>NC_064920.1:93487041-93820374 GCF_023897955.1 Schistocerca gregaria | reverse complement strand
ATTGCTAAATATTATATATCAATGGGGAGGAAATGGACAGGGACAGGGAGTAAGAAATAGAGAAAGAAATAGATGGAGAGGGGAAGGAGGAGATCGACAAGGAGAGAGGAGAAGAAGATATGAACAGATGGACGTGGGAGGTAGAGCTGGAGTTAAACGAGTGAAGAGGAGATACAGGGTGAGGAGAAGTCAAAGGGGTGAAGAAGAGGGGGACTTAGAGGGGGCATGAGCAGGCAGTTCCCGGTACTTACTTAGTTTAATACACACAAATTATAAAAAATGGTTGTACATATACATGGTGGTTCTTATTAATGAGAAAATGTCGCGGCCTAGTGACGTTGAAACAAGTAACCCAATATACCAAGCATTCGCAAATGTCAGGAAATACCACGAACACTGAAGGCGAATGTTTCGTCATGTGGCGTCACCAGGTGACGTAGCTTACCGCACGTGAAGCGGTGGAGCCTATCGGTCAGTTGCACCTGATCATCCCTGCCTAGTTCAAGTATTCAAGTCGGTAGGGTCTCAGGGCTGCAGCCTTGCGACTGACAGGCGAGGTTTTTGTATCGTGTTAAAGAGATTTGTGTGTATATTGAGGTAAGAATTGTTATTTTACTTATCAGTCTCGCAGTCTCTGCTCGTTAATTCCAAAGTACAGTACAAGAAGCACATACCGTATAGCATCACAAGTAAATAAGTATAAGTTTCTGAATTGCACCGCCACCAGTAAATGTCCTACGTGTTCTTTACAAAATAAAGACCATAAACAAGAAGATAAAGGACAAAAAGAAGAGAGTACAGAGTACTAAAAGCTTTTGATGTTTACACATGGGACAATAATTTTGTAACTTCTGTGTTTACAAAGGATCACATTTACAAATAGTGTTCTAAAAATACAGTAGCCTAGTGGAGCGACGTGTAGCACCGTCCACTGCCGACGGGGGTAGAATAGGAAAGGCGAATCGCTGCATGTGTGGCGAGGTACGACATCTGGTGACATCACATGTTAAACACTTGTCATACACTTTTGGGGTATTACCCGACATTTGTGGTCCCACGTGGCTTGTATTAAATGACTTCTCTCAGCGTCACCTACGTCGCTTCGCAGAGGTTTAAAAATCACCGTACAGTGCATGTATGCTTGTGCCTGCGTACGTTCCTTCTCCTCATGAACCAATGAACCCCTTTCTACCGAAAGTGGCAGACGTATCACTTACTGGGAAGAGTCGCTGTGGATGTAAAAACTACCTAACTATGAAAGGGGTGAGGATGACCGACGCCCAAAAAGCCCTACTCTTGGTATTAGTAATTTGACAAAAGGAGAGCTTTGTGGTCTGCATTAAACTTTTCACATAACTTCAAACCTATACGAAACTTTGTTTTGCTGAAAATCCGCAGAGAATGAGGAAAGCAAAAAAAAGTGTGTCACTTACCACATTTTCGCTGTTCGCACAGTAAAATTGCTGCATGAAGAAAGACGTTTTAATTTCTCACTTCTCTACTACTAACTGTGTTCGCGACACATTTTTCAGAGAGTATTTGCACATACTAGACAGGGTGCCAGTGAAATTGCATCATTATTCAGGAGATATTACGTAACAAATTCTGATATATGTGAAAAAGTGTCGTGTCATGCAACACTTATAAATATATATCACTCAGTTGCTACTAACATAATTCGCAAAACATCTCTGACACAGTACCCACATATGTCGTTGAATGTAACTAGAAATATACAATACTGGCCATTAAAATTGCTATACCACGAAGATGACGTGGTACAGACGCGAAATTTAGCCGACAGGAAGACGATGATGTGATATGAAAATTATTAGCTTTCCAGAGCATTCACACGAGGTTGGCGCCGGTGGCGACACGTACAACGTTGAACAGGGGATTTACATTCAAAACCTTTCCTTAAGAATTTACTTTATTTACTAACGATTCATCAAGAACAATAACACATTTAACCGCACGATGTGAGAATGGAAGTAGTTGCCAGGGGGTAACTCATGAAAACAAATTATATTAAAAAAAATTTTTTTCCCTAAAAACCCTTTCTGTTAAAAAAGAAACAGATTCAAAAATTGTAATCAGATAATCAGAAAGCACCCTGTATATATCAAGTTACAATATATTCTGAGACAGAAATAATAATTTCTTTTTTGACAGTATGAGCTTTCGGGCTGAGAAGCATGCCGCTCCCTTTTAAAACTGCCGTATTCACGACCACTCACAACAAAATTTGAAAGACTACACTGGTGCAAATCTGCAACACACCAGATTACTATAAAGTAACAATTTTAACAGCTCACACAAACACACACAGTATGCAACCCGAAGGAGGGTTGGAAATGGTACAAAACACTCACATTAAAAAAGATTATTTGCCACCCAAAGTACAACTTGTTTTTAAAAGAAACATCTTACAGTGGAAGGGTGGCAGCTTTATATACTAAAATGACCATGTAAATAAGAACCCATGATATACAATCATACATAAAATGTACAAACATGCTCTACATTACACATACACCGCCTCTCAAGATGATAGGCAAGATAAGAACATATTTCAGGAATTCGGCCTGTACACCTCAAGCAATAAATTCGTTAACACCGAATCCGACAAACATGACAGAGGCAGCTATTAACGTACAGCAGACCGACAGACAGACAGACAGACACTAACTGCCTAACAAATGCGGACGGGAGGCAGACGAGCAAGCTGGGGACGAGAGACTGACCAAGAAAACAAGTAGAATTTAACGAGTAAGTGAATCATCGTATCACGAATCACTTCTAAAAATACTGCAGCACCCTCAAATCGCTATCCTGAACCGTCCGCTGCCAGCCGCTTCAACGGACACAAGAAGGCGCGCCGATCACCCGTCTCTCGGCGTCACAGCTCGCGCCGGACAGACCGATGTCGTGGGTTGACTCCTGTTGCTCTCGTGTCGTCCACGAAGCCACTACCTCTCGCTATACGGTGAAGCCCACTGGGCTGACGTGGCGACCTCACATGCGCCGACGCTCAAGACGGAAAAGTCATCTCGTGTCTCAGTGCGATCCAACCGCCAATGACCATTGCCTGAACAAACTCGAGCAGATTGGCGGCCTAGCACATACTAGCACTCCGGACGACAGACAGACTGATGGCACCACACTGAGACTGATGACCAACTGAGCAGACTCGCCGAGACTGACAGATTGACCACTTGCCGAGGTCATACCGCCCCTTAAATGCACGTGAACAGGCTATCTATGCCCTTTCCCAACAGAGGGAGACACACAAGCTGCGATTGCTACAGCGGCGTCACCGCCAGAAATGGAAGGGGACTGCTTTACACTACACTCTGTGGCGCGCTCTTCAAAACAGCAACGGCTCAAACGTGCTGACACGAGGTGAGTTTCCAACCGATTTCTCATACACAAGCAGCAGTTGACCGGTGTTGCCTAGTGAAAGGTGTTGTGATGCCTTGTGTAAGGAGGAGAAATGCGTACCATCTAGTTTCCGATATTGGTAAAGATCGGATTGTAGCCTATCGCGATTTCGGTTTATCGTATCGCAACACTGCTGCTCGCGTTGGTCGCGATCCAATGAATGTTAGCAGAAAGTCGAATCGATGGGATCAGGAGGGTAATACGGAACGCCGTGCTGGATCCCAACGGCTTCGTATCACTAGCAGTCGAGATGACAGGTATCTTATTCACCTGGCTGTAAAGGATCGTGTAGCCACGTCTCGATCCCTGAGTCAACAGATGGGGACGTTTTCAAGACAAAACCCACATGCACGAACAATTCGACAACGTTTGCAGCAGCATGGACTATCAGCTCGGAGACCATGGCTGCGGTTATCGTTGATGCTGCATCACAGACAGCAGCGCCTGCGATGGTGTACTCAACGACGAACCTGGGTTCACGAATGACAAAACTTCATTTATCCGGAAGAGTCCAATTTCTGTTTACAGCATCATGATGCTCACATCCGTGTTTCGCGACATCGTGGTGCACGCACATTGGAAGCGTGTGTTCGTCATCGCCGTACTGGCGAATCACCAGGCGTGATGGTATGGGGTACCATTGGTTACAAGTCTCGGTCACCTCTTGTTCGTATTGACTGCACTTTGAACAGAGGACGTTATATTTCAGGCGGGTTACTACCTGTGGCTCTACCATTCATTCAATCCCAGCGAAACCCTACATTTCAGCAGGATAATGCACGACCGCATGTTGCAGGTCGTGTACAGGCCTTTTTGGATACAGAAAATGTTCGACTGCTTCCCTGGCCAGCACGTTCTCCATACCTCTCATCAATTGAAAACGTTTGGTCAATGGTGGCCGAGCAACTGGCTCGTCACAATACGCCACAATTAACTGTGGTATCGTGTTGAAGCTGCATGGGTAGCTGTACCTGTACACGCCATCCACGCTCAGTTTGACTCAATGCCCAAGCGTATCAGGGCCATTATTGCAGCCAGAGGTGGTTGGTCTGGGTACTGATTTCCCAGGATCTATGCATCCAAATTGAGTGAAAATGTAATCACATGCCAGCTCTAGTAAAATATATTTGTCCAATGAATACCCGTTTATCTTCTGCATTTCTTCTTGGTGCAGCAGTTTTATTGGCCAGCAGTGTATATCACTGTATGACACATAGTTCATGAGATGCGACGTCATAGATATTAAGCTGCGTCAAAATTCGGTAGAGATATGTTGAAAGTTTTTACCCTTATGTGTGAAATATGTTAAACACTTGCGAAAAACATTTTCATGTTAATAACCGTTCAAGCCACCACAGTCCTATTGGGGTGAGCACGGTAACGACACAAAGGTGGAGGGAGAAATGACACAGATATGGCGTAGGAAGAGGTTGAGGGAGAGATGGGAATGGAATACAGGCAGAGGGAGGGAAGGAGAAGATAGGAGCCGAGAAATAATAGAGGAAGAGACGGATGGAGATAAGTAGTGGAAGTGATAGGCAAAGAAAAAGAGAAGAAGGTGATGAAGGGAGAGGGAGGGAGAGGGGTGTTGGAAATCGAGAAAGGAAGGATAGAGGAGAAGGTGAACAGGGCCATAAAAGAGGAGCTGGACACAGTGGATGGGGAGGGGAGGGGAAGTAGACAGAGACAGAGTGAAGAGGGAGATGGACAGAGAAAGGGGCAAGGATTGGATGTACTAATAGACGACTGGAATAAATACATACTTGGGGAATGCCAGATAGGCAGCTAATATGCACATGTATGTATGTGTGTGTGTGTGTGTGTGTGTGTGTGTGTGTGTGTGTGTGTGTGTGTGTATGTGTGTGCATGTGTAATATCTCCTCCTAAACTACTGGACCAATTTAAATCAAACTTTGTACACATATAACTACTATCAGGAGATAATCGCTGTGAGTGTAGCAACCACATACCTGTCAAAGGAGAGGGGGTGAGAAAACTGTGTCGTCCATGACATACTAATATTCAGACATCATTCATACATCCAGTATATGAGAATGAGAGGACTTCATGACTTGCAACAAACTTTAAACATAATTTCAAATCTTCCAGAAACTTCTTTCCTCTGATAATCCCAAAAAATAGCTAAACGAAGAAACTTCGTTGCTTATTAGATTTTCGCTGTTAGGGCAGTAATACTACCTTATTAACTAAGACGTTTTAATGTATTACTCCTTTACTGCTTACTGTACTCTCGACACACTTTACAGACAGAATTCACATATACCATGAACGAACTATTGAAATTATGGCATTGCCCGACACAACGTTCAGGAGATATGACGTCAAAAACATTAGCACGCTTGAAAAAGTGTCGTATCGTGTATTAGGTTTAAATGTGTTAGTTACTTCCCAACTTATGTCACAGACAGCGTTACCAAACATCGCTGAAAATAGTAATAAAAATATATCCTTGAACGACATATATTTCAGACATTTGATTTCATATACATTGAGATGCGTGAAAAACTGCAGTATCCCACATGACATTTTACATTATTAATTCTCTAAACTAATTCTATTCGCAACACATTTTGCAAACGGTATTCATATATGTCGCTGAATGTAACTCGGAATCGGGAGATAAGACGCCAGAGCGTGTGTGAAAATGAAACTGCAGGGGAAATTCACTAGAGATACGGGTGAGGTGAGTGTACAAATACTTGTGAAATATGTTAAATGTGTGTGCAAAACATCTTACATGTGTGCATACGAGTATAACCAGAGGTTGAAAGCTCGTTATAAACCAAGGAACGATTTCATTTAAATTTGGTAAATATATTAGTGACGATCTGGGAAGAAATATTGAAGGGATAAGAACCACTAGCCTCCTATAGGGGTTTGGGTGATATGGTGGAGGAAGAAGGTGTGATGTGGGGGGGGGGGGGAATGCACAGAAGGAGGGGAGTTACGAAGATTGATAGAGAAATGAAGTAGGTGATGATCGACAGAGACATGGAGTATGAACACATGGGCAAAAAGAGAGAGGGCAGGAGGAGATGGAAGAGCGAAGGAGAGAGGGAGACTGGGAGACAATGGAGGGAGGAGTATATGTAAATCTGGAAGGGGAGAAGAAGTTGCATAGAGAGAGGGAGATATATAGAGAGAAAGAGCGAGGAGAAGATGCAGAGAGTGGGGAGAGGTAGGTGGAGAATGCCAATGAGTTTGGGTAGAGGTGGAATTAGATGGGGGGAAGGAAGATGGACAGAGAGGAAACTAGGAGATGGACAGAGGGGGTGCGAGCAGAAGGTCAGAGAGGTACAGAGGAGGGGAGAGATGGGCTGAATGGATGAACAGAGAAATGTCCGTGGGGAATATGGTCAGAGAGAAGGAGAAGGAGGAGATGGAGTAATAGAAGATCGGAATAGATACGTACCTGGGCGACGCCAGGTACTCAGCTAGTAGATACACTCTAAACATTAATAAATAAATAAGCGACGGACTTGGAAAAATTATCTGGTTGTAATTCCAAAAAAAAAAAAAAAAACAGAAAAACTCCATTTATTTAGGAGAGAGCGCTTCACAAATCTAGAACTCAGTAAGACTTTGGATCGTCAAAATCCCAAAATGGGTGGAACGCCTGCCCATAATGTCCCCAACTCTGGAAATGGTAGGTTTTTGCAAGCAAGAAGACGATCAGTAGAAACCATCGCAGCGTAAAGGCAGACATTTACTTGTTGAAATGTAAGTACAGGTTGGTTGGCTATGAAGGGCAACAAATCGGGGAGCAGAACATTGTCGACGTATCGCTGTGCTGTAAGTGTGCCTCGGCCTGGAATCTCACTGGCTGGAGTAGAACTTTTTTGAGTAATGAGTCCAGCTTTGAACGCAGCTCCGACGACCAGTGAAGATGTGTCCACTTCGTGCTTGTTAAGAACTTACATGTTCATTAATGTCACTGGATCTCTCCAAATTAAGAACGTTTTGAGTACTGTGAGCTGGTCCCTCCAACCAGCTATAAATTTCGACGATATAAAGCGCTGGTTGAGCACGATTTGGCACGATATCACTCACGACGACATCGAGAAACTGTATTAATCAATTTCAAGCCGAATAACTGCTAGCACAAAGACTAGAAGTAGATCAACGAGTTAATCACGTGCTCAATTTGTTAAGCTCTTACCCTTAAATGTACCATCCAACTGTTCTGAAACCGAAATCATTTGTTTGTCTGTACATGTACATCACATCTATCGATTTCCGTCTCATTTCGATAATTTCTTGGTAATGAATCTTTTTTACCTTCGATTTTATGTAAATGAAGTTGTGTACTGGAACTAGATACAATTGCAGATACTATATGCAAGAAGACGATTTTTTTTTGTTTGACCTCATTAAGAGAACAGAATAAACCAGATTAACAAAAAAAGTTACCGAGAAACTCAGGAATCCGGAGTAACAATAGCACACTTCAAGGAAATCACAGAATAGAGAAGATATGCAAGAACAACAGTAGAAATAAGCAAGCATGACCTGCAAAACTACACAGAACATCTCAAGGTTTTGAAAAACCAGAAAGTAATATCTAACTCAAAAACAGACAAGCTACATACAAATAAAACTGTAGGTACATATGAGGAACGCTGTAAAATTGGGAACGAATGAATGATGTCGGGAAATTTAGAAGGAACGGAACCTGCAATTATCGAAGAAACTTGCTGGTTTCAATGGCCCAGTGAGGCTATCGAAGTATTATTAGCTACCAGTGTATGAAATCGTTTCTTGTCTCGCCTTAATCCTGTTAGTGGGTGTGTTGACTGTTATTAGTTAATGTAACTTCAAGTCTTTTTGTTCGTGACCCCTTGCTGCGGAAGTGGTGACATAGATAATAATTACACGAGTACTTTGCAGCTGGGCGGGCGAGTGTTACAAATCTCGATAATCGCGGGTTTAAGTAAGATTTTCTGCCCTTGCCGGGGAGTGTTTTCTTCGGCCAATGCGGAGAGGACGCAAATGAACGGATCGCAGCACTAGGCAAGAGCAAGTTGTTTGCACAGAGAGGTCCAGATCCGCTTACTCCCACTAGCTGCCGCGAACCACCCCGAAGCACAACACAGCTCTTAATCTTCCTAATTAGACTCCAGCTGCGCCCCTCTAAGGAGCTGTTCCTCTGCACGACAGTAATTAATTCGCGGAGGCGTGAGCGACCTGGTTCCCTGTTAATCTCCCAAGTTTTGATACCAGTCGGGCGCAGCCAGCCCTTGCTTCTAAGCCGTGCTCTTCAGCGTGGGCCGCGTGTGTCCTTCGTAAGCTATAGCGACTTGGGTTGCAGTATATCCACGACCTTCAGGTAAAGCGACAACGGTATTTACAGAACGTTGTCACTAGCCTAATGCACAGATATTGATAGTGACGGTTAATTGTGAAGATTTTGCTATGAAGGTCCTCAGTCAACAACTGTGTCTTGGCTGGAAGATATTTTTAGAAGCGAAAGATGGAGCCACTATAACTGAAGAATTTACAAATGAAAATGATTAGAAATCACGTCCACCCTCATTGAACTTGATAGTGTTGCGTAAGATGTTCACATGGCAGAACACAAATATTAGAAATACGGCATAGCAAAATTCTCTATATTATATTTATTTTTCATAGAATTTCGCCCATTATAGACTGCTAAGAAACTAACTCTAACATACATTTTTTTTGTCTTCCTAGATGCTCTTCGTGCACTAGTTAATGGCCTGCCCCTGTTCATTTGACATCATACTCTCAGCTTGTGGTTTTTGTTGTTGGGCAGGATATCTTGCAGTATTTATCAATAGCCTGATATATTTCTCGACCTGTATGGTGTGTAGTGTGACGTTAAGTTTTCACAAATCGCACCTTGTCTGTTCTAGCCATACTGTGGTTGTTTTTTTTTTTAAATTTTGAAATAAAATTATTTTTTCCATTGGGCTGTTGTTATTAATTTGGTAACAGTGATCATAAAACTTCAATCCCCTAGTCTTTATTTTCTCTGTGAGTGGTTCTATGTTTCTGTGTAGACCTTAAATTCTTCTCCTTGTCCAGCTGTTATCTTCGTTCATCTGTGTTATTAAAACATTGCTGAGTGTTTTCCTATGTTTGTTTTCCAGTTATTTTAGTTCACCTCTCTTATACAATATTAGGCACTCCTATCCATAAAGTCCTTCTGCTTTAATGACTATCGCGTAGTAGTTAGTTTTTGCCTGGAATGATACTGATACTTTATTACATTGGTTTTCGATGAGTTTGTATGATAATACAAATTTCTTAGATTTTTCTTTACTTGCAGTGTTATCTAATCCGTTTGGTTGTATGCATTGCCCAAAATACTTAATATTATCAATTCCTTTAATGTCGACATGTTTTCTGAACAAAGCTGTAATGCAACATTATGAAATGAAGAACTGCAGAACAATGAAAAACTCAATTGAAATCTCAACACAGAGAAAAGATTAACACATTCCACAAACAACATCATTTATCTCTTTCGACACGTCTAATATGTACATCTCATAAACCACTGCAGACACAATTAAACTAGTCGAAGAAAACTTACTGAAATACAACAAACAACCTGCAGTCAATATTAATGAAATAACTAAGACCCTCAAAGGAATCGCACTCCAAAATTACTTCCAGTTTGAAAAGAAATTTTACTTACAAGAAGATAGGCTTCGTGTGGGATCCCCAGTATCAGGAACATTGGCAAACATATTCATCAACCCATTGATAACACAATCTTTGATACAAATAAAGGATAAAAAATTCTTGACTGGTCCAAGAATGGTTCAAATCGCTCTGCGCACTATGGGACTTAACATCTGAGGTCATCAATCTCCTAGAACTTAGAACCACTTAAACCTAACTAACCTAACGACATCACACACATCCATGCCCGAGGTAGGATTCGAACCTGCGACCGCAACAGTCGCGGGGTTCCGGACTGAAGCACCTAGAACCGCTCGGCCACTGCGGCCGCTTACTGGTACAGATATGTCGATGACATATTCTATATGTTAGACGTTACAACAGAGAAAATTGATGAACTTCATACAGACATAAACAATATACATAAGACTATTCAATTCACCATGGAAAAAGAAACACGAAAGCAGATACATTTCTTGGATGTAACAATAACGAGGAATAAGAGGAGATACACGGGGAATGGACGGTTGTGGACGTGGCAAGAAATAGCCGGGGGGGGGGGGGGAGGGAGAGGTGAAGGAAATGACTGATAGGAGGGTAGAAGAGATGGACAGAGAAAGAAGGAGCGAGAAGTTGGACTAATACGCACATAGCCAACTCTACGTCCACAACTATTTTATACATAAAATCTAATACATCTAGAAATATAAATAAATTTGGGGGATGACACAGAAGGCAGAATAGATATGTCAATCTCTGAATCAGAAGCATCAAAGGTACACAACATTTTTATGAACGAGAGCTGGACCAACAGAGTAGTTGAAACATAACTGGAAAAGATTTAGCGAGATAAGAGTTTAGAAAAATCTTGTTTTGATAAAGAAATCAACTGAGAGAGGATGTGTATCGATGAAGAATACACATATCATATATATTCAGATACACAAAAGATAGTCTGTGGGACACATTAATGAAACCCGACTGTCTGTATAAATGACAAATCTAACTTTTTCCTTGTACCAAGACAAAGATGCAATTTTTTAGAGGAGTACTAATTTATGTGTCATGAGGACCATAGAACCCTGTGTACGAGGAATACACAAAGAAATAATCAGAATAAAGGGGAGAACCAGAAAATACAGGCAAATGATTACTGGTACGTAAATCATGTATATTTTTGGTGTATGTATACTATAACAGAGCATATGTGTAAGAAGCAACTACTTGTTTATTATCGTTACTCCTTTTCTCACTAATCTTCCGTCATCATTATTTTCATCCCCATGATCATGAGTATCGTCATCAAAATCATAAAGGCTTTGTCTAATCTCTCCCATGCATTACAGCCCTCCGCTAAAAACATCTAAAGAATGCACTTTAATGTTACCTACACTACTTCCAATGTTTACAATCATTAAATATCTTTGAGAATCGACCAAATAACTTTCTTCTCTCATCTACCATCACTTACTATACCCTAAGCGTACCGTGCAGTTAGACTTCATTTTTATCACAGTCAGAAATTTGTCCTCCACTCATATGAAACTTTTTGGCACATTGAAACTGTTTTTGGAAATTAGGAGCCGAGGTACTGGCGGAAGTGAAGCTGTGAGGACGGGCCGTCAGTCGTGTTTGGGCAGCTCTGGGTGTAAAACAGTTCACGAAAGGCAAAGGTCCCGAGTTCGACTCTCGGTTGGGCACACAGTTTTAATCTGGCAGGAAGTTGCAAATCAGCGCAGAATCCGTTGCAGAGTGAAAATTTCACTGTAGGAACATCCCCTAAGCTGTGGCTAATCCATTTCTCCACATTATCCTTTCCTCCAGAAGTGCTAGTCTTCCAAGGTTCGCAGAAGAGATGCTGTGAAGTTTCGAAGGTAAAAGGCGAGGTACTGGCGAAAGTGAAGCTGTGAAAATGGGTCGTGAGTCGCGTTTGGTTAGGTCAGTTGGTAGAGCACCAGCCAGTGTCCGAGTCTCCGTCCGGCCGACAGATTTAATGTGTCAGCAAGTTCCATATCAGAGCACACTCCACTGCAGAGTGAAAATTTCACTCTGTTTTCCGCTCCTCTTTACTCTATCTGATAACAAGTATACGGAAACTTGTTAGAGGTCATTAATACTGGATGTGTCCAACCTTCGCCTTTATGATGGCTTGAAATCCACCGAGGACACTTCCAGTAAGGTGTCTTTTTGTGGAGGAATGGCAGCCCATTCTTCCTCAAGAGCTGAATCCTAAGAATGTAGTGATGTCGTACCGACGTATACGGCTTAATTCATCCGAAACGTTTTCCATTTGCTTGAGACAGGTTTCTGAAAAGTTCAGTCCATTCCAGCAACGTTATATGTCAATAAAGTATTGCCTCACAGATGTTGTTTCATGATATGCTGATACAAAAAGTCATCATCTCCGAATAGTTCCCCTACTGTAAGCAGTACACAATATTGACAATATATTCATATCCTTTTGCGTTTAGCGTTTTCTTAAGCTCGATAAGAGGACCACACCGTAATCTCGAAAACATCCCAATACCCTGACACCATACCCTCTGTACTTCTCTATTGGCACAACACGTGGGCCACTCGCATGCTTTCGTATGGTCGTATCTTCGTTGACAGTCTGCAGTGGGACATCGTGACAAATGTTTATCAGAAATGTAGGACTATGGAATATGCCTGTGGCCCTTCGTCTTCCAGGCGCAGTATGTCACGTGAGGAAAGAGGAAGCTGAGTTTCTTACGAGAGCTGCTTTCAAAATACGTGCTGATGTATGGCTAGAAGCTCACCAGCCTGAAGGAAATGTATTATATTTGAAATCAGAATATGTTCAAGTACTCTGTAGAAAACTGATGTTAAGGATATTAGTCTATGATTTTGTTGGTCCACTCATTTCCTGCAGGAGTCACCTGCGCTTTTCTACAGTCGCTTCCCACTTGGCTCTGGGCGAGAGATTTGTGATAAAAACAACCTAACTAAGAAGAAAATGTGTAGAGGACCCTCTTAGATGCGGAATTAGATGTCCATTCGGACCTGGCGGTCTTTTCTCTCTGGTAACAAATCAAGAAAAGTGGATTTCCTGCCGAACACGATTACTTCTTTTGCAGTGTTTGTAGGTTTCAATTTGGATGATTAATGGCTGGATCTACCGCCTTTACTTTTACTTCTAGGTGTATAACGTCGTAGTTTCGGCGTTTAGCAACCGGTTCGTAATAATCATCGGGAACAGGTGAAGCACAGATTGCGTGCTAGGTGGACAATTCCAAAGTGTTATGATCGTTTAGCGGTTCACTAGTCGTGATACCTTCCACTGAATCACCTTGTGCTTCGCCTTCATAGTTCTTCAGTATCAACAAATGTCGTTCCTTTCGTCAGCTCTAAGACTCGCACGACGATAGCCGCTAGTATCAATCTGGAACGGCGAAGAACAGAACTGCCTGCTTCCTGTAGAAAATTGGTAACACACCTGTCTTGCAACACTTTTACAAACTAAAACACAACGTCGGTAACTTCCAGCTTGTCGTCGTCTGTTACCGGCTCGCAACTATATATTTCAGCGATGGTCGAAGGGTGTAAATCCTCCATTATTCTGATTATGCAACTGAAAGATTTGACACAGCAAACAACAACTAGTTACTGCGGGATAAACAGAAAAGCTGATTACTACAAACTACATACAGTATCAGTCATTTGTCCCTTTAAATAAAGAAATATTTAAAATGATTCAAATGGTTCTAAGCACTATGGGACTTAACACATGTGGTCATCAGTCCCGTAGACTTACATTCGGGAGGACGACGGTTCAATCCCGTGTCCGGCCATCCTGATTTAGATTTCCGTTATTTTCCCTAAACCGCTCCAGGCAAATGCCGGGATGGTTCCTTTCAAAGGGCACGACCGGCTTCCTTCACCGTCCTTCCCTAATCCGATGAGACCGATGACCTCGCTGTCCGGTCTCCTTCCCCAAACAACCCAACCCTCCCCTAGAACTACTTAAAGCCAACTAACCTAAGGACATCACACACCTCCATGCCCGAGGCCGGATTCGAACCTTCGACCGTAGCAGCAGCGCGATTCTACATCTACCTACAACTTCATCCATACTCCGCAAGCTACCTGACGGTGTGTGGCGGAGGGTACCTTGAGTACCTCCATCGGTTCTCCCTTCTATTCCAGTCTCGTACTGGTCGTGGAAAGAAGGATTGTCGGTACGCCTCTGTGTGGGCTCTAATCCCTCTGATTTTATCCTCATGGTTTCTTCTAGAGATATACGTAGGAGAGAGCAATATACTCCTTGACTCCTGGGTGACGGTATGTTCTCGAAACGTCAATAAAAGCCCGTAGCGAGCTACTGAGCTTCTCTCCTGCAGAGTCTTCCACTGGTGTTTATCTATCGTTTCCGTAACGCTTTCGCGATTACTAAATGATCCTGTAACGATGCGCGATGCTCTCCGTTGGATCTTCTCTATCTCTTCTATCAACCCTATCTGGTACGAACCCCACACTGCTGAGTTGTATTCAAGCAATGGGCGAACAAGCGTACTATAACCTACCTCCTTTGTTTTCGGATTGCATTTCCTTATGAATCTTCCAATGAATCTCAGTCTGGCATCTGCTTTACCGACGATCAACTTTATATGATAATGCCATTTAAAATCACTCCTAATGCGTACTCCCAGATAATTTGTGGAATTAACTGCTTCCAGTTGCTGACCTGCTGTTTAATAGCTAAATGATAAGGGATCTTTCTTTCTATGTATTGGCAGCACATGACACTTGTCTACATTGAGATTCAGTTGAGATTCCCTGTACCATGCATCAATTCGGTGCAGATCCTCCTGCATTTAAGTACAATTTGACATTGTTACAACCTCTCAATGTACCAGAGCCTCAACCGTAAAAAGCGTCAGTGAACTTCCGATGCCATCCACAAGGTAATTTATGTGTATTGTGAATAGCAAAAGTCCTACGACACTTCCCTGCGGTACACCTGCAATCGCTCTTACTTTGGAAGATATCTCTCCATTGGGAATGACATGCTGCGTTCTGTTATCTAGGAACTCTTCAATCCAATCACACAAGGCTTCCGGACTTAAGCCCCTAAAACCGCTCGACCACAAGGGCCGTCAGAAGGTCTTTATTCTTCATCTTTTATTATACTTACAACCCACCATCTTCAGTATTTAGTAGGTCTTTTAATTGTTACAATCTTATCTGCAGCTAGTTCTCAAAGTTTACGAGTGAGCTGCAATTAGTTATACTGACGGAAGTCACTGTATTCTTTCATAAACAAATTTTATTCTGAGGATTCACGATGAAATATCATTACATGTACCCTCCAGGTTCGAGCAGCCTAATGAAGGAAAACAATTCTTTCCGATTGACTTCTACAAGGTTCAGGCTGGATATCCTCAATCTTCGAGATTCACAACCATGGTATGACGAAAACGCAACCGGGACAGCAGAACTCTCCCCGCGTGTATTCTGTCCCGTGCCTCGCGATAGAGAAACGTCGCGTGGTTGGCTGTCAGTTGTGGTCCCTCGTGAGGAGTCCGCAGCACTCTTACTCGGGTTGTTTTCTTGTGACAAGGCTTAAAAGTTGAATTGTTTTAGTAATTCACATCGTTAGGGAAATTAATTTGTCTACCTTACTACTATGATTATTCCGTGTTGAGTTGCGTACCTTATTAACCGTCTTATCCTTACGAATTCTGATACGAAAAACTACAGTTTAATAAAATGAAAATCGTCCAGTTTCCTCGACATTCCAACGTGAGTTCTCCACTTTCGAGGCAGTCACTTTGACCGTTGCGCTATCAGAGCTCTCAGCTAAAAGCGTTTACCAAGTGAGTATTTAAGCGGCAGTTATAAAAGTTTCTTTCCTCGATTTCTGGAAAAGTATGCGTTTTCCGACCCCATACTAGATAATGAAAAAATCTCTATTTACAATTATCTATCGATCCCGTCAAGTTGGAGTCGATTGCTCATCTTAACCTGTAGGGGTGATTTCACAAAAATGTTGGGAGGGGAGGTGGGAGGTGTTGAACAAAAATATCTTAGAGTCCTCCGTTTTTGGTTGAACACAGGTGACCTGTCAAATCTGAGCCGAATCGGCAAGGCCGTGTCTGAGACCTTCGCGTTGTCAAAATTTCGTCTTCTGTTCGATACTTGGGCATTCCACCGTGGCACAATATTCTAGATGTCAGCGTCTGTGTCGGCGTCTGTCTGCTCATCGAAATCTCTGGAGTCTCGGTTTGTAGCCCAGACACCACTCAGATTCTGAATAAAAATCCATATCCGATGCCATTGAATGCTTCTGGTGCTCGCAGTCACGTTTATCCTGCCAACGACGCTGTCTGAAGAGGGTCATGACACACTCTTATGCTTGGAACGTGTGACGCAGCCGAGATATTCGCACACTGGACTCACACTCGAGAGGAAACCATTTAAAATTCCCGTCCGGAAATCCTGACTTAGGTTCTACGTGATTTTCCTTAATCACTTACTACATATTCCAGGGTGGTTCGCCGGCCGTCGTCGCCGTGCGGTTCTAGGCACTTCAGTTTGGAACCGCGTGACCGCTGCGGTCGCAGGTTCGAATCCTGCCTCGGGCATGGATGTGTGCGATATGTGTAGGTTAGTTAGGTTTAAGTAGTTCTAAGTTCTAGCCGACTGTTGACCTCAGATGTTAAGTCCCATAGTGCTCAGAGCCATTTGAACCATTTCTGAACGAGGATGGTTACTTTGAAATGGATCAGCCTATTTCGTTCCCCGGCCTTACATGGTGAGAGATTTTGGTCCGTCTCTAATGAACTGGTCTTTAATGAGACTTTTAACGCTAACCTTCGTTACTTTTCTTTCCCTTGGGACAAGAATCTGCCACTGCATGGGGAAGAATCATAAATTATCAATAGCATCAGTATGCAGAAGTTTATGCAGACCACTGCGTTCAAGCTAAGTGTTTCACAGGGAATGGCATATTATCAAATAATATTATGATCACCACTTGGTTTGCAAAATTTTCCAGAGAGAAACTGGTCCCCCATTTCCGTGGACCAGGAAGCAACTGTGAGATTGTGCTTAGTAATGACATGCATATAGAAGAACTGTCTGTAGGCTCTCCTAGCATTTTTTAACAGAAAGGAAAAATTTTACATAAGATGGGGCAACCTGCTGGTAATTAGCAGAAAACTTGGAATACAGTAGAGGGGCATTATTGCATGGCTTTTTTGTAGTTTTTATTGTACTCTTTAGGAACAATATTTAAGAATGTGCTACACTCAAGTTTCTAAATGGTATAACTATTGATTTTTAATTTTTCTCTGTTCTCAATTAAGTATTCGCTCAATCGTACAGGCAAGGTAACTGGATATAATAAGTTAATGTATCTATTAAGATTACCTATCTCTTAATTTCGAGAAGCTAACTCACGAATATCGGTCTACCGAATTTACCTGTGCTTGATTTTAAATTATCCTCTTTCATAAAAACGAGCAAAGGACTGTATCGTCCTCCTAGTCACTCTCTTATCTTACACCTTACACAATGTAAGCATACAATTTTCTTGCTATACATAAGTTTGCCATGCTGTTTTTCTCTGTGTAATGCAGGTTTTCTGTTGTGTTATACGTCGTATTATCACGGTCCACGGTAACCAAACTCTTCTGCTTTGCAGTACCGACTCTCCACCTGACAGTAAAGGAAAAAAGTGGTACCAGTAGGTAACAGAGACGTTTATGACCAGGAGCATGCCTCAGAATTAATGATCCCTTACAATCTATTGACCACATTCTTTTATTTTATTCCTGCTGTGGTCACTGTAATGCATCTTACGTCCGACCAATTAGCCTTCACTAGAATAAAGTAGGAGCATTTTAATTAATTGATTTGTAACACCGAAAATGAAGAATGCATGGAACCACCTACCGATATATAATTTTCTTTTCATTGTATGTAAATATTTGTAATTTAAATGCTTTCTTTTAATACGTAAGAATACTGGTTAACTGTATGTGTACATTGATGTAGAAGTCTGTTGACGTTTCACTATATTTATCTATGTTTTACTGTGAAACTTATAAGCTCTGGGAAAAAAGCCAAAGGAATTGTTATTTTCATCGACTAGCAACGATAATCTACATCTACATCCATACTCCGCAAGCCACCTGACTGTGTATGGCGGAGGGTACCCTGAGTACCTCTATCGATTCTCCCTTCTATTCCAGTCTCGTACTGTTCGTGGAAAGAAGGATTGTCGGTATGCTTCTGTGTGGGCTCTAATCTCTCTGATTTTTTCCTCATGGTCTCTTGGCGAGGTATACGTTTAAGTCTTCGGTGAAGATATGTTCTCGAAACTTTAACAAAACCCCCTACCGAGCTTCTGAGCGTCTCTCCTGCAGAGTGTTCCACAGTAGTTTATCTATCATCTCCGTAACGTAACGCTTTCGCGATTATTAAATGATCCTGTAACGAAGCGCGATGCTCTCCGTTGGATCTTCTCTATCTCTTCTATCAATCCTATCTGGTACGGATCCCTCACTGCTGAGCAGTATTCAAGCAGTGTGCGAACAAGCGTACTATAACCTACTTCCTTTGTTTTAGGATTGCATTTCCTTATGATTCTTCCAATGAATCTCAGTCTGGCATCTGCTTTACCGACGATCAACTTTATAAGAAAATTCCATTTAAAATCACTCCTAATGCGTACTCGCAGATAATTTATGGAATTAAATGCTTCCAGTTGCTGACCTGCTATTTTGTAGCTAAATGATAAGGAATCTTTCTTTCTATGTATTCGCAACACATTACACTTGTCTGCATTGAGATTCAATTGCCAATCCGTTCACCATGCGTCAATTCGCTGGAGATCCTCCAGCATTTCAGTACAATTTTCCATTGTTACAGCCTCTCGATATACCACAGCATCATCTGCAAAAAGCCTCATTAAACTTCCGATGTCATCCACCAGGTCATTTATGTATATAGTGAATAGCAACGGTCCTATGATAGATTCAGCAGTGCTTATGCGTTGTAAAATCTTTGGGTTGGTTGTTGTTAAGCAGAGCGCGCGGAGAGTGTGGGAGACGAGTTCCAGTGCTTGTAGTGTGCGAAAGTGTGGTGTTAAAGCTCTCCCAATAGAGTGTACCATTTCGGCAGCATCATGTACGCGTGCCGGATTAGATGACTAGTAGCAGGGGGAAGGACAGTGGACAGGCGGAAGAGGCTGTATTAATTGCGATTGCTGTTCTTGTAACTAGCCGTTATCCCACAAGGTGCTACCGTCTTCAATAACAGCAGCAGTTCCAGCAACGCAGATTCGTCGGCGGCTCCGAGTTTGGTCGCATGCACAGCACTGAAGTAGGACTGTTCATTGGTAGGAAGTATTAGCGGGTAACCCAGCAGCTCAATTGAATGTGATTTTATTAATGAACTTTATTTAAATAATAATCGGTTCAATTCAGGGCGATTGTGTCCTCATTGCCCTCAGACATTGTTGCCAAGCAGTGCTCTTGTTCTCTATTTACCTTATATGTAACCGAAGTTTGAGAATCTATCACTAGAAAAAATCCAAATCTAAAGAAAATGCACAAATTCAGAGTGCGAAAGATTTATTTATTTTACATATAGCTTGGAGCTCATGGCTGTTTGTTTTGGTACGAATTCTAGTATTTAATTCTGTTCAACGCAGTAAAAAGGCTCAGTTGTTCAGACAAAAATATGAAATCCAATTTCAAAATTAAGTAACTGCAAAATGAAAAAGTGTTTGCCTTTCTCTTAAATTCATTGATGACGTTATGTTGAGGTCTCTGAAAGTAATTGTTCACGTAACGAAGTTCAATACTAACATATAGTTTAAGTGTATATTTTCAAATTATTACTCCATTGCCTTTTTTAAAAATTTTATGGCATACATAACGTAAAAGTGACTTCTCAGTTCCCGTTATCATTACATACTCACTTAAAAATGAGTGTCAAAAAACATGAAAACTTCAATGGCCACTTCAGTGTTTAATAATAAAAAATTTTCTTTCCAATCACCTTGTACACGATTTTGGATGTAAATCGCTCTAGTGGACTGGAGACCGTAATTATATCCTTTTCGTTCGTTAGAGTAAACTTTGGATTCATGATGCGTGATGATATTCAATTTGTATATTGAGCAAGCAGTGAAGAAACAAAAGAAAAGTTCGGAGTAGGTATTAAAATCTGTGATTGCCTTTTTTTAAAAATTTAATGGCATACTTAACGTAAAAGTGACTTCTCAGTTTCCGTTATCACTACATACTCACTTAAAAATTAGTGTCAAAAAACATGAAAACTTCAGTTTCCACTTCAGTGTTTAATAATAAAAATTTATCTTTCCAATCATCTTGTACAGGATTTTGGATGTAAATCGCTCTAGTGGACTGGGGACCGTAATTATATCCTTTTCGTTCGTTAGTGTAAACTTTGGATTCATGATCCGTGATGTTATTCAATCTGTATATTGAGCAAGCAGTGAAGAAACAAAAGAAAAGTTCGGAGTAGGTATTAAAATCTATGGAGAAGAAATAAAAACTTTGAGGTTCGCCGATGACATTGTAATTTTGTCAGAGACAGCAAAGGACTTGGAAGAGCAGTTGAACGAAATGGACAGTGTCTTGAAAGGAAGGTGTAAGATGAACATCAACAAAAGCAAAACAAGAGTATAATGGAATGTAGTCGAATTAAGTAGGGTGATGCTGAGGAAATTAAACTAGGAAATAAGACGCTTAACGTAGTAAATGGGTATTGCTATTGGGGGGGCAAAGTAACTGATGATGGTCGAAGTAGAAAGGATATAAAATGTAGACTGGCAATGGCACGGAAAGTGTTTCTGAAAAGGAAACATTTGTTAACATCGAGTTCAGATTTAAATGTCAGGAAGTTGTTTCTGAAAGGATTTGTATGGAGTGTGACCATGTATGGAAGTGAAACGTGGGCGATAAATAGTTTAGACAAGAAGAGAATATAAGCTTTCGTAATGTGCAGCTACAGAAGTATGCTGAAAATTAAATGGGTAGTTCACTTAACTAATGAGGAGGTATTGAATAGAGTTGGGGAGGAGCTTGTGGCACGACTGACTAGAACAAGTGATCGGTTGGTAGGACATGTTCCGAGACATCGAGGGATCAACAATTTAGTGTTGGAGGCAGCGTGGACGGTAAAAATCGTAGAGGGAGACCACGAGATGGATACACTAAACAGATACAGAAGTATGTAGGCTGTAGTAGGTACTGGGAGATGAAGATGCTTGCAAAAGATAGAGTAGCATGGAGAGCTGTATCAAACCAGTCTTACGACTGAAGACCACAACAACTACAACGATCATTGGTACCCCTTTCCTGTCCAGTGTTGTTCGTGAAAGAATGCACAAAATAACTTTCATTTTTCCAAATTATAGCCCTTTTCGGATTAACTACTTTTTTATTTTTAGTTGACTTTTCTATCAGAAAGATCGCTTGTACACTTTCCCCCTACTTATCGGTATTACTTCTTCGGGAAAGATGGCGTTATCCAATTAGAAAAATTCCATTAGGTATACACGCGATCCACGGTTATATTTTATATCGCAAGCCGGATAGGCCGATTACTAAGGGGGAGGTTACACATTTTTTTTTGTTTGTTTTGTTTTTAGAGATGCACTACATCCTTCATTCATCGTTTAACGGTATATTTATCCGAGTTCTTCTGCAAGGTAACTGCATTTGCACAATTCACTAGCGAGCCTACGAGACGCAGGACAGTGACTGCGGAGGAGCGGCCGGAGGCTTCGGATCGCGGCGTCGGACCTCGAAGGGCGCAGGGCGCAAGGTCGTGGGCCAGGAGCGGTATCCTGACCAGCTGGCAGTACGTGAGGCGGTTATTGGAGATATTGGGAACGTCCGCGTGGTCAGAATTCCTGCCGGGATGAATCTGCCGATGGCCATACATCAGCGCGAAGCGGTACTTGCAGAATTCCTTAGGCGCCGGATGCTGACGAGTGTGGAACAGGTGGAGCAGTGTCCGATGGCGGCGGCTGTGAAGCAGTACCGCCGGCGATGGTCCATCGCGTGGGTGGCCTACGATAACCGGGAATTCGAGAATGTGATCCTGTAATTGCGCAGTGAAGTTTACCAAAGTACAGTTTCGAATTTACACTTGACGTGGAAAGTCGGCTAAAACAGGGCACAATAGTGGATGGTTAGTACTTCTTATCACTGTCTGTTTTCAGCTGTTCACGCTCTCCAACGTACCTGCACATCATTGGGAGTTAATACATGTTCACATTTCATATAGAGAGAGACTGTCAACTCACGCGGGGCCAGGGATTTATTGGAAGCAGCAGATGGCCAAACTTCGCTCTGGCGTGAGTTGACAGTCTCTCTCTATATGAAATGTGAACATGTATTAACTCCCAATGATGTGCAGGTACGTTGGAGAGCGTGAACAGCTGAAAACAGACAGTGATAAGAAGTACTAACCATCCACTATTGTGCCCTGTTTTAGCCGACTTTCCACGTCAAGTGTAAATTCGAAACTGTACTTTGGTAAACTTCACTGCGCAATTACAGGATCACATTCTCGAAATCCCGTAATTATCTCCCGTTGCGACCCACAGATTTGAAATTGACACAAGAGAAGAAGATTTCGCCGTATGTGACGGGAAGGTCGTCGCTATGAATTTGAGGCAATTTAAGGAGGGTTAATGACGTCACATTGCAACCATATTTGACCACAATACTGTCCATCGCCATCGTGGACATGTCACACGATGAGAAGGTCGTGACAGGTAGTCTTACCTGTATCTCACCCCTTCGTTTGACGTCTCTGCGATGCAGGTCAGAAACACAGCGTTGATTCTAGTGGTTTTCTTGTGGATGGACTAGGAAAGCATCTCACAAGGGATGGCCGTGATGTTGAAATCACAGATTTACTTCGAACTTTGTACACCTTTATCAGCCAGTTAAAACAACAGAATCTCCTATTAGTAAGATGCACTACTCTAGCAATTACTAGAAAATCGGAGGAAATGTTTTACGCGTGTAATGCGTACCTAATGTATCTGCGAATAGATGCGCAGCGCATCAGATCCTGGTGCTCAAGCTGATTTCGTTCGAACTTCAGAACACAAACATAAACGAGGCAACGATCGACTGCAGCTCAAACTTAAATTTTAACCCATATTTTGTTATCACTAGTCATATTATTTAATGTATATGACATTAGAGTGATAATATAATTAAAGAAACACCTGTGTTTCCATGCAGTTTTAGTGAGATTCGTGTTATTTCACTACTGACGATTTTTAATTTAATTTAATTATTGCAATTAACTATTGACAAGTAAATGAAGAAACGCATAGAGTTAAGTGTTATTTGTAGAGTATGCATATAGGTGTAGATGTAGAACGTTGGAGGTATAGGAGGTACTTATAAAAATTTGACATCGTTTTTCTGCGAAATTGTGAGCCGTTGCATAAAAAGTCGCTACTCAGGTTCACATATAACATACCTAAAACTCATCAAAATCCTTGATTAAGGATCTGAAGGTCCCTTTGATTGACTACTTGGCCTGAGAAAACTGCCCGAGGCCTCCAGCAGCAGGTAGGGGCTGGCAGTCTGTTTGAGTTGGACACACGTCTCTCGGCTGGAGTCTCAGGCGATGGTACCCAATGGGAAGTCTCGCCCTGGCAGATCTACTTTGAAGCACAGAATCGGCAGAGCCAGCTAATGGCTGGTAGACCAGAAGGAAGTGCTGCTCTCAGCTGACTAGAGAGTATTTATACTCGCTATGCCAATTATGTTACGACAAGAACTGGCCTCCAGGCACTTAGTAAGGGGCGCAAACGATGCAGTGTGCTACAGCATGTATCAGTCTAGTCCATAACTGAAGATAAATGATATGATGCGGTACCTAGCTGCAGAACTAAACAGGTAGTTGGCGTGTATACTCCTCGGGGGATTACGACTACCAGGCTGCGTTCAATGGAGCAACAGTTGTTTCATTTCTATCATATAGTCAAGATACATTAGGATGTTGTTGTTGTGGTTTTCACTTCGTAGACTGGTTTGATGCCACTCTCCGAGCTACTCTGTCCTGTGCCAACCTCTTCATCTGCGAATAACTATTGAAACGTGTATGCTTCTGAATCTACTTAATGTGATCATCTCGAGGCTTCCCTCTACGAGTTTAACCTCTACGAGTTTAATCCCCCCCCCCTCACCATCGCTCCCCCCTCTCCCACCATATACACACTTCCCTCCAATACAAAACAGGTCACCCCTTGATGTGTCCCATTGTACGACGTGTATATTTCTACTGTCTATTGTCAAATCACAATTTATGAAAGATGTTTATATTTTATTAATAGGATTAAGTAAGAATAATGAATATTTGTCATGCTGGAAATTATTGTGGTATCAGGGAATGTCTGCAAGAAGAGGATAGCTCCTAAGAGAGACGGCAAACTTTTATAATTTTGAAAAGAGCGGGAGAGACCGTGTATGGATACATTTTAACAAAAGAGCACGAAAAACCGCGCATTGATACAGTTTGTAATGGTAGCAGGGATTGTCTGCACCAGAAATGATTGTTGGAAGGAGAGACCGCACTATAGCGTTCGTGGGAAGCCGTAGCAAGCGAGATGTGAAGCGAGTCGGTAGCAGGTCTGAAGCGAGAGGCTGAGAGGAGCGGTGTGCCTGCCAGCCACTAGCAATGATTAACAAGAGATTATAAACCGATGTACGGAGACATCTGCTAACTATTATAATAAGAGGACCTAATATAATTGAATCAATTTTTTGAGAAACTCAAGACTATTGAAGGTATGTTTGCGCATTGATAGTTGTAAGATTATTGTAAAAAGTAAGTCCCATTTGAACGTTTGTAAAATCATTTCATTCATAATATAATTAACTTTTGCCAGCAATATTTCATTTCTAATTATAATCCATACCGAAAACCATCAAAGTAAAACTTTGCAAAACTTTATTGTTGTCAAGAAAAAGTTTTACTATGAGTTACATAACTTCATTGAAATTAACTAAAGAATAACGTCAGCTTTGCCATTAAAGAATAACGTCACCTTTGGTAATAAGAACAGCCACTTATTATGAAAGCCCACCAGCAGTTAACACAGAATGGTAAACCGGAGAAAGTACATTCCTGGAAATGGAAAAAAAGAACACATTGACACCGGTGTGTCAGACCCACCATACTTGCTCCGGACACTGCGAGAGGGCTGTACAAGCAATGATCACACACACGGCACAGCGGACACACCAGGAACCGCGGTGTTGGCCGTCGAATGGCGCTAGCTCCGCAGCATTTGTGCACCGCCGCCGTCAGTGTCAGCCAGTTTGCCGTGGCATACGGAGATCCATCGCAGTCTTTAACACTGGTAGCAGGCCGCGACAGCGTGGACGTGAACCGTATGTGCAGTTGACGGACTTTGAGCAAGGGCGTATAGTGGGCATGCGGGAGGCCGTGTGGACGTACCGCCGAATTGCTCAACACGTGGGGCTTGAGGTCTCCACAGTACATCGATGTTGTCGCCAGTGGTCGGCGGAAGGTGCACGTGCCCGTCGACGTGGGACCGGACCGCAGCGACGCACGGATGCACGCCAAGACCGTAGGATCCTACGTAGTGCCGTAGGGGACCGCACCGCCACTTCCTAGCAAATTAGGGACACTGTTGCTCCTGGGGTATCGGCGAGCACCATTCGCAACCGTCTCCATGAAGCTGGGCTACGGTCCCGCACACCGTTAGGCCGTCTTCCGCTCACGCCCCAACATCGTGCAGCCCGCCTCCAGTGGTGTCGCGACAGGCGTGGATGGAGGGACGAATGGAGACGTGTCGTCTTCAGCGATGAGAGTCGGTTCTAACTTGGTGCCAATGATGGTCGTATGCGTGTTTGGCGCCGTGCAGGTGAGCGCCACAATCAGGACTGCATACGACCGAGGCACACAGGGCCAACACCCGGCATCATGGTGTGGGGAGCAATCTCCTACACTGGCCGTACACCTCTGGTGATCGTCGAGGGGACACTGAACAGTGCACGGTACATCCAAACCGTTATCGAACCCATCGTTCTACCATTCCTAGACCGGCAAGGAAACTTGCTGTTCCAACAGGACAATGCACGTCCGAATATATCCCGTGCCACCCAACGTGCTGTAGAAGGTGTAAGTCAACTACCCTGCCAGCAAGATCTCCGGATCTGTTCTCTATTGAGCATGTTTGGGACTGGATGAAGCGTCGTCTCACGCGGTCTGCACGTCCAGCACGAACGCTGGTCCAACTGAGGCGCCAGGTGGAAATGGCATGGCAAACCGTTCCACAGGACTACATCCAGCATCTCTACGATCTTCTCCATGGGAGAATAGCAGCCTGCATTGCTGCGAAAGGTGGATATACACTGTATTAGTGCTGACATTGTGCATGCTCTGTTGCCTGTGTCTATGTGCCAGTGGTTCTGTCAGTGTGATCATGTGATGTATCTGACCCCAGGAATGTGTCAATAAAGTTTCCCCTTCCTGGAACAATGAATTCACGTTTTTCTTATTTCAATTTCCAGGAGTGTATATTCATGTCGCAGTTCCATGTAGCAGTCAGATGGCGATCCATTAACAGTAAAACAGGCAAGGAACAGTTTTGGGTTATTGCAGATAACGACTGCTTGCCACGACGACGACACATTCTATATTTCGTCGAAATAATCCGAAAATCACTTTTAAAAAGCAGCAATTTAAATTGTATGCGAAGATTGAGAAAGAGAATAAATTTCAAAGAGAAGATTTCATTTGTTATTATAAAGCAAGAGATAGAAATCCTAAGGGAAGGTTACATAGGTTATTGACGTATGGCAAAAGGGAAGGTTATCATGAAAAAAAAAGGTATAGACGAGACAGGAAGGTTTTACTATCAACTGTTGCCTTCTTCTAGTCAGATTTCGCCACAGATTTCTTTCCTCCCCAGTTCTATTCAGTACCTCCTCATTGGTTTCGTAATCTATCCATATAATCTTCAGCATTATATTATAGCACCACATTCAAAAGCTTCTATTCTCTTCTTGTCTAAACTGTTTATCGCCCATATTTGAATTCCATACATAGCTACATACATCTCCAGACAAATAGTTTCAGATAACACTTCGTAACACGTAAAGAAATATTCGTAGGTAAGAAATATCTCTGCTTCAGAAACGCTTTTCTTGCCATTGACAGTCTACAATTAGTATCTTCGCTACTTCGGCTATCATCAGTTAACAAACTGCCTATTGGCTTCTGTCACGGGTTCTTCGGCAGACGTTCATCTAATGATTTTTCTGACGTTTCGCCAGCACGACTGGCTGGCATTGTCAAAGCTTCACCCTCCACTGCCGGTGGTGAACTGGAGCCGAGATCGCGGCCGCAGACTATATGTACCTGGTGCGCCAACGTCTGAGGGCTCCTCCGCGCTCATTTCCGGTGCGGTTCTCCTCTTGCTACCTGCGACGGTCGTTCGCTGCAGTACGGGAAGCCAGGATCCATATACCTTAAGGCTTTCCTCTTTCTTGTTGTAACTGTTCGCGTGCTTTTTCCCGCAAAACATCAAAAAGGTCCTCCATGCATGTTTCACCACGAGCTATTTCACGTGGAATGGCGATTTCTACGAACAACTGGAAGGCGTCGCCTTGGGTAGTCCTCATAGTCCAGTGGTGGCCAACTTCTTCATGGAACAATTCGAAGCACAGGCACTGGACTCGGCGACTTGCAAACCTAAGGTGTGGTACAGGTACCTCGATGATACTTTCGTGGTGTGGAGCCATGGTGAAGAACAGCTCGGTGACTTCCTAAGAGACTTGAACAGCCTCCATGCTAACATAACATTTACCATGGAAGTAGAACAGGACAAGAAACTGCCATTTCTAGATGTGCTGGTCACAAGGGACGGCGAAAACCTGGGACACAGCGTGTATCGAAAACCGATGCTTGCACAAACTATCATACCACCACCCGAGCTAGAAAAGAGGCATGATTAGTACGCTCGTAACGAGAGCAGGACGAATATGTGAGCCGCAACACCTCAAACAAGAAATGCAACACCTGGAAATTGTTCTGAGGAGCCATGGGTACCCCACAAATTATGTTAGATGTGTAACAGAGCCAAACACTCGGCGAAGTAAGGAACCAGAAAAACAGAAGTCGGGTACAGCCTTTCTGCCATATATTCCCAGAGTGACGGACAGAATCGGCCGTATATTGCGCAAACATGCCGTAATGAGGATTTTCAAACCGACAAGGAAGATCACTGAGTGTCATAGATCGGCGAAGGAGAAAAGAGACCCACTTGCAATGTCGGGAATATACCGTTCACCAAGCACATGCGGAAAAGTTTATGTCGGAATGACTGGAAGATCAATTAACACCAGGTTCAAAGAGCATAAGCGACATTGCCGGTTGGGGCAGGTGGAGAAATCGGCCGTGGCAGAGCACCCACTGAACGATACCAACCACCGACACGGAAGTTCTGGCTGTAGAGAAGCACTATAACAAGCGCTTTTCAGAGAAGCTGTAGAAACACAAAAACAAGCGAACAGTTTCAACAAGAAACAGGAAAGCCTTAAGGTAAACGGATCCTGGCTTCTCGTACTGCAGCGAACGACCGTCGCAGGTAGCAAGAGGAGAACCGCACCGGAAATGACCGCGGAGAAGCCCTCGGACTTCGGCGCACCATGTAGAGACAGAAGCTAATAGGCAGTTTGTCAACAAGTGGCCACGAAAGCCTTAACAATTTTGTATCATCAGTTATTTTGCTGCCCGAATAGTAGAACTCATATGTAATTTCCTCAGCGTCACCTGAGACTAGACTACATTCCATTATCCTTGGTTTGCTTTTGTTGATGCTCATTTTATATCCTCCTTTCAAGACACTCTCCATTCTGCTCAACTACTCTTCCAAGTCCTTAGCTGACAGAATTACAGAGTGATGGGAAATTCCCTTATTTCTCCCCGTGAGCTTTAATTCCTACTCTAAATTTTTTGTTTGGTGTTCTTTACTGCTTGCTTAACGTTCGTTCTGAATAACACCGGGGATGTGCTACATCCCTGCCTCATTCCATTCTGAACGATTGCTTCTCTTTAATACCGTCTTACAACTGTAGTCTGCTTTGTGTACAAGTTGTGAATAGCCTTTCGCTCTCAGTATCCTACACCTAGTGCCTTCATAGTTTCGAAGAGAGTATTCCAGTCAACACTATCAAAAGCTTTCTTTAAGCATCAGTGGCTGTAAACATAGGTTTATCTTTTCTTAACCTACCTTCGAAGATAAAACGTGGCTTCAGTATTGCCAAGCGTGTTCCTACGTGTCTCTGAACTCCCAAGTGATCATTCCTAATGTCAGCGTCTACAAGTTTTCCATTCTTCTGGGCAAAATTCGATGTAGTATTTTGTACCTATGACTGATTAAACTGATTGTACAATAACATTCACATCTGTCAGCACCTACTTCCTGAGGAATTGAAATTATTCCATTCTTCTAAAGCTGTGAGGGTACTTCGCCAGTTTCATTCATCTCGCTTACTACATGACACAGCTTTGTCATGTGTAGAACTCCCAAGCCTTTCATTAGCTCTGATATAATGTCTTCTCCTCCACGGCCTTGTTGCGACGTAGGACTTTCTATACTCTGTCTGATTCTTCTCTTAGTATCATATCTCCCATGTGATGTTCATGTACGTCGTCTTACATTTCTGTAATAGACGTTGATATTTCTTTCTTTCGACTTCATTTTCATCAATTTTATATTTTCTGCGTTCATCAATTAAATTCAGTATCTGCTGTTTTAACCAAGAATTTCTATTAAGCCTTGTGTTTTCACCTACTTGATCCTCAACTTTCTTCACTGCTTAGTCTCTGAAGGTACCAATTGATCTTGTACAGTACTCCTTTTTGCTGCTGTATTCAACTGTTGGCTGATGCTCACTCTTAAACCCTCAACAACCTCTGGTTGTTTAAGCTTTCCAGGTCCCATCACCTCAATTTTCTATTTTAGTACAATTTCTTCACGTTTAGTCTACAGTTCATGTCCTTCAGAATATAGACTTCTGTTTATTTCATTGTAGCCTTTTGTTCCGATAGGTGTTTCGGAATAGCTCCTCTCTTTTTTTTTAGTACAAGCATTGCTGTTTCTTTCCACTGGTTTACTATTGTCTTAATAATAATTCCCCTGTTCTACCTGCAATGTTGACTGGATTTTTTTTTAATGTATCCGGCCGCGTGAATTATATGTGACAAATTACTGCACTAATTCTACTGGACAACGCCACGCTGAGATTTGCGCGAGCTCTGCTGGTAACCAAACCATTATTTTAGAATGTGGTATACCGTTCGTATGGTCTCACAAGGCCAACCGATTCGGCTGAAATTTAGAAGATCGCTTGTGTACAACCTATAACGAAGGACTTGAAGATATTTTGGCTCACCACCCTCCCCTTTCTGAAAAAATTTGCCCTAAAGATTATGACGAGCAATCGATTCAAAACTGAAGGGATCGAAAAATAATTGTAAATAGAGCATTTTTCATCATCAGGTACGGTGTCCACAAATGCATACTTTTCCAGAAATCGAGGAAAAAAGCTTTTACAACAGCCGGTTATGTACGCGCATGGTAAACGCTGTTTGCCGATAGCGCAGCGGCCTACGTAACTGGCTCGGAAGTTGGAGAATATCGGTTCGAATATCGAGGAAACCCAGCGGATATTATTCTTGTCGTTTGTATAGTTCCATATCTCAATTGATAGGGATAGGAAGGTTGATAAGGTGAGTAAAGTAATGAGGAATGGTAAAAAGATAGGCAAATAAATTTCTCGAACCTCTTTGGATGAAAAGAAAAAAACAAGTAAAATGCTACTCCTAGTCACTTTTTTAATATCACTTCAACTCACTGTGGCGTGTCCTGTCTTCGAACAACTGGATGGACGGTACTTGTCATATAAACATTCGAAACAAATATACTCGCGGCACCAAGAACATGTAATGAATGCAATCATCCGGCAGTTACTCTGTTCCTTTCGAATAGTCGATGGAAAACAAACCTGGTTCACACTTAAATACATGTGTCTCAGGGAAATTAATTTTGATGCGTACCACGCATACGACATCGCTGCCTGAAAAATCGGTGCTGAAAGTTGGTTATGAATTATGGTGTGAATAATTATTGCATTCGTGCGGCTGTGACATTTTCGCTTGGTTTCCAGAAGCACACTGCAATCCTGAAGTCTACAAAAAGTTTTTAACCTGGTGGTAGAAGTACACATCGTACGGCTGGCGTACAGGTGCGCAATTTGGCGGTATTACTTTTACCGTGTACTTCGGTTACCTTCGTCATCAATGAACACGGTGTCATACATTAGACTATCAGTTTGACCACCCCAGCAATTTAATACTACACAAAACTTTTTATCAGCAACGTATGGTTTTAAAACGCTCTCAAGAAATGTTCTGTAAATCGCTTTTGTTAATTTCCCGGATTTGGAGGAAGTCATGTAAACATTTTTCAACGAGTCTGTTAGGCGATTGACCTCTTCTATGACCCGAGGACAAAATGTAATATTCGTTTCTTGTAAACACGGGGAAACCTTAGGCAACACCTTTACAGAGGCTGTGATGGCATATTCTGCAGTGTACGAATGTGTTTGCCTTTTTTCCTACTATCAGCTGCGATAAGGGTTCGTTCCTCTCCCTTCATGCGATAACGTGCTTCGAATGTTCACCCGATAGTCACATCCTGTTTGATCGGTGTCGATCATGTAATTACGATTTAAACCGGTCATAAGTGACGCTGTTTGAGTCCTGAAAAGAGCCGCCACTTTTTGTATATCTTCTACATTTGCTACCTCCTTGTGGGAGCGTACTTAGTGACATGCCGTTGACGAGGTGTATATACCGATTTGAAATTCCTTGCCCGAGATAATGACGCAGCAAACTTAAAATCCTTATTGAATTATGATAACAAAACCAACGGCCGTATTTAAGTCCAAAGTCATATATTCTTTTTAAGACATGATATCATTTTCGGGTCCAAATGGTGTCATTTTCGGGCTCCAAGCATAACCTGCCGGCCACATCCATTTTATGTGCAATGAACAGCGGGCCAAAATTAACTGGATTCCGTAACTTCCGTGGCAATAACACGTCCCGCAGGTCAGACGACGAGTTGTCGTCTGTTGTCCTAATAGCCGATCTCTTTGTGTAATGCACTCCTGATCTGTTTAGGATAGCCCTACAATTATCTGCCCGCAGTCAAGACTGTTCCAGAGCCGACGAAGCCTTGAGACCATCTAGTCGGCTCCACATCAAATGGCCGCAGTCAGTTCTGCAAACCATGCTGCAAATTGTGTGCCTGCTAGCTAGCACCACACGTGCGAAGCCAGCAGTCTTCGTCACATCATCTAGCTGCCTGTATGAACTGAGTATGTCCTCAACTTCAGAACCCAAACGGCAGATGTGATGGCGCCTGTGTGAGACGTAACTTACAGACGACTGCTCTCTGCACGATCGATAGCTACATGCAGGGCCTGCTCCATATCTCGTATGAGGTCTTCTGGCAGATACTCTGAATGAACATGAGGTTTCTTTCCGATAGAGGAAAATACTTACCTAAGCGGCACCATAAAGCTCCTGACACTAGAGCACTTGATAACTAGCAAACTCCTTTCTTCGTGTGCCTGCTCGGACCCTGCTCAAGCAACGACCACATGTATTCTCACAGGATGAATGGGCGAAGCCAGATGACCAGTCTCCGCAATGGCTCCCGCCTGGAGCGATACGAACGCGTTGCCACCCGCCACTCACCTTGCAGTGAGGGCAGAGTCACCTAGACGGTTACACTCAAAGGTGTCTCGACAGCAGAGCCCGCTGCTGAAACAATAGACACCTGTGGAGTCCTATGCGGCGCCCCGGATTCTCCGCCACCGCTATATCCCGAGCCAGCAGCCTGGAAACGCCTAAAGGTGGGAAAAAGCGTCTTCAGCTGTTAGATAACTGCTGTCACGTCCCGCTGATGCACACTTCGTATGTACTGTAGTACTACTACCTTAAGACTTGACTATAAAATCACGCATAGAAAGCTGAGCAGTAACATGCTACCTTCCTGACGAGTCTACAGTGGTATCTGACGCCTTTGTGAGCTCCGAAGCTAGCCCTTCAACAGAAATGATACCTATGCTACAGATTGCGTGAATGTACTCTTTGCAGTTGCTAAAACGAGAGATTACAGCCCTTAAATAGAAAAACACGCCCGGAATTTAGTAATTAAACTACGAAAAAATACAGTACGAGCTACATGGGTAACGTCCTGCACTGCTGGCGTGTCGCAGGCGGCAGCTGGAAAATAACTAGTCTAAAACTAACGGTCGCTGGTGTTTGAAAATAAACAATTGTCAACTGCACTACAGTTTGCGCGCATCAACGTTTTGCAGTTACTTAAACGTTGGATTGCGTCACTAAAATAGAAAACATGCAAGGAATTTAAGATTAAACTACGGAAAAACACTGAAAAATCTAAATATGTAAGTTGCTGCAGTGCTGGCGTATCATGTGTCACAGGAGGCAGCTGGAAATTACCTCAGATACATTTGGTCACGTAGCGTTTTTACTAATTCTTCTGTTTGTTTTTGTGTCTCCTCTAACAGCTGTCAACAATCATTCATTAATTGGAAGCGTGTCGCTAATAAAGTCTTATATAGTTCAATGTTTTTCGCACTGAGCGCTCTACGCAAATTGCCATAAATCGAAAGTATTTGCACCTACTCACTGTAACGTTTGTTTTTAGCATCATTGTATAATTAGTTTCGAGAACTTATTTACGCTGAACAAGAGAATTATAGGACCACTATTTCGAAGCCTCGTAATTGTCTCCCATTGCGGTGCATACGTTCTAAATTTGGATCAAAGGTGCCTAGATACTTTCTGTGTAATGGTGCAGTAGCCTGGCGCCCTGTGACGTCATCCCCTGTCTCGGTGATGCTACAAACGGCAGTCTGTTGATACGTGGCGAGAAATGCTGCCAGAGTTCAGATATTCACATGGATTACTGATGTCAAGTTGGCTCCAAATTTCACCACAATTCTACTCGTCACCAGCGTGGACATGTCATGCAATGGTAAGGTCGTCACAACCCCTCATAGCTACATTTCCTCACTTCTCTTCAGACCGCTCCGAAGCAGGTCAGAACGATGACACCTAGCCTTTATTGAAGCGGTGTTCTAACGGATGGCCGACGAAAATATCTGAGACACACGGCCGCTTAAAATCGACACGACACGAAGAGGTCTACACTGAAACCACAATTGCAGCACCTGGGGTGTAGACAACCTATCGATATACCCTTCCGTTGCCAGAGCAGCGGGCAAGCCGAACTGGTGTGGAAGTTTATGACGAGTACATTAGTAACGTTCTCAGCGAAGTTGCATGGACGGCACAGAGGGTGGTTTCTCATGTCTGTGGGGTAGGGGGGCGGGAAGGGGTTGTCAGGGGAGGGGAGGGGTTGGAGGGGATGGCTTCTAGAGGGACCAGAAACGTTTTTCTGTGTGTCGGTGTGACTGACAAGGGAATGTGACAACGCTATGATCACGGATTGACTTCAAACTTGTAACCTATGTACTGGGCCATTAAAACAACATAATGTGCAAGTAGGAAGCTGAACTACTCTGGTAATGCTGAGAAAATCGCCAGAAAATATGTACACGCCTGTAATGTAGCTAACGTGCCCGTGCATAGGCGCTAGAGTTCATGGTGGTTAACTGGTTAGCGTTCGCGCTTTCTAGGACGAACGTGTGCGAGTCAACCCTTTCAGTCCGCCTCGAACGTTCATTTTTGTACTACAAGTGTTAATTGTGTGATATTAAAAAAATTGCACTTACACTATTCGTTCTTGCTACATTACCAACGTCTCACCGATGCGCATGCTCTGTGGCCGACCGCTTCTAGGCGCCTCAGCCCGTAACCTCTCAGCTGCTATGGTTGCAGGTTCGAATCCTGCCTCGGTCATAGATGTGTGCGATATCCATAGCTTGGTTAGGCTTAAGTAGTCGTATGTCTTGGGGACTGATGACCTCAGATGTCAAGTCCCATAGTGTTCAGAGGCAGTTTGAACCTTTCTGTCACACGAAAAGTCTTCTTAGGTTCATTCCTTACTGCTCCAGTAAGAACTGGGGTGACACTGAAATGAGAAACCTCTAGAAAAATTTTCACAGAAAAAGAGAATGTGGACCACAGAGATCTCAGAGATAATAAAACCAACAGCACCAACTCGTCTTCCGAGAGAGACGTACGTCGGAATGACTTATTGGTGTCCTGATGACATCAAATGGTGCGACCGTTCCGCGCTTACGGTTGATTCCTCAGCTAACACGGGCTATGAACGACTAAAAGGTAGATTAATTTTCACTTTTTATTTCCTTAAATCATTTGACAAGAACGAACCTCCTTACTATATAAAGACGTCGCCGGGCACGAAAGATGAAACATTAGACATAACGATGTGCCTTGGGCCATGGGTCTTAGTTTCCACCAAGAATGTAGACACCAACCATCATGGTCCGCAGTGTGTGTATAACCTGCAAGACAACGTCCTCCAACCATATGACAGCATCTACAAATGTTCCAGGATGTATTTGTAGCACAAGGAATTTGTAAAGACTACTGCAATTATTGTCCAAGCTCATCTGTCCTTAGGTAAACGATCCTGTGGATAAATTTCATAAATGTCGAATCTTAAATCAATGAAGTCACTTTTCGTTTTACTCTACATCATTGTCAATACTTAATCTACATTGACATGTGCGTTTGATCTTCCATCAGATAAGCATATCTTCCCTTTCGGTATACCACCCACTATACTTTTATTTCTTAAAGTGCACCAAACGAACATGTATATTCAATGAGAATTCGTGCATATAGCGGTATTCCACATTTACCTGTTGTCCCCTACGATTTTTTCACTTATATTACATACACTTGAAAATTTTGCAACTTATAAAAGTTCATACTTCGAAACTTTAAATATTTACAGCAACTGAATAACAGCAGATGAAATTATGTTCGAGAATTCTGTTAATATTACTAATTAACGTTTTCTTTTTCACTTACGTATCTTGATCCAAATACTCCAGTAAGCTGGAAATTAGCGAAAGTGCCTACAAGCTGAAATTATTTGGGACTGGACTTTAAATTTCGGCATTCGACTCACAGTCAGACGAAAGCTTCCGAAAAATTATTTTCCAAACACGGAGATTATAAAGAAGAAGGAAAAAATGACATTTGTAAGATGTAGTCTGTGAGAAGGTCGTGAAAGATGGATGTTTGTGTGCCGGCCGAGGTGGCCGAGCGGCTCTAAGCGCTACAGTCTGGATCCGCGCAACCGCTACGGTGGCAGGTTCGAATCCTGCCTCGGGCATGGATGTGTGTGATGTCCTTAGGTTAGTTAGGTTTAAGTCGTTCTACGTTCTAGGGGACTGGTGAGCTCAGTAGTTAAGTCCCATAGTGCTCAGAGCCATATGAACCATTTTTTGCAAATAACTGAGCCACGTAAAGTCTCTAAATTTGTTTTTATGAGTTTTCTTTTCTACGTGGAAGGCTAGGGAGAATTGTTGCCAATACGATCCAATGAAAACACTATTTTTTTTTTTACTCGAAAGTCATTAATGACAGCCGGCCGCGGTGGTCTCGCGGTTCTAGGCGCGCAGTCCGGAACCGTGCGACCGCTACGGTGGCAGGTTCGAATCCTGCCTCGGGCATGGATGTGCGTGATGTCCTTAGGTTAGTTAGGTTTAAGTAGTTCTAAGTTCTAGGGGACTGATGACCTCAGAGAAGTCCCATAGTGCTCAGAGCCATTTGAACCAATCATTAATGACAACTCGTCTACGCGTCGAAGCTGTACTCGATGGACCTGCTGATGGCTGTATTAGGGAAACAAGTCTTAAAACTAATATCTGACCAATTCATTGATTTCTGTAGCTTAATCCGTTGCAAAGTTTGCTGATTTCCTCCACTGGAACTAGTGGCTTCGTTTTGGATACTTAATACGTGATGATGAAACAACTCTAGCAAACCCATTAGGAGATTTGCCCACAACTTGAAACTGCGATCCATTTTTTACTATTTGTAGGACGTTAATTCGCCGACAAAGATATGAGCATAAAGTATTTTTAGGTCTTACATATTATTTCCAAAACAGATTTTTATGTTGCAGATCTTCAGTAGCAACAAACTGTCAGAGGTTGTTCAGGGAAACTTACGAGTATTATGGTATGAGGGGCCGGCAGTTTGCGGCGACTCGTTACACTGTTATAGCATTTCGTGTTTTTTTTTTCTTTTCCCAATCAGATTTTTATCTGTGTTCTTCTGAAAACAGTGTACAACAGCAGAAAATTCGACGGTATATCGGTTAACAAATCTGCTGCACTCACTCGCGGTAAGTTCTGTTGACAACAGTAATGGCCACTTTTGTGCACGACCTCAGGCTTGCATTCAGCATTGATCCGCTATGTCTCGGGTTTGATTTTCTTACTCTTGGTTCTACATTAGCAGTGATACACAGCATTAAGTACAGATTTTGTGACGAAGGATAACCCTCTTGCGTGGGTTCACTGAATGCCCTGGCAGAGCGATACAAGGACGCTTTGCTTAGCCCTTACTGCAGGAACGGTCACATCATCATAGTACTTTTACATCTTTACATAGGCACCGGCAAGAAACCGGAACCTTTCCTGACGGAACGATGTCATGTTACAGACCTTTTCAATGATATGAAGGTAGTTGCACAGAAACAAATGTGATTTGCGTAAAAACCGAATAAATCATAATTGTATTATTATCCTATAACGCCGCAGGGGATTGTGGGTCTCTGTTACCAAAATACTCGGATATCATCAGTGAACAAATTCCGAAAGTTTATTCATACAGTTCTGGTTCATCAGGTATGCATAAACAATGTGTCCTTTAAAAAATTATTAAAATGCTTTCGTGGACACTTGTTGATATACGATGACAATTATTGAACTACACTTAATACAACTGTCATTATTTCTGAACGGTTTGCGCTAGGACTTCCATGCTGCACTGTTGGCCGCGAAGATTTAGTATGCGTGTGTGCGCCTTGTTGCTGTCGGCCATTTTCACGTGAAAATGTCGCGGTACAGCGTGCCTGCGCATGCAGTACTTGTGAACCGTCTACTGTGCGAGTAACGACAGTGCACCTACGGACCAAAGTAAGTTTGTGTCCGAGTTAAAAAAAAATTGTTCAAATGGCTCTGAGCACTATGGGACTTAACTTCCGAGGTCATCAGTCCCCTAGAACTTAGAACTACTTAAACCTAACTAACCTAAGGACATCGCACACATCCATGTCCGAGGTCGGATTCGAACCTGCGACCGTAACGGTCGCTCGGTTCCAGACTGTAGAGCCTAGAACCACTCGGCCACCTCGGCCGGCGTCCGAGTTCAAGCGGAAGAGAATCGGTCCAAGTGTGCTAACAATCAAGAATTTGATTCGCAAGGTTGAGAGAACGGGTATTCTTTATGATGACAACGTTTGTAGGTCATCCAAGGAGGGTGAAAACGCCGGACAACATCGAGAAGACATGCCCTGTGTTTGAAACCGGCTCCAGGAAATCGGTCAGATGAGCTGGACAACAGATGGGGATAAACCGGGTGACAATGCGACAAACTGTTGTTGACGAAATTCATCTCTTTCCATTAAGCCGCAGGGCCGAGGAACAGCGGTTGTGTTTCGCCAACACTATTGTCCACAGAACTGACGAACAGGACTTTGATGTGAATATGTTTTGGATTAGCGACGAATCCCACTTTCATTTGGATGTGTTAGGCAATAAGCAAAATTGGCTCAATTGGGGAACTGAGAACCAGCATTTGGCGATCGTGAAGTCTCTTCACCCTCAACGGGCGACTGTGTGGTGTACAATGGCCTGTCACGGAATTATCAGTGCGATATTCCTTGATGGTGCAGTGACTACCGATCGGTACAGGAAGGTTTGGGAAGGTGATTTCATCCCCATTATCAAAAGTGACATTAACGTAGACAATATGTGGTTCATGCAAGACAGAGCTGGAACTCATCGAAACAGGAGACTGCTTGATTTCCTGGAGGAGCACTTTGGGCACTGCTTTCTGGCTCAGGGTTTCCTAGAGACCACTGGCATGGGCCTCGATAGGCCGTTAGATTCTCCAGATTTGAACTCATATTAAAGACAAGCTGTATAGCAATAACCCTAAAGATATTGCTGAGCTGAAAAAAACCATTCAGGATGACATCGACGGCATCGATTGTCCGACACTTAAGCGGGTCATGCAGAATTTCACTATTCGTCTGCGCTACATCATCGCCAATAACGGCAGGCATATCGAACATGTCATAACCTACATCCGAATTTCTGCAGTGACGTTTACATGTTGAACAAAGTGTATGCACGCTGCAGATTGTAACTAATTTACGTTTCATTTTTCATATAGTTGAATAATTGTCACCCTGTTTATTTTCTATATTGCTCACCTTCCCCGTAGCTTAATACTGGTTCTGTCATCTACACTGTCGAACGCTTTTACTAAATCCATAAATAACGTGAGCCTGCCTGGATTTTTCCTCGGTCTTCTTTCCATTTTCAGAACTGCATCTCTATTGCCTTCATATTTTCTAAGGGCAAAGTGATCGTCACCTAAAGAATTCTCAATTGGCTTTTCCATTCTTATGTATATTATTCTTGTCTCGAACGCGAATAAACGATCCTTTAAGCTAAATGCGTGATAGTTCTCGCACTTATCTGTTCATGCGATTCTTTTGGCGATATTTTTCTTATAAAGCCTGATGGTATGTCCCGAACCCTGTCTCATAAATTCTGCACACCGACATCAAAACTGGCTTCTTTGGCGCTTCCTCCAATGATTTCAGGAGCCCCGAAGAAACATTACTCATCCCTTCCGCCTTATTCGATCGCAAGGCCTGCATTTCGACTACCATTTCTTTTCCTATTATGTCATCAAACTGTTCGTTCCCCTAATAGAGTCCTTCGATGTACTCTTTACACCACCTGCTCTCTCCTCTGTGGTTAACACTGGCATTCCAATTGGTATCATAATGTTGATGGCATTGTAATTAATTTCTCCGCAAAATTTTTTAACTTCTCTACACGATGAATCAGTCTCCCCCTTTTCGGTGACTTCATCTTTTTGTGTATCTTTTTACTTTCGCATCCCTGTAAATTTTTATCACTCCATTCCCAAGTGACTTACAATGTTGTTTTCCTGTCTTTCCCAATACATTTTTCTGTTTCTCTCTTCCATCGATCAGATGATGTACTTCTTCTGCTACCCAAGGTTTTTTCACCGTTACGTTCCTTCTTTCTGTATTTGCTTGTCTGGCCTTTAATTTGCAGGTCATAAATTAAAAATAACTTCTGAAAGAGCAGAGAAAATTTTCCGAACCTATCTTAGAGAAACATGTGATATACACTCCTGGAAATTGAAATAAGAACACCGTGAATTCATTGTCCCAGGAAGGGGAAACTTTATTGACACATGCCTTGGGTCAGATACATCACATGATCACACTGACAGAACCACAGGCACATAGACACAGGCAGGAGGGCGTGCACAATGTCGGCAGTAGTACAGTGTATATCCACCTTTCGCAGCAATGCAGGGTGCTATTCTCCCATGGAGACGATCGTAGAGATGCTGGATGTAGTCCTGTGGAACGGCTTGCCATGCCATTTCCACCTGGCGCCTAAGTTGGACCAGCGTTCGTGCTGGACGTGCAGACCGCGTGAGACGACGCTTCATCCACTCCCAAACATGCTCAATGGGGGACAGATCCGCAGATCTTGCTGGCCAGGGTAGTTGACTTACACCTTCTAGAGCACGTTGGGTGGCACGGGATACATGCGGACGTGCATTGTCCTGTTGGAACAGCAAGCTCCCTTGCCGGTCTAGGAATGGTAGAACGATGTGTTCGATGACGGTTTGGATGTACCGTGCACTATTCAGTGTCCCCTCGACGATCACCAAAGGTGTACGGCCAGTGTAGGAGATCGCTCCCCACACCATGATGCCGGGTGTTGGCCCTGTGTGCCTCGGTCGTATGCAGTCCTGATTGTGGCGCTCACCAGCACGGTGCCAAACACGCTTACGACTATCATTGGCACCAAGGCAGAAGCGACTCTCATCGCTGAAGACGACACGTCTCCATTCGTCCCTCCATTTACGCCCGTCGCGACACCACTGGAGGCGGGCTGCACGATGTTGGGGCGTGAGCGGAAGACGGCCTAACGGTGTGCGGGACCGTAGCCCAGCTTCATGGAGACGGTTGCGAATGGTCCTCGCCGATACCCCAGGAGCAACAGTGTCCCTAATTTGCTGAGAAGTGGCGGTGCGGTCCTCTACGGCACTGCGTAGGATCCTACGGTCTTGGCGTGCATCCGTGCGTCGCTGTGGTCCGGTCCCAGGTCGACGGGCACGTGCACCTTCCGCCGACCACTGGCGACAACATCGATGTACTGTGGAGACCTCACGCTCCACGTGTTGAGCAATTCGGCGGTACGTCCACCCGGCCTCCCGCATGCCCACTACACGCCCTCGCTCAAAGTCCGTCAACTGCACATACGGTTCACGTCCACGCAGTCGCGGCATGCTACCAGTGTGAAAGACTGCGATGGAGCTCCGTATGCCACGGCAAACTGGCTGACACTGACGGCGGCGGTGCACAAATGCTGCGCAGCTAGCGCCATTCGACGGCCAACACCGCGGTTCCTGGTGTGTCCGCTGTGCCGTGCGTGTGATCATTGCTTGTACAGCCACCTCGCAGTGTCCGGAGCAAGTATGGTGGGTCTGACACACCGGTGTCAATGTGTTCTTTTTTCAATTTCCAGGAGTGTATGTATACTGTTGAAAGTTAGTGTTACTTAAGACATAACACGAAAGATAACTTTCAGCCAATACGTAGCATAAATTATTTGTATAAAATAAAAATGTCTGAACTTATAATTATTTTTCGTGTGCTTTACTACTTAATAAATCAAAGAACACTCTAAAAATTTCTTGAATATTGTGGAATATTTTCTAAACACTGCTGAGAGAAACCGAAGACCTTATCTCCCTTATACAAATGTCAGTCTATTAGAAAGAACGAAGTTTACTTTCGCCCAGTTGCGTCTCATTCCACAATTTCATTTTTTACACAGCCTTGACGAACCAATACTCATGGTTCTGTACCGAAGAATACCGTCTAATTATACCGTCGTAACCTCCACAAAATCGCTAAAGTGCTCAGTGGACGTTCCTGGTCGCGGTTAAATGAGGAGTCAACCTCATATTTCCCTTAATGCTTGTAGAGTACTGTCTTGCAGTTTTTTCCAGATTAGTCGGAGTTGTGTATTTCTTGTTATATTCATGTTGATGAGCATGATCATATCAGCACCACCACCAACATCACTGTCACACCCACGAGATATCATGCACTAGTGTTTTTATGTTTCAGTGCACGAGGTTGCTGTACGCTTCATCTCTCTGCTGATAGGTGACAGCTTACTCTTTGGCAGATTATATGTTTTAAATAGTGAATTACACTCATGAGACAAAACATTGTGACCACGGCCCACCACGAGGTTTTATGCTGCCTGGTGGCAGGCAACTGACGCGGTAGTAGAAGTATATGAGCGATCAGAGACGAATGGGGAATGATTCCATCGACGATAAGTAGAGCAAAGGCGGAAATCTGACGTCTTAAGCGACTTTGACAAATGCCAGTTTGTTGTGGCCCAGTGCCTGGGAGCAAGCATCTCGGAAACAGCGAAGCTGATAAGCTGTTCACTAGTTACTGTCTTGAGCATGTAGGGGAAGTGATTGAAGAACGCTGAAAGCACGAGTAGGCGGCAAGAAGTTGTACGTCCGTACCTCAACACAGAGCACTGTAATCGGAGGTTTCTCCGCTCTCTAAAGCAGGATAGAGGTGCCATCTGTGGACTATCTGACGACGGGTACATTGCTGGCTCAGACGCAAGCGTTTTTGAGCACGCCGTTCAGCGTACAGTCTTGAACACAGTGTTCTGCAGCAGGGGACCCTTACGGGTTCCCATGTTCATTCAGCAACATCGTCACTTGTGATTACAGTGGACACGGTATATCAGTAGATTCGTGCCGCATCGTCGAATGGATCCCATTCCATATAAGCCGTCAACCAGGCGAATGGTTGCTACAGACACGCAGCACACCACAGACGCAGGATTTTGGGAGCAGTATTCTCTCATGGGGACCAATCACCTGTCTTCCATAGGACTTGTGATACTAATGGAAGACACCCTGACAGCTGTGGACTATTTGTATACTATCAGGGACCGCTTGAAACCCCTTATTCTTGATGTCTTCCCCAAAAGCCCTGACATCTTCCCGCAGGATAACCATGTCACAAAGCCAGAATCGTGCTGCAGTGGTTTGAGTTGCATGATACTGAACTCAAGTAAATGTCTTGGCCATCAAATTCTGATTATCAGAATCCGATGGAACTTAATGGGACGCTGTTGCATGCCAGCTGCTCACCCACAAATAAACGACCCCTAAATTACGCGAAGTGTGTAACCTGTGCGTACACATCCGGTGAAACAAATCTCTGGAATCCTATCAAGTACTTTCTGAATTCCTGGCTTGCAGAATCACTACTGAATTGCGTTCCAGAGGTCGAAGAACACCCTTGTAAGTGGGTGGTCATAATGGTTTGGCTCATCATTGTATATCGGTACCAAAAATGTTTATGGAGTTAGGTACCATCATGCTTGAGAAAGAATGGAACCTTTAAAGTTTATTTCAGTGAATATACACACCATTTTCTTTTATTGGTTTTTCTGGTTCCGAGTTTTCAGTTATGATCAATAGCTGGTTATATTTGTTGGCCCATGGCTTCGGCAAAGTTTGGAGGGAGTGAACCCATGCTCGACGATCCTGCTGTTCTAGTAGGAGCATAGACTGCAGAACTGAGCATAGCCTATTGCGCATAATGGCAACAAAATCGCAAGATCTTCTTATTTCCGTCTGTGTTTGTCAGCGTGAGCCAGATAATCCTGTATGTATATCAGTAAATTCCTCAACGATATGTTAAGACATCTGTAACTTTCTACTGAATTCGCCGCTAACTCACATCATTTTTCTCTCTTTCTGTCATGAATCTGTTAATCACGCGCCTAACTAGGTAATCACATTAAACCTCGACTGCACGCACCATCAAATCCATCTCTGAGAACAGGATCTACTTCCTTCCTCCTTACGGTACCAATGGCGCCAAACGTCAACAAGACTGAAATGTAGGCACCGCCGTTCACTGAGATAACCGTTATAGTCGACAATCCAGAACTGAAGGACACAACGCGCCAGTAACGTCCATATTGTAAAGAAATAATTAAATCGTGATGAAATATTTCTGCATCTTGCTACAGTATCGACCGGATGTTATTTTAATCATCTCTATTCTCTTTCAAAATTACTCTTTCTTTCTCAGTATCCGTACCGTACTTGTAGGTAACATTATGTCCTATATTCCAGTTCCCTTTAAAATGTAAGCTGATCTTCTCTAGCAGACCTGCTGCATGCGTGTGTAGCTTTATATGCCATATATTTAAATGATGTGCTTTTCACGGTGTGACGAACTTACAATAAATTCAGATTCACTGTGTCCCATATTTCACAGACCTAACGCCGAGACACTGTGGACATAAACGTATCTCAGTAGACCATTATATAGGAAGGATAGCGTGGTCTACTCATTTGGACGAGGAAGAAAGTCGACAGGTATACGTTTCTGGAGTTCTGTATCTTCAGGAACATTACTCTTCCAGTGTAAGTGGAAATACTAAACAGAAGAAGAATTACAGGTATTTTTACAGCCAACATAGTTCTGTAACATTCTGTTTAGTACACAGCTGGTCCAAGTATATATTTTATATGACATCTGTGAGAGTTTTCTTCATCATACTGTTTTCTGTATAGCTCACAATATCGGACTGCTTATGATATGAAACATGTAGAAATACTATATGTATTTCCTGTAATATTCCTGTAGTTTCTGTTTGATTTATTATAAGGACTCCATCGATATACAACGTATTACCCGTGAACAACATCTGTTCTGTTTCAAAGTTGGATTTAGAGTTTACTAACATCTGTATTGTTATTACTGCTCTGTGTATTTTGCGGTAGAAAATCAGTAAATGTATGTCCGTTAGCTGGATTTCAAGACGTTATAGATCCTCTGCTGTAGTACAATCTGTTGGAACTGGATCTTTCCTTCAAAAGATACCAAAGTATTGAAGAAAATGAATTTTCACCGGTGACCGTTCACATTTACCGTTGTTCGTTATTACCCTTACCCGTAATAGGTGGTTTCCTAGTTTTCGGCGTAATTGAGGCATCACCTAATTCCTTCATAACGTAATGTGTATCGCTCCATCATCCTATTGATTGTGACACAGCTGTTCTTCTCTTTTCTGTCAGAGTTCGGATAATTCACGATCCCAAAATCAATGTCGTCAAAGGCCAATGCGAACCTAGTCCTTTTTATGTCTCCGACATGCAAGCGATATTTGAACGTTTTGCGCTTCACGATCTGATGACGCGGAGCATAATTAATGATTTGCAAATATTTGCTTCACAATTGTGCCAGCCTATGGTGGCAGTTACGAAGTGGTAATCATGAGCTAACGCACGTTCATAACGACGTTTACATTTATCCACATTCGAAAACGTAAGTGGCTGTGTCTGTAAACATCCAATGCCCGTTTGACGGTAGACCGAAGCATATGAAATGTTACAAACTCTCCATTTAACGTGTTTAAATACAAAGCCACTTCGTGCTGGCGTCTGACAGTGGGATTTATATGATAATTACCTAAATTTGTAGTTGCAAGCAAACTGACACATTAATAGTGTTTATAAAGGGACATAAATCGAAGGAATTTGTTAGACAGGGAAAGAGTGATCAGTGTAACGATGGAACTCATACCGGTGCGCGGTAACTTCTGTCGTACGAGGAAAGCTTGTCTAGTCGTCAAGGCGATACATGCAATTATAACGCATCAGAAACCAGAAGTAAATTCACACGTTATCTTCCTCTATAATAGGAACAAGTACAGTATCTACACGCCAAGAGATGAAAGAGAACTCAGACGCTGACTTAACTCCGGAAACCTTCCACAAGCCAAACTTTTGTTAAAAAACATTTAACTAAGGAACTAGAAAACTAAGCAGAATATGTATAATGCACAATCGACAGTCTATGCCGCATCTACATTATCTCACTAGAATTTACTGACGTAAAGATGCGCACATTATGTGCTCTCACATTACTACGTAGGTAAATAGTCGATTCATCACTGAAGACGACATGATCCAAAAAGTCTTAATCGTCATGCAGCAACATTTCGTTTGAGAATTTAGCACGTACACCGTAGTCTGTAGGCTTCAGAGCTTGTAGCAACTACAAACGATGAGGACATTGTTAGCATTTCCTTAAAAAATCTCCTCATAAAAGTCAGTGAAACTGGTCGATATTTCGGAGTATATCAGGTTAACATCGGTAGACTTCAATCTTAAAGACAACTGGAGGGTTGCGTACCATTGCACCTAAAAGTCTCCAGCTAACAGTTACATAAACTGAGAAATACTCGTAGCTACCTGGGTATACGGTCAAAAAACTATTGTAAAGTGAATTGCGGTACTATGACTATCCACCTAGTTGTGATGGTTTTCAGATCGTAAGGAATTTTTTTAGACGCGTAATATTAATCGACGTCTATAGTACTGTAAGAACCTGCACTAGCTAGTAGTTGAATACCACAAGATATACCCTGCTGAAAGAAAACAATATTTACTCTCAATGTTAAGCCGTTAATACACAGCAGCGGCTACATAATTTGCTGTAATATATGCAAAATTTATTGAAGTTTTTATTTTTCCATCAATCATACGAAAAACATTGCCTTGTATTGATTCTTCTTTTGTCATTGATCTTCAGTAGATTCTTCACTACTCGTGTCGTGGAAAGGCCACAAATTGATTTTGTTCTTGCCATAACTTCTATTGATATTTCTATCTATGTAGCGGTCGTTGACTATTGCTGTTCTATAATGCTCAACTACTTGTCATAACTGCTATTGACTTAAGATTTTTCGGTGTGCTTTATTGTATTCAGATATTCATCTAGTATCACTTTTGGTATGTTATTCACTAGAGTATTAAGCGGCTACAACATTTCGTAATAACAGGCTATGCTGTACAAGCCACAGATTTTGTGTTCACGCCCTGTCTAAATTCAATACACTGATCACTGTAAGAGGACTTATATGTGAATGTCTGCCAAAAAAAATCAGTTTTTTTTGTCTTAACAAATTCTCTGTAGTTTTCTGAACCAGGAAAAGTTTACTTCGAGGAAAATGGACCATAGAAAGGACCAAAATTGAGGAATTTGGAAGTGGCTGCACGCACCACTATGTCCACATAGTACACAGTCTGTTCTATTCAAAAAAATGTTTTGCTCTCATTTGTTTCGATTTTATGACTTTTTAGTGCCTTTAGTTGGCTAACCTGCGGAAGCTTTACATCTGCAAACCTTTCGTTATACAAAGAGCTTAGTCCTTGTTTGCTGTTTTTTAGCGCGAATATTTTGTTTACAGCAAAGTAATTGTGTGCGCGAGTTGCTTGTAGTGTGCCTGAGTTTCTTATTCCACTTGAAAAGAAGACCGTCGGCGTTAAGCAACGTAAATTTGATGGAAATCGTTTCACAAAACGGATTAACACTGCTAATACCGAAATACAAAGTGATACAACACTTGGATCAGCTTCTACTTCTCCAAGTGCGTCGAAGCTAAAACTTAAAATATTTGCTGTACTAGATTTGACAGGTACAATACATTTACTCTGGATACTTTAGAAGAAGTACCAATTGATAGCATGAAGAAAGCTGTTCAGGAAACTGTAGACACGAATGACAGTAATAAATGTGTGTCTGCAGCCCTGGATGCATCCTGGCAACGAAGAGGCCATAGTTCCTTACATGGTCTTGTAACAGCTACCTTCTTGGACCACGGTAAAGTCTTTCATGTGGAATGTATTGCCCAATGCTGTCATGGCTGTACTAGTGGCACTAAAAATCGTAAATGTTTGATTAATTGTATTCGTTATAGTGTAGAATTTGAATCTGAAAGTGTTGTGAAGATACTTCACTGGCCAGTCGAGAAATGTGCTGTGATATATACATCTCCCCTATGAGATTGAGACTTAAAAGGGTACCAAAAAGTTTGTGAATCCAAACCTTACGCTGATACAGAAATTGAAAAAATGTAATGTGTTAGACATATCCAGAAATATTTAGGTACAAGACTGTGGAATTTGAACAGGGACTTATAGGGAAAGAAATTATCTGATGATAGGTGTATTAGTGGACATGGTAAGCTTGCTTACGAAGAAATAGACAGGTTGCCACATCATTATGGACAAGCCATAAGACAAAAATAAAAATGACCTTGAGGGAATGACAACCTTTGTCATGCACTCTACCCACCAGGCAGTGATTCATGGTGTGGCTACCAGAGGGCTGTTACTCAAGGTGAGAACTACAGTCACAAACATTCCTTGCCATTTACTATAATGGAAGTAATAAAACCTATATATATAGGAATCTTAGTGACGCAAGCTTATCAGAGAAATGTTTACATGCTAGGCTCAAAATCCAAATGAAAGTTCAAATATTTTTATGTGGGAACAAATACTAAAAACTGATCTAATAAGACTAAATACTTCGAAAATAGATGTGCTAGATGCTGTTATTTGTTTCAATGACGGTACAGTATCAAGGCTTAATGTTATGGAACTTATAGGAATGTCTGGTGGACTAAATATGCATAGAGCGCTAATAGTCATTAACCGAAGGAGACTCTTCTAAGTAGAAAAATTGGTGTTGGAAGCCACCAAAGAGACAAGAATAAGAAGAAGAAGTGTGAAAAAGAGAAGAATAACGCAGGAAACTTGATTAATGTGGACTTCAGATGCATTAGTTCCATGCAAGTTTAAGGGGAATTAGACTGAAAAAAAAACATTTTTTCACATTTTCGGATTATTATCTCATTATAAAATTTGCAATTATCCGCATACAACTCACATAGGAAGTATTTATTTTTTAAAGTAAAATCTACACTGGTTGAAAATGATAAAATTTTTACGTGCATTACTTCGAGATCTAGTAAAAACAGTAACATTTAAAAAAATATGTTTGTAGTATGGTCTGTTATTAAGGGTTAAATTACGTGTTTGTATTGGTAGCACTGTCAAAAAGAGTATCGTTTCATGGTATAAACACGTGTTTTATGGCGAGGTGCTAATGTTTTTCTGTAGAAAATTGACGAATAGATTGGTAAATCTCTCAAAAAGTAGAGTATGACGCAAAAACGAAATGTTTTTGATAAACGTGAATGTTATGGTGATAGATTTTCCTAAGAAGGAAGACACTGTGTTCCACAAGTAGCGTGTGAAGTTACAGACAATGAAAAACAGGCAAACTCGGCAGTATCTAGAGAAACACCCATTAGTGCTTCGAGGATTAAAATAAAACGTTGTTATAAACAGTTTTGTCAAAAAGAAAGTGATGTAAATGGTAGGTTAGGTCATAATCTGACAGATTTACTCATCCTAACAAGGATATTAGCTGAATGTGTGAGTTGTAATATATGTGGAGTAGCAGTTAGATTACATGAAGACAATGAGGTATCACATGGACTATCCAGGAAACTGATCATTAAATGTGCGACTTGTAAATATACTTTATTCATTTTGGAATTCTGAGAAGTGCAAAGATGATTATTTTTAAGTAAACCTTGGGCGGTTTTATGAATTGAGAGCTATTGGCAAAGCACACACTGCAGCAGAAACAATGTGTGCCGTGATGAATATGCCGTGCCCATCTGTAAAATCGACATGTATGCAGAATTTATTGGAGCTGCTGTGGAATTTGTTGCATGTGGGTTAATGAAGGGTGCTGCAAACGAATCTGTTGATATAAATGATGGTATGACTAACATAACAGTAGCTTTTTTATGGCACTTGGCAGAAGTGCGGCTACAGTTCTAAGAATTCTGTTGCTTCAGTGACCAGTATGGGTAGTGAAAGGGAATAGATTTCCAGATTTCAACCAAACACTGTCATAAGTTTAAATCAGGGAATGAAGAATGTCATATCTGTGACAGATTTTATGAAGGGACAAGTGGTGGTATGGAGGCCTCTGCAGCTATTGCAATTTTTAGTCGATCTGTGCACGAGAGGGAAGAGTTGTACACTAAGTACTTAGGTGATGGAGACTCAAAAGCATTTAAAAGTGTAGTAGCCGCTCAGCCATATGGTGACAAATTTATCACAAACGGGGAAAGTGTTTGTCATCTCCAGAAGAGGATGGGCACTAGGTTGAGGAAGTTGAAACAAACTTTGAGAGACTAGAAACTTTCTGATGGAAACACACTAACAGGCAGGCTGACAGACAAAATGATTGATGAAGTGCAGCAGTATTTTGGGATGGCCATTGGTAATTATACTGAGGATTTGTTGAAACTGAAGCAGGAATTATGGGCTACCTTCTTTTACAAACTGTCAAGTGATGAAAAACCAGTTCACCACCTTTGTCCTCCTGGACCTGATTCAAGTCCAAATTACGGCAATGCCCAGTACTCAAACAGTCCATACAACAATAAACATTTCATCCCAGCAGCAGTCATGGATATAGTAAAAATTAATTACAGAAGCCTGCCAAATCCTGAATTATTGAAGAATTGTCTGCATGGTCAGACTCAAAAACCCGATGAGTCTCTCCAGAATCTAATATGGACTCGCTTACCAAAATATGTTTTTGTTGGAATGAAGACACTAAAAAGAGGGAAGGGTGGAGGGTCAGTGATGAGGGTATTGAAATTCGTACCAGAGACGGACTCATCAACCGAGATTGTGGCTACAAGCTCAGCAGGGCATGGGACCCATAATTGAATGTGATTAAAAAGACGCTCAGCAAAGGAAACGAACGGGCGACTAGGGTGGACGAGGCTATTACACCGACGCCACCACAGACGACGACGCCAGCGTCTCACCGACCGCTGACGCGCGGGCGCGGTCGGCGGAGAGAGCGCTTCGTGAGGGGACGGGATTTAAGACGGCCGCTCACTCTCAGGAGCTCAGTTTGTCAGCGTACCTGACGATTGCGACGAGTCGGATCGCCGAAATATTGTGCCAATTGAACACTATGCACCGGCAGTACGCGCGTGGACTCTTCGAGCAAGAAATACACGGGGAGAAACTGAAGAATCACACCCAAAATTTTAGCTGTGCACTTAAAAATTTGTATTTCCGTAAGCAATGGCTGAAATGCAATTATTGTACATCAATGAACTCAGAACATGTAATTTAATGTCCTGTAAGAGTTTCATGTCAATGGATACAGTAGTTCTTGAAACACAGGGAAGCCAAGTCACTAAATTTAACATTGACTCTACCTAAAAGAAAAAGAAAGTTTTAACCTTAGGTTGAATTTCCTGAAACGAAAATTACTTCATGTTCTGATACACTCTGGCTAAAATCTGTTAGTTAGAGTGCTGAAATTTTCTATACTGTCTTAAAACATACTTAGCTAAAAAGTAGAGTACTCTTATGATTTAACTTTGAAAATAAAATGCTTTTTTTTTAAGAAAGACACTGAATACATTTCAAAATCTTTTGATAACCATGCTGAAAATATTTTTGTAACCACAATTTATGACAGCATGACCTTCTCTGTCTGCTTTAAAACAGAATACTGTAAGGAACTCACAGAAAAAGACCTTCTACTTTGTATTTTGAGTAATATGATCAATAATGTATATGAATAATTAATGCGGTTTTTTCACTTACAATCAAAAATTGAATTCAAAAAGCGTGTCCGAGCTGAAGCTGTGGTTCATACAAAAAAAGTTCAGAAGTTGTGTCTTAAAAGATGACAAGCTTTATTTGGGCTTACAAAACTTATCCTTTGAGTAACACTCTTTAGAAAACTGTAAATGTAATCAACGTTTCCACTGGTATTCACGGACAGGTCTCCTTAAAGGATAGTTTTAGGTGTATTTACCAGTCTGCATCTGGATGCCTTAACTTAACGCCACTACTTCTACACACAACCATGTTTAGAAGAAGTAGAACACCTTGAATGAGTATAGACAGGATGTTCATATTCACAGAAATGTACATTAGTGTGTTCTGCAGAAATGAGGAGCATTTGAAGGATGTCTGCCATCGGGTTCAAGGTCAACATCGATATTGTGGCTCAACACGACCTAACACTAAAATGTGTCTCGGCTTTGGAGTTACTATAAAGGAAATGGATCAGTGTGACTTGAGTAGATATAAATAATGTCTCGCAGATGTATGGCCAAACCGTATTGTCGAATCAGTGAGTTTGAAAGATGACAGATTATTGGCGTAAGACAATGTGATGCATATACCGGGGAAAGTGCTGCTCTTGAGGGACGAAGTTTTCCAGCAGTGCAAACAGGTGCACGCAGAATGGTTCATGGAAGGCAATACAACAGGAAATAATGGGTCAAGTCGCACGATCCAGAATATCCCCTGAGAAGGTAGACACCTCATCCATCAAGCGCCGGCACGTTGGCCTGGAACATTACAGCAGAGAGCGCTATGAGCGAAAGTCAGCCAATAGTGTGTTGACTAGGGCGACACCATGATAGGACTGGACCCTATACGAAGAGAATATAAGCGCCGCTTCACCTAGCCATGGCCGCACTGGAAGACGAGCCGTCATCGAAGCACTTTAGCCATGAATTTTGACATTGATAACTTCCCCGTCACCAGTTGGTTGCGACACCTATTTGTGAAAACGCAAATTTAAGTATTTTCAGTTTAACTTACTATAATAAACCCTATTAATAATTTTTGCTTGAATTATTTTCTAGCTATCTTAGAAAACCACTTCCTAGTCACTGTACATTTGACAAGTGGATAGGATACGACATGGATACCAAGAAAAATGTCTCCAACCGCGGCAACAGAATTTTATTTTGTGTTTTGCTGGCAACTTAATTATCTCTTTGTTTATTTGGCAAGGGTGTTTACTTGCTTTAACAGTCTCTTATAGTGTTTTTCCTAAGCAGTGTTTTTCGGTGGGAATTACAGAAAATTTCTTTTTGCTTTTGGACTTATTTTTCTTGCTTGTCTTGTCTGTTTCTTGGATTTGTCTCTTCGATTGTGCCCACTCCACGTGCCCTACCCCCTGCTGTGGTGTCACAATTGCCAGCATTACATGCAACACAGCCAATGTAGATATCTCAGTTCCAGACACAGAAAGTATCTGCACATCTCAACACGGTACAACAGCTACTGGCCAACACTGCGCGCCCGATGGAGCAAGTTACACCCGCAGCAGCTCTACCGCCTTTCCGCCAGATTCATGAACAAGCAAAGGAATGGCTCGAGTGCTTGTAACAGTTCGAAGCCCACGAAATTACTCACAACATGTCAGGTACTGTGAAATTACCCCATTTCTTGTCCACAGTAGGAACTGGAGTGTTTTAACTTATCCAGACGTTACATCCCTACGCCACACGGAGTAAACGTTCGTATGATCAGGTTGTAGATTCTCTAACTATTTATTATGACAAACAAGTGAAGATGGTAGCTGCTAGGTATCAATCTGTAATTGTAATAACTGTTATAACAAACTTACGAAACCGGTTTCTGTACGACGTGCCCAAAAAATTGCAAAGGTGGGCTTTGTAGTTGTCTCAACACGAGTACGAGATTGTGTATCATCCAACAGCTCATTATGGTATTGCGGACACAATTTCATGCCTTCCAATTGGCCCTGCTACAGACTTTGCGCTTCTGCTGCATCTTGTTGTAACATCGATGCTCAGGAATCTGAATTGCTTCAGTCTTTTCCGTTGAAGTATAGGAAAACTGCACAGGCCTCGGAAGCTGATTCAGATTTGAAAATTTTGCTAACATACATTCGCACATCTTGGCCTCGCTCATTGCACATCCTGCAGAACTCTGTGGTGCGCCGGCATTTTGAACGTTGGCATAGCCTCGCTATACAGAGAGGAGTGATTCTTGTTAAAAGTGGACAGTCACGTATGTTGTCCCTAAAGCTTGGGAAAAAGAAGTGTGGCAGTTACTTCACAACGGACACTGTGGGATTGTTCGTACGAGACAGTTAACGCGTCGACACTGTACTTGTCAGTATATGGACCCCCAAATACAACAGATGGCGTCACAGTGTCACACATGTGCGGAAAAATCTCTGTTTGGCGTAAGTCACCATCACCACGGAAACGTGTGCACATAGAATTTTCCGGACTTTTTGGAACATTTGTTGATTGGTTGTGGTAGATTTGCATAGCAAGTTTCTGTTTGCTGTGCCAATGAACTCGAAAACGTCACGTAGCACAATTCAGGTACTGTCCTCTATTTTTTGCCTCGAAGAATTACCTCAAGTAATAGTGTCGGAAAATGGCCCTCGGTTCTCGTCACATGAAATTGAAACATTGTGTGAACGCAATGGCCTACAGCATCAAACTAGTGTAGAGGTCCATTGACAGTGAAGCACCTAAGCCAAACGTTTTGTCAGAACTTTCAAGCAGCAGATGGCCAAACTTCGCTCGGCACACGCCAGAGATCAAGCATTGCAACAGTTTCCCGGTTATCGTAGGCCACCCACGCGATGGACCATCGCCGGCGGTACTGCTTCACAGCCGCCGCCATCGGACACTGCTCCACCTGTTCCACACTCGTCAGCATCCGGCGCCTAAGGAATTCTGCAAGTACCGCTTCGCGCTGAATTATATTGTCATGTTGTTGTTGTTGTGGTCTTCAGTCCTGAGACTGGTTTGATGCAGCTCTCCATGCTACTCTATCCTGTGCAAGTTTCTTCATCTCCCAGTACCTACTGCAACCTACATCCTTCTGAATCTGCTTAGTGTACTCATCTCTCGGTCTCCCTCTACGATTTTTACCCTCCACACTGCCCTCCAATGCTAAATTTGTGATCCCTTGATGCCTCAAAACATGTCCTACCAACCGATCCCTTCTTCTAGTCAAGTTGTGCCACAAACTTCTCTTCTCCCCAATCCTATTCAATACCTCCTCATTAGTTACGTGATCTATCCACCTTATCTTCAGTATTCTTCTGTAGCACCACATTTCGAAAGCTTCTATTCTCTTCTTGTCCAAACTAGTTATCGTCCATGTTTCACTTCCATACATGGCTACACTCCAAACAAATACTTTCAGAAACGACTTCCTGATACATAAATCTATATTCGATGTTAACAAACTTCTCTTCTTCAGAAACGCTTTCCTTGCCATTGCCAGTCTACATTTTATATCCTCTCTACTTCGACCATCATCAGTTATTTTACTTCCTAAATAGCAAAACTCCTTTACTACTTTAAGTGTCTCATTTCCCAATCTAATTCCCTCAGCATCACCCGATTTAATTGGACTACATTCCATTATCCTCGTTTTGCTTTTGTTGATGTTCATCTTATATCCTCCTTTCAAGACACTGTCCATTCCGTTCAACTGCTCTTCCAAGTCCTTTGCCGTCTCTGACAGAATTACAATGTCATCGGCGAACCTCAAAGTTTTTACTTCGTCTCCATGAATTTTAATACCTACTCCAAATTTTTCTTTTGTTTCCTTTACTGCTTGCTCAATATACAGATTGAATAACATCGGGGAGAGGCTACAACCCTGTCTCACTCCTTTCCCAACCACTGCTTCCCTTTCATGCCCCTCGACTCTTATTACTGCCATCTGGTTTCTGTACAAATTATAAATAGCCTTTCGCTCCCTGTATTTCACCCCTGCCACCTTTAGAATTTGAAAAAGAGTATTCCAGTCAACATTGTCAAAAGCTTTCTCTAAGTCTACAAATGCTAGAAACGTAGGTTTGCCTTTTCTTAATCTTTCTTCTAAGATAAGTCGTAAGGTCAGTATTGCCTCACGTGTTCCAACATTTCGACGGAATCCAAACTGATCCTCCCCGAGGTCCGCATCTATCAGTTTTTCCATTCGTCTGTAAAGAATTCGCGTTAGTATTTTGCAGCTGTGACTTATTAAACTGATAGTTCGGTAATTTTCACATCTGTCAGCACCTGCTTTCTTTGGGATTGGAATTATTATATTCTTCTTGAAGTCTGAGGGTATTTGGCCTGTCTCATACATCTTGCTCACCAGCTGGTAGAGTTTTGTCATGACTGGCTCTCCCAAGGCCGTCAGTAGTTCTAATGGAATGTTGTCTACTCCGGGGGCCTTGTTCCGACTCAGGTCTTTCAGTGCTCTGTCAAACTCTTCACGCAATATCGTATCACCCATTTCGTCTTCATCTACATCCTCTTCCATTTCCATAATATTGTCCTCAAGTACATCACCCTTGTATAAACCTTCTATATACTCCTTCCACCTTTCTGCCTTCCCTTCTTTGCTTAGAACTGGGTTGCCATCTGAGCTCTTGATATTCATACACGTGGTTCTCTTCTCTCCAAAGGTCTCTTTAATTTTCCTGTAGGCAGTATCTATCTTACCCCTAGTGAGATAAGTCTCTACATCCTTACATTTATCCTCTAGCCATCCCTGTTTAGCCATTTTGCACTTCCTCTCGATCTCATTTTTGAGACGTTTGTATTCCTTTTTGCCTGCTTCATTTACTGCATTTTTATATTTTCTCCTTTCATCAATTAAATTCAATATTTCTTCTGTTACCCAAGGATTTCTAGCAGCCCTCGTCTTTTTACCTACTTTATCCTCTGCTGCGTTCACTACTTCATCCCTCAGAGCTACCCATTCTTCTTCTACTGTATTTCTTTCCCCTATTCCTGTCAATTGTTCCCTTATGCTCTCCCTGAAACTCTGTACAACCTCTGGTTCTTTCAGTTTATCCAGGTCCCATCTCCTTAATTTCCCACATTTTTGCAGTTTCTTCAGTTTTAATCTACAGGTCATAACCAATAGATTGTGGTCAGAGTCCACATCTGCCCCTGGAAATGTCTTACAATTTAAAACCTGGTTTCTAAATCTCTGTCTTACCATTATATAATCTATCTGATACCTTTTAGTATCTCCAGGGTTCTTCCACGTATACAACCTTCTTTCATGATTCTTAAACCAAGTGTTACCTATGACTAAGTTGTGCTCTGTACAAAATTCTACTAGGCGGCTTCCTCTTTCATTTCTTAGCCCCAATCCATATTCACCTACTATGTTTCCTTCTCTCCCTTTTCCTACACTCGAATTCCAGTCACCCATTACTATTAAATTTTCGTCTCCCTTCACTATCTGAATAATTTCTTTTATTTCATCGTACATTTCTTCAATTTCTTCGTCATCTGCAGAGCTAGTTGGCATATAAACTTGTACTACTGTAGTAGGTGTGGGCTTCGTATCTATCTTGGCCACAATAATGCGTTCACTATGCTGTTTGTAGTAGCTTACCCGCATTCCTATTTTCCTATTCATTATTAAACCTACTCCTGCATTACCCCTATTTGATTTTGTGTTTATAACCCTGTAATCACCTGACCAGAAGTCTTGTTCCTCCTGCCACCGAACTTCACTAATTCCCACTATATCTAACTTTAACCTATTCATTTCCCTTTTTAAATTTTCTAACCTACCTGCCCGATTAAGGGATCTGACATTCCACGCTCCGATCCGTAGAACGCCAGTTTTCTTTCTCCTGATAACGACATCCTCCTGAGTAGTCCCCGCCCGGAGATCCGAATGGGGGACTATTTTACCTCCGGAATATTTTACCCAAGAGGATGCCATCATCATTTAATCATACAGTAAAGCTGCATGTCCTCGGGAAAAATTACGGCTGTAGTTTCCCCTTGCTTTCAGCCGTTCGCAGTACCAGCACAGCAACGCCGTTTTGGTTAATGTTGCAAGGCCAGATCAGTCAATCATCCAGACTGTTGCCCCTGCAACTACTGAAAAGGCTGCTGCCCCTCTTCAGGAACCACACGTTTGTCTGGCCTCTCAACAGATACCCCTCCGTTGTGGTTGCACCTACGGTACGGCCATCTGTATCGCTGAGGCACGCAAGCCTCCCCACCAACGGCAAGGTCCATGGTTCATGGGGGGGTATATTGTCATATAGAGGGTTTTTAGCGGCAGCGGCCGGTGGGCGCGAGACGAGATCGTCCGTCGACTTGGCGCTTGCATGTATCTCCTTTTAGGTCCAGATGGCTTGCACTTCCGACATCAAAATCTACTTTGCCACGGTAATGGGCACGGTGATCCTTTGTGTCTCTTCCCCCAGATTCACGAATCCTGAGGACAGCGCGGCCACAGCAGACGCTATCACGACACCGCGAGACGACCCCATGGAGACGAAGCATGGCTTAGGTGCACGTTGTCCAATTCTCCGCCTACCTTTGAGAAACATGCTAGATGGCAATCGCATACGGAACGATGTCGATAGGGACAGTAATGGCATCAGAGAGTGTTTTGCGGAGTATCAAGGTTCAGTCTGTGGTGGCTGAAGTTTTATTCGCCGCCGACTGCGGCAGTGGCGTCACAGTGATGCATTCAGCAAGACGTACAGCATGAACGTAAGGCTTTACTGTGTAGAGTGCCGTTGGGTACAGCCACAAATCACAGTTGGTGCGTGTCCAGGGCTCTGTGATCAGTGTGTCCTACATGAATGACATCCTTCGACCTGTAGCCATACCCTTTCTGCACAACACACCATTCGACATTTTTCAGCAAGACACCGCACGACCACATGTTGCTGCATGAAAACGTGCCCTCTTGGTGTCACAGGATGTCGACATTTTACCCTGACCTGCCGGATTACCAGCCTTGTTGCCAAGCTAAAATGTGAGGGATATGATGGAACGATGTGTTCAGCGCTGTGAGCCAATGTCAAACACCATAGACGAACTTTGGAACCAGGTGAATGCACCATGGATGACTATCCCACAGGACGCCATTTGCGCTTTATACGCTTCTATGCTATCATGCATGGAAAAAGTTATCAGGGCCCATGGAGGACCCTGTGTCTACTACGTCTCACAACACATGTTGAACCGAGGTGACTGAAATGCTACACTTTTGCAGATCATAGTAATGTGCATGTCTTGTGAATATGAACGTCCCATATCAAGTCGTTCAAGGTGCTCCGTTTATTTTTCTGAACATGAGCGTATATATGCACGGTGTAGACAATGCCTTGTCAAAACATGTATCATCCGTCTGAAGGATTTATGTAATTTAATTGATCCTGCAGTTGATGCCCTGCCACAGATACGTTGTCACTTCGTCGAGCATATATCCGTCTCTTTGTTTTCAGACGTGTTCTTGACAGTATGCCTTTGTAATTTTATTACATTTTCTCTGCGCACCTAATTATAAGCTCTTTGATTCGGGCTTTTGTGTTCACGGGGAAAATCCCTATCAAGTCCAGGAGTGCATCAACAGCCATTGTATTAAAAGTACCAGCCAGCCTGAACAGTATTCGTCTACGGATATGACTCAGTTTCAATTTCGACGTTTTCGCTTCGTAATTTCGAGATAATGTATTTTTATATAGTTCTTACAAAATGAACTACAAATTGATCATGTTTCAAAATAATTACGACTGTATTTATCGTTCTCTAGAAAATGATAACGGCTTTGTTCGGTCTGTGTGGTCTATACATTCGGATAAATAAGATCAGATGTTTATTATACTAATGAAGCAAGCAGATTTCAGTGCACAGTCACATTCACTGAGTTTGAATAGTTGTTCCTAGTTATTCCAAAGGAACAAGGTCATAAACCACAGAAGAGCGCAATGTTCAATGTACCTTTACTCACAAGAAATTTAACACAAATTATGCGATGGTTGTCAGTTCTATTGGGACATTTACCTGTTCTTATCAGCCCTTTCTTGAATAACAATAGATAAATGCTACAATTCTCAATAAAAATAAGAATGTTTCTTTACTTCCGTTACACGGTTAAGTAGGAGAGTGTTGTTACTCCAATAGAAAATTATTTTTCAACCACTTTTAAACACAACGTAACTTGAAACTGAAAAATTCGTCCTTAAAGTAATTACCAGTATTTACTATTTTTTTCAAAATTATAGCAGTGATCTTTGCTTTTCTGCAACAGATGACAGTTAAATATCGAACATAGCAACACTGGCAGCAACGGCGCTTGTGATACTAATAGATACAGACTTAGTATCACGACAATGAAAATGTGTAACATTTTCGGTAACGTATAAAATTTCCTTTCCTCTTTATTTGTATGACTTGTAGTTTGGAAATAAAATACTGTTTCACAATTTGCAATCATGAAGTATAAGCCAATAAATTCCGATTCTCCTCAAGATTGGCATACAAATATTTCAGTGCCTCTCGTCTTCGAATAGACAGACCATCCAGTTTGACGCTGGTATTTTTCAAGCGATTGCTTTGAAACGGATATATGTAATTTTTTTTCTTTTTGCTCTGGGACACTATCGCTATGACGTCATTAGCATAAGCCAACACCTGATCTCTCTTGAAACATCTTCAACGGCGACGCGATTGTGATTTTTTAAAAGGTGGGAACCTCTGTACTTTCTTCCCTGATAGTCCTTGCGATTATGTCTGTGGTTATTTCCAACTGCACTACGCTGTCTTCACTAAAATGACACTAGAAGTATCCGGGAACATTTATTTGCTTGCAGCCTGCGAACAAAACATACCGCAGTAATTTATAGAATATTCTAGCTGTAGGTACATCTTCCACAGTCCGAAAAATGTATTTTTCCTTTATGTTGCCAGTAAGAATCATTTGTACAATTTATCGTTTAATCTATGGTATTCCCTTTTCTAAATCCCAACTGACAATCGCTAAGTCCTTTCAGTTCTTTACTGTTTTTTTAACCAATTGCATTGAGATTCTTCTTCCTAAATGGCTCAGCAAAAAGATTCGTCAATATTACTTTGCAGTTGTAGGATCACAATTTGTAACGTTTTTGTTACTAAAGCATGAGAATATTGCCTGATGTAAGGTATCCGACACTACAACAAACATTAATTTCATAAAATCAGGAAATCAGGCAGGACCTGGAGTGTTATGTGGTGCAAATCATCTGCATAAATATTCTTAGTGCCGTCTGAGAAATTCTGTGCAGGCATTACTTCTTGGGTTATTGGTATAAGTAGTCCCTCTCCAGCGCACGGTGTGTCCGTCACCATCCCTTATCTACCTATAGTTCATATTCATCGTCGTGTACTTCTTTGGAAAATACTGTCTGAAGGAAATATTGGGCAGAATCCTTCCAATTATTATTTGTCGAGGAGACGTAACGGTTGATGAACTCAAAGGTGAAGTTTTACCTTTCCACTTCAAATTTTATAAATATCTCCCCATGTGTTTAACTGCGATTTATTTTGTACATACAGTACAAAGTGTTCACATTTTTAGTGGGGAACTGGATAATTGCAAATGTTGTTCAGAAAGATTTTATTGCATTCACCTCAGCTGTTCCAGTGGGCTCGCTGGCAACTCAAAATGCATTCGCAATCTTCTGACAGTTGTTTTCAGTTCGCTCAGATAAACGTACTATTTGGTTTTAGGCATTCAGCAGACAAATTTCATAGGATTAGTCGCTTTTTGCACATTTTAATACTAACTAAGACTTCTGTAATGTGATCTGTTTTCGTGAGGTACTGGAAACTGTCTGAGAGCGAAGCTTGTTGCAGTTTTTATGTTACACGTCCTTTCTCTTCGTAATAAGCCGCAGGTTTTTTCCGCTAACTTCATAAGTATTCATATTCTGGACACTTGTCCTTATGCTATGAAGTACAGACGCGTAATGTGATTTCTTTTGCACATTGGAGGATTGGACAGAATCAAATGTAATTCAGTTTTCTTCCCTGCCCTACACTGATACGAAGTAAGCTGACCATCACGTTTCAGTTCTTGAAAGCCAGTTTCTTGAATGACATAGTGTACTTTGAAATCTGTACTTTCTTAGCATTACTATGATAGAGAACAGATCTGTCATTATCATCAGTGGTTCGGAGAACAGGGGAGGCGCCCTTAGGTCATCAGTGTATGGAAAGAAGCACCAAAATAAAATAATTATGTCCCGCCCAAAAATCAGCACTGACCGGTGGCCTTGTTGACACTTAAGGTGGTAAGGAAAGTGTGCGAATGGAGAAGAGACGAAAGGGTGACCATTCTAGTGATGAAACGTGTCGCAAATGGGTAAATCAACTGAAGTAGGCGTCTGCCAAGAGGTAGATAGCAGTGGATCGGTGACTGGGCGAGAGCTTCTCGGAATCGGTGTTAGAGTGATGCAGTCGCGAGTAGAAAGTTTTTGAAGGATGGCGAAACTGCGAATAGGCGACGAAGTGTTCGACGGCGAAAGATTTTAACAGAAAACCAATATTGGAGACCTTCTCGCTCTGTCTGCGATAGAGTACAATGTCGGTACAGACACAATTGTTTCAGTGCACTCTGTTGAACATGGGGCGTCTTAGCAGTTAAGTCCTACGTGTTCAAACGTTATGTCAACGACGCCGTTAATTGCGACTGAAGTGTGCACGGGATCTTGGATATTGGACAGCGAATCAATGGAAACGGGAAGGCGGGTAGAGCAAATCACATGTCTTACAACGCCAAGTTGATATTCGTGTGCGAATATGCCGTCATCCACGGGAAAACCATGAACCGCGACATGCACTGAGGCGTGTTTGCAAATTTGTGCTAAGGTCTTATGTAACCAAACTGCTGAGGTCATGGGTCCATAAGCTTCCGCATTACTTAATATAACTTAAACTAACTTACGCTGAGGACAACACACACACCCATACCCCACGGAGGACTCGAACCTCCGACGAGGGTAGCCCGCGAACCGTGACAAGACGTCTAAACCCGCGTGGCTAACCCGCGCGATGACTCTGGCTTATGAAGGCACTTTTAGGCTCTATCGGAGATTCACTTGCCCTTACATGTTACCAGTAGCAGTAATCGAATGCACCATTACAGCTATGATCTATGGGAATATTATTGTGGATCACTTGAATTTTTCCACACATGACGTTTTCCATGATGGCGTTTCCAGCAGGAGAAATGTCCGTATTACAATTGTCTTGGCAACCTAATTCTCCGGGCCTCATTTCAACGGAACGTATGTGATCGCTGTTGAGTGCGCCCTACTCTTTCCTAATCAATCGGCTTTTAAATTACGGTATTTGTGAACCTTGCATCGAAATCGGATGCTACATACCTCCGGAAATATACAATGGGCTAGTCTAATTCAAGCAACGAAAAATCTCTTCCATACTGTACTCCAAAGGTGGATCAAAACGGTACGAAGCCTGCGATCATGATGTTTCTGCATGTCAGTGTCAAAGTACACTAAGAGGACAAATGTCACCGGATTGCACAAGGTGAATATAAGGGCAGTTCATTGGCGTAGAGTTCATTTGCACTCAGGTGATGATGTTTGGATTGGGCGGCGCTCAACTGAGCGGTTATCAGCGCCCGTACAAATTCCCAACCAAGTCCAATCTTGCCATGTGCATGAATGATGATGAAACGACGAGGACAAGACAAACACCCAGTCATCTCGAGGCAGGTAAAAGTCCCTTACCCCGCAGAGAATCGAACCCGGGACCGCGTGCTCGGGATGCGAGAACGCGACCTCGAGAGCACGAGCTGCGGACATTTCTTGCACTCAGGTGACTCACGTGGAAAGTTGTGCGCCACGATAATGGTCGGATTACGGGAATTAACAAATTACGGACGCGGAATGGTAATTTAAGCTAGACGCATGGCTCGTTCCACTTCAGAAATCGTTAGGGTATTGAATATTCCGACATCGACATTGGTAAGAATGTACCGAAAATAACGAATTTTAGGCTTTACCTTTCACCACGGGCGACGCCATGTGGTGATGATATAACTGCTTGCTTATGTCGGAGAAACTATACAAACAATTTTAACAGTGCACAACATACAGTGTATTATCACCAATTTCTGTATGTGATAATGTAACGTAGGATAAGATTCATTCTAACCACCATTCAATAAGCTGTGGGCTGCTGCCATCCACATTCGACCTTTGAAAGGTAGAGAGACCACGAAAATTAGGATTCCAGCAAGAGCCAGGTTATTACCTTGGAACGAATAACAATGGGCTGCGTGAAAGTCAATGCAAATGCTGTGTGCACGTTTCCTCCAGATAGAAGGCAGGCGAAATCCGGATGTACTTATGGCGTCAAACATCTGTGCCAGTGGAGAAGAACACAACTTTCGTTTGCTCCATATTGGATAGTGGATTTGTTAAAGGGGCAATTATTTTGACATTGGTTATTTATTTAAAGTGGGTCAGTAAATTGTGAAACTGCATGTGTGGAATATAGCTTAAAATTTTTGTGCACAATTTTAGATTAACAAAGATAATGAAACTCATTCAGTTACATCAGATACACAAGCTGCGAATGGAACAGTGATCCAGGTGGTGCAGAATAAATTACTTTATTTCATTTCTCTTATCACAAACTTAAAGCTTCTCAGACAACCAGTTTCGGTTAGCAGTGACCTTCTTCAGATACGTTTTGAAAACTTGTCCTAATATAATGGAGCGATTGTGGCATCGTCAAATGATAAACGCAAAATCGGCATCACCATCGTCGCACATATAAGAAATACGGTATATACTTGTCTTCTTGTTAACAGCGCTATTGTTCAAGACAGACACCTCCCCAAACTGCCCAACTGTTAACGAGTTAACACTAGTATATATCATATTTTATAAATGCATGACGCTGTTGCCAGTGACTTGGTGTTCATCGTATGACGATGCCACTGTGGTTCCATTATATTAGGATATATTTTGAAACAGATCTGGAGATGGTCATTCCTGATGCAAACCGGTAGTCTGAGAACCTACAAGTCTGTGATCATAGACGTGAAATAAAAAAATAAATTGTTCTACATCAACTATATTTCTTCAACAATTTTGATAAAAGTAAATGTAATTACTATAGAGATGTAAGCCTCCTGCATTCAGTCTACAAATTATACACCAAAATTATGAATGTGACTATAACTGAAAAAGTAATATATGTTGATCAGTCTCGCTTTACAAAAGGACAGTCATATGTTAACAACTTTTTTACACTATAACTAGTAACAGAAGAAACTGAGAATTCGGGTTCGATTCCGGGCGGGGTCAGGGATTTTCTCTGCCTCTTGATGACTGGGTGTTGTGTGATATCCTTAGGTTAGTTACGTTTAAGTAGTGCTAAGTTCTAGGGGACTGATGATCATAGATGTTAAGTCCCATAGTGCTCAGAGCCAAACTGAGAATTGAACAAGGAGATCCATCTTCATTGTATAGATTTCAAAAATGAATTTGATAATGTGAACTTAGATGTGCTATGGAATGTAATGGCTGAACGACATTATGCATTTGATTTCTTAAATACTGTTAGTAACCAGTACATTGACTCCAAAATTATCTAGATGTCGGAAAAATAATCGCATAGCCAATTAAGACACACGAAACGGGAAGACAAATTTAGTGGATTTCCGCAAGACATTTCAATGGCGATAAATATATGCAAAATGTGAATAAAAGAGAAAATAATTTTAGATCGTGACATTAAATTCAGTCTTGTATGCAGATTACCTAACAGTGATTTCAGAAAATGAAAAGGACGTTGGTATGGGAGTCTGTATGTTGCAGCACATAACCTCACCATACAAACCCAAACTGTCTGTAGATAAAACGAAAACGATAGCATTTGTGGTGTTATGGGGTAGATTTCCCGAAGCTGTTCCATAATGTGATTAATAACCCAGTTTTCAGGTTAGACCAGCAAATCAATTAAAATTACAAGCGAACCATGAAAGTACACAAATAACTGAACGAAAAATCAATTTCCACAGTAAAGTAGTTCACGAGAAAGTAAATAAATAATAAAGCACCGACCTTGCAGTTAATCGGAAATACTTAAATATGAAAGGAAAATTAAATAACGAAGATGCTGGTTAAATAAATGACTGACTGTAGCTGAAATTTTGTTATGTAAAAATATGTTTTTCAGTAACTTCAGCGTAATTTAATGCTAAATTTGGGAAAAAGACAAGCGATTTATTTCTAATTATTGAAAGACTGATTTGAATTTTCTTTAAGCAAATGAGCAACTGATTTAGTTTTAGCATAAGAACAGTACAATACGTAGCAGAGATCACTCGCTAAGCTAAATACTGAATAAACTAAGTTGCGCACTCTTAATTTTTGCTGTATCTTTAGTTATTAGGTCCGCCAGCGAAATTTTACGTTACTTTAGGTGAGGTTAGTTAATACTCATAACTGCTAATTAGTTAAGTCTCTGTTATTCTATACAAGAATGAACAGTTACTGAGGCAGCAAAACTTACACTGAAACTGGACATAAGAGAGCGAAAAAAAAGTAGCAGTAAATAGTTACTAAATTTTCATGGTTTTACGTCACTCGGAGATTGCGTGAAAAGGAAAGGGGCCAGTCTTGGTAATAATGTCTCGCAACAATGACAACACCGGAACCCGACATGTTTTAAGTATTGCAGCTTATTATTCAAGAAAGTTAGTGATTTATACTAGTTAAAGGACTGCCACTGAGTAATGCCTGCATAATATTATTTATAGTCTCAGTTAGCAGTCTTACAGTACTGTAGGTAGCTGTGCAGACAACAAAGAATGTAGTTAATGGCAGTGCTGAGAACCTCGAGTTGTCTCCAGAGCCACAGATAACTATGGATAAATCGATAGAACTGCAGCTTCTTTTCCTGTCCAATTAGACCTAGGTCTGAATACTCGCTTTTTAATAAAGATCGTGCCGCTACATAGGTACGATCATAACTGCACACGGCGTCTGCAGGAGCGCCCAACAAATTCTTCTACACTCTATCAAGACTCAAGGTGCTCCGTATACTCTCTGCTCTCAGCGCGACAGAGACTCTCTATACGCAACGCTAAACAACGTCATAGCTACTGTCATTTCGTTGTTGCTATCGATACGTTTAAATACAGTTCACTTCGTGATTACCCAGAAATTTACAGCAAAATTTATTGTAATTACAATCAATTATACGCCTTCACAAATAAATACGCTATATCATCCATTACACGTTAAATATAGGATCTGTAATAAAACTTAAAGATTCAGAATTAGCAGTAAATTACACGATATCGACGGATATTAAACGGTGAAAAATGTTGGGTAGTGCAGAAGGTATTTTATCTGTATTTTCGATGTTACAAGGTCACCAGCCCAGATCTCGCCGACATCACAAGTGTACCCTTAAGGCTAAGCTGCAGTCTCACACAGATCATAGAACCAGTGAGATAAAAATAAGTCTTGAATAATAAAATCCTGTGCTAATTTAAATATTTTAAATATGACGAGTGTGGGATTACATTCGAATGCAAGCACGTAATGGACCAAAAATTAAATAAATGTACTTCGATTTGTGGAGGTACTGCAGAATGTTGCAGAATAAAATCAGGATAAGAAGGCATAGAAAATTTTAAAAAACATCTACTTTTGAAAGTGAAGTTTAGCTGACAACTAAACATAAAGAAATTAGAATACATGATCAAGAAATAACGTTTCTATGTACAGTGCGAAGAAGTGCTAAGAAAGATTGGAAAGTAAATGTGTGTATAGGAAAAAAATGTATGAATATATAACCTGAAAGAAATAGGGAAGGAACATGTAGAGAAAATGGGTGGAACAAGGTACCCACTAAAGACTACCAATTATAGACTCACTGGAAGAATAAATTAAAGAAAGGCATACAAGAGATAGAGAACTGTAACGGGCAATTAACCTAATATTTGAAACAAAGAAGCAACAGAATAACGCAGTTCTCTCCTAATAAAAAATTGGAACCTATCAAGATCTAATTGTTTACTTAACTATTATATGTATAGCTACATGCAGAAATCTTTGTATTGACTTTTGTTGACAAATATGTTAGCCTTCTAGCAATGTAGCATACATCCAGGTTTTTCGGGGTATTTGTGGAATTGTAGTTGACGGTTGTCATGCATCTAAAAACACATTTAACTAGAAAAGTTATAAAAACAGATCGATCTGTTATGAATTTATGATGGTCCAGTATGTTAAGCAAAAATCGTTTGTTGTTTTATTTCACATTTTTCAGTCTCTGCGCTCTTTTTTCTGATGTTTCATTTATTTGTTTATTTTCTAATCTTTAATGTTTAGACATGATTTCCTAAAAATAATTACCATTTATTAGTTGTTCTTCTGCATGTGTAGCTAATTACGCAAAAACATAGCTATGTATGCACAAGATGAGGATGTTCATATGCTGTTAAAGTTAAAAAACTTAAATGGAAAAACAAGTTACAGTGCATAGTTATGTTGATAATATTAGTACACTATGTGTACACTATGTGTTCATATTATGCGATGAGAAACCGAGAATATACGAATACCTGACCATAGTGACGAACACCACATGCCAATAGCAAGGCTGCATCGAACCAGGAACCAACATTAAGAACCAAAAGTGGCAAGTGAAGAAAATTCAAAGAACTGTGTCATCATGGGCCCATAGCAAGTTTCCCGCAGAGATGTCCATAGAACACTTAACAGCAACTTTATAATGCAATTCCTACAGTGAGCATACGATATTGACAGATGTTTCATCACGGCCTCGCTGTGCCTGCAGCCGCTAGTTAAGAAATTTTTTTGGCTGGTAGTACACCACAAAAGTTCTATTTAATCACCACCTCCATATTCGAGTACCAACAGTAAATCAAGAAACACTTTTACAAAAAAAAGCTTCTCAGTGTGATTGATTAACAAATAATTATCATTTGTTACTATCATTTGGCCAAGACTTGTTTGTCGCCAGCATCGGAGAAAACTTCGTCATTACCACTAACACATCAGATGGTTAGATTTGTTATGACTGTAAAAATTAGCTCATTTTTGTTTACATAAACAAATGAAAGTAAATTATTCAGAAGAGTAGCTGTTTTTCTTATTCTCATATTATTTATCTGATTGTTCTTACACATTCATACATTGCTCTGTTTTCAAATATCAACGTCAACCAGTACCAAAAGTATATTTTCAATCATTGTTACTTAAAATTTCTTGGAAGAAAGATTCAAGTTATCCACAGTACTTTCTTCGAGATTTTATTCTTGAGCTAGCCGACGTCATTGGCTACTTTTCTCTTTGTTGCATTTAGGTGAGGCTTTCATTTTACAGTAGCGGATTAACCCAAGACCCCATTGTTTACTCCTTTACCTCATGAACCGTAGATTTTGCTGTCAGTGGAGTGTTTTGCGTACCTAAGCGATACAGATGGCCGTAAGTGCAACCAAATCGGAGGGGCATCTGTTGACAGACAAGGTAAACGTGTGGTTGCAAAAGACGAGCAACAGCCCTGTCGATAGTTGCAGGAGCAACAGTTAGGATGATCCACTGATTTGGCCTAATAATATCGATGAAAACGGCCTTGCTATGCTGGAACTGCGAACGCCTGAAAGCAAGGGTAAGCCATAGCGGTAATATTTCCCGAGGGAATAGAGCGCTACTGTAAGGTTAAATAATGATGGTGTTCTCCCAGGTAAAATAGGCTCCCATTCTAATTTCCCGGCGATAACTACTCAGCAGAATGTCGTCATCAAGAGAAACAAAACTGGCTTTCCAAAGACCGGAGCGTCGAATGTTAGGCCCCTTAATCGGGTAGATAAGCTACAAAGTTTAGAGAGGTATTGGTTTAACAATGAATAAGAAAATAAAAATTTGAGTCAGCATCTGTGAACAACGTAGTGAAAGCATTTTCGTACCTAAGATTGACCACAATCCTACACCAACCACAATAGTACAAATACATATTCCAATTAGTTCCACAGACGATGAAGAGAGTGAAGAAACATGTGATGACTGATAAGCGAAATTCAAGAGACAGATAAGGGAGAGGAACATATAATTGTAATGAGGGATTGGAATGCAACAGTACGGAAACGAAGAGAAGGAAAAGACAATAGCTTAATACGTAATGGAGGAAAGGAATGAAAGAGGAAGCCACTTGGTACAATTTTGCAGAGAGGTTTAAGAATCATTCAAGAAGATTAGATACGTGCAAGAGTCCTCGAGACACTGGAACGTTTGTGATTGATAATATAATGAAACGATAGAGATTTCGGAACCAGATTTCAAGTCAGGAACACGCGTGGACTCAGAACAGAATATATGGATTATGAACTGTAGATTAATACTGAAGAAACTGCAAAAACGTAGGAAATCTGGAAGATGAGGCTAGGATAAGTTGAAAAAACCACAAATTGCTGACAGTTTCAGAGGGGCACTTGGCAACGTCTGACTATAATATCGGAAAGGAATATCGTGAAAGACGAATGGGTAGTTTTAAGGAACGAAAAGCTGAAGGTAGCAGTGGATAAAATAAATAAAAAGGCATGACCTACTAAAAATACTTTGATAACACAAGCTGAGGAGAACACAAACGTCGAAAAATAATGCAGACAGGAAATGCAAAACGGTTAAGCAGGGATGGGAAAAGTAAGGACTTTTGATAAGAGAAAAGTGGCTGTATGAACATCAAGAGTTCAGACGGAAAACCAGAACGAAGCAAAAAGGAAAAACTGAAAGATGGGAGGAGTATATAGAGCGTCTATGGAAGACAGATGAATTTCAAGAGAAATCATAGGAATAGAAGAGGATACAGATGGAGATGTGAAGGGAGATATGATACTGCGAGAAGAATTAGATAGAGCAGTGAGGGACCTGAGTCGAGACAAGGCTTTGGGATTAGACAACATTGCGGCGAAACTACTGATGGCCTCGGGAGAGCCAGCCATGGCAAAACTCTTTCCTCTTGTGTGCAGGATGTATGAAACTGGAGAAATACACTCTGACTTCAAGACGAATGTAATAATCCCTTTTTTAAACAAAGTAGTCGCTGATAGGTGTGAAACTTATCTAACTGTTAGTTTAATACGTCATGGTTGCAAAACACTAACACGAATCCTTCACAGGAGAGTAGAAGCCGACCTCGAGCAGGATCAGTTGGGATGTCGGACAAATGTACGAACAAGAGGGGCAATACTGACCCTACGACGTCCCTTATAAGATAGGTTAAGGAAACGCTAACCTACGTTTGTTGAAATTTTAGACTCAGAGAAAGCTCTGACAGTAGTAACTGGTATGCTCTCAAATTCTGAAGTAAGCAGGGGTAAGAGACAGGGAGCTAAAGGCTTTGTACAACATGTATAGGGACCAGACGTCAGTCATAAAGTGGAGGAAAGAGGAATGTCAACTATATACTTGAATTCAGGAAAGTCTTTTCTAAAGGTATTTGTATGGAGTCTAGCCATGGATGAAAGTGAGACATGTATGATAAACAGTAGAAGCTTTTGAAGTATGGTGCTACAGAGGAAAGCTGAAGATGAGGTGTGTGCATCATGTAACTAATGAGGAGGTAATGAATATAAGTAGGATGACAAGATATTTTTGGCACAACTTAACTAAAACACTGGACTTGTTGATAGGACACATCCTAAGACATCAGCGTATCACTTATTTAGTATCAAGGTATCTGTCATTTAGTATTGTAGGAAAATATTGAGGCTAAATATCATTATGTGAGATCAAGAGATGGCTACAGCAAGCAGATTCAGAATGATGTAAGTTGCAGTAGTTATTCGGAGATGGAAATGTTTCCACAGCATAGATAAGCTTTGAGAACTGCATAAAATCCGTTTTCGGACTGAACACGAAAACGGTAACATCGAGAAAGTGGTTGTGATTCCACATATCGGAAGTTACTGTAGCTTATAGTGATCTGATATCTTTCACATCAACTCAGTTTAAATATATGTATATCGTTAAGCGCCCTCTGAAACATTATAAAACAAAAGTAAACTTGAAATCCAATGAAAGAATTTAAGGAGATATCATTCTTACGCAGTTTGGTGACGGTGGCGAAGCAGTCAATGGGATTTGTAATTTCCAATGAACTCATCTGCAGTTCTTCAGAGAGATGACGGATTATTCGACTCAGAAAATGACTTAAGGTTTTTGTGCATGACACGCTTTGCGTAGGAAAAATATGCTGGTACGTATAATGTTGAGTAAATTACGATAGATGGTGCCGCATCTGCTTCGGTTACTGATGTATAGCAAAAGGGTCATATTTCAGTAATTAAAAAGTTCGTAATATCTAAACTACACACAGGAAAAACAAAAACAAAAAAGTCATAACTCATCTCGACTTAGATTATGTAACTTAGTGTTTATATTATACACACAAACCCATTATAGAGTTCCATTCTGAAAAGTGCTACTAATGTTTCGTGCCGCAGTTTATGGTGTAAATATTGTTTATCAACAGCCATTGATAAGAAAATGTTTTAAAATTAGTATAATATTTATGAAGAAATGAGAATATTAATTTGTGATGATTACATAGTAGATATCTTGTACCATTCTTTGTTTCTGGCGGTGGTGAAATTTACCAGCACAGATATGTTAAAAATGCTTCATACCGTAGCAGAGCAGTATTATGAAGCAGAGAAACATATTCTCCACTCTGCTGAAAGTTTTAATGGAAGTTTGTAAAAATTCAATACATTTGCTGTGCTTCGAAAACAGTTTCGGCGTGCTAGCGTTCCGAGAAAACCGATAGACTTCAGCTGGCACTTGATAATTTGTTTATGGAAGTTGGTAAGAGGCTCCGCTTAAGTTTAAGATGAAGGAGGTTCCGCTCTTAAGAGCAGCGGAAACGAATTCTTGGAAATAAAGGGCCTTCTCACGCCCAGAGTGCAAGAAAGAAAACAGGGCATTCTTATCACACAAAGGAAAAACCAGTGAACTTTTGCTATTGAAAGGAAAATTTACTTACAGAAAGAGGTTCATTACATCTGTTCAGTGGACTAACTTCGGCACTTTAAAAGGTCGGAGAGACCAACAAGTGCAGCATCCCAGCAGCGCTGTAGATCTGAGCCAATTTATGGTGGTAGTAAGTTGTGAGAAATCAGTTACAGGTAACATGTGATTATTTTAGTAGTGACATGCTTTTCGAAAGTTACACATTTACCAAGTATTTCATTCCGGGGACGGGTTACATGCATATCACCACCTTAGTTTTTACTGTGCAGGGCTCATCATTCCTATATCTACTTTGCAACCCACTTCCATTTGAATCCTATTAGCGTAGTCAAGCAACGGTCCACTCCACATACCCTCCACCCTTTCCACCTACTGCCTTCTATAATCAATTAGACTTCTCGTTGAAACCTCAGGCTCTTTCCTACCATCGATGTCCCTCTTATAGTCAAATGTTTTCATCAGGCAGCTGTTAACATCATCAATGTTTTAGTTGAAGTGCAAGATGAACACAATACTGTTTTGTAACTAAATGTATTCGCGACTGGTTTCGCTAGTAAGACAACCTCATGGCAGAGAAATATCTTCTACGAAAGCAACATCACATGGCATTCACGCTTTTAAACATGGCATGAACAACTGAACAGCTTGAAAAACGTAAGAAAGATCAGAACGAAGCATTACATCACTGGCTCACACAACAAATAGACTACTGACAGTCCAGGTTACAAGTCTACATGTGTTTGTCAGTGATGCAATGATGAGTACTGATGTATGTTACGTTTTTCAACTCACTCAGTGTTCCTCATGTCATGTTTAAAAGCGTGAATGCCTTGTGATGTTACCTTTGTAATAGGTTCGAATGGTTCAAATGGCTCTGAGCACTATGCGACTTAACTTCTGAGGTCATCAGTCGCCTAGAACTTAGAACTACTTAAACCTAACTAACCTAAGGACATCACACACATCCATGCCAAAGGCAGGGTTCGAATCTCCGACAGTAGCGGTCGCTCGGCTCCAGACTGTAACGCCTGGAACCGCACGGCCACTCCAGCCGGATTGTAGTAGGTACTTTACGCCAGTGAAGAAGGTCTTATGACTGAAATCGGTCGTGAATAATTTGATTTGCATGAGAGCGTTATGTTCGTTAAGCATTCAACAAGTTCTTCTACTTAGTTTGTATAACTAGGCTTTGTTCTCCCCAGTTCGAATCACTACCTGTTATTGCGTATTCAGTCTAACTTTTAAATCGTCGCTGTTCTTCTGTGCTACAATATTCCCTTTTGTTCTGGTCTTTTGTATAACGTTACGTACCAGACAAATACTTGCGTAACAGCTCACTCACACTTAAAATTAAGACGGGCGAATCCGGCAACGCTTCACAATTACAGAATATGTATGGGTATCAGATGTGCGTCGCAATATGCTTTTGCTCCTCTCTCTGTCCATCTGCTTCTCGCACCGGTCTTGGTCGACGTCGGCCTCCTGCCCTCTCTCTCCGTCCATCACTCTATCTCTTTGTCCATCCCCTTCTCTCCTTCACTCTCCTGCCCCCCCCCCCCCCCCTCTTTCTCTCTCTCTCCCTCTCTACACCTCTTTGCATCTCCATAGGCTACTCCCTCTCTGTTCATCTCCTATTTCCCAACCCAAGTCCATTTTCTCCAACCCCTATGTTCCATATCTTTCTCCCCTCCCCTCTCTCTCTCTCTCTCTCTGACCATATGGCTAGTCATTTGGTATTGCAGACGAAGTCTGGGTTTTGAACACTTAAAATGAGTGAGTAAATTGGTTGTGATCATTGGTATATGGAGGGTGAGATGAACCTCTCCAGCTGTGGGATCTGAAAGGACAGTAGTTTAAATGGTAGTATTTCGCAAAAATTTAGTCATTGAATGGGTAGGATACAAAGACTCGGGCAAGAGTGAAAGAACAGAGAGTGCGTATACATAATTAATGCGAGGACGGCAAATGATCTCTTCAGTGGAGATACATAACAAGCTCCAACCCCTACAGAAATCGGCAAAATGACGTGAGTAATGAGGATAATGGTAAAGATGTACTACATTAGTAGTGTCCACGATACGTTGAGAATTTGGAACTGTGGGGAAGCGTGCTACGCTAGTCCGTTTATTTGCTATGACTACAGTGTCCGGATGGCGTAGTGGTCAGAGCATCTGCTTAGTAAGTAGGAGACGGGACTCGAGTCACGGTAGGCTCAAAACTTCAACTTTCCCCATTGATTTAAACCATGCAGATATGCCGCCAATATCTGTAATTCCTTTGTGCCTTAGTTCTGCTACAGTAACCACTGAAGGCGTCGTGCATTGGTCTCGTAACAGCAAACTGTGTTTTTCTCGGATCAGTCTGACTATAGTACTGTGCCTTCTTTTATACCTATTATGCAGATCTCTCTGCAAATTTACAGGATTTTCTGAGAGTGGCTTTACATCATGGAGGTTTTCTCCCAAACGAACTGTCCCACTTAGTGAATGTCTATAGGGTGCATGGACAACTATTGTCTCGAAATTGAACCTGAGTCCTCTACATGCTTCTCTCCTGAAATAAAAGTTTCGAGTTTTTCAATGACACTTCTGCGTCTTTGTCTATTTTACAGAACATGCACACTGAACCGCCTAAGAAACTGGCATACGCATGCGTATTCAAATGTGGTCGGCAGTGGCTATGAAAGCCAACAAGTGTCTGGCGCAGTTGTTAGATCGCTTACTGCTTCTACAATGGCAGCTTATCAAGATTTAAATGAGTTTTAACCTGGTGTTATAGTCGACGCAAGAGCAATGGGACACAGGATCTCCGAAATAGCAAAGAGGAGGGGATTCTACAGTACGACCATTTCACGAGTGTACCGTGAATATCAGGAATCCGGAAAAACATCAAATCTCCGACATCGCTGCTGCCGGAAAAAGATCCTGCAAGAGCGGGACCAATGACGACTTAAGAGCATTGTTCAACGTGACAGAAGTGCAATCCTTCCACAGATTGCGGCAGATTTCAGTGATGGGCCGTCAACAAACGTCAGCGTGCGAACTATTCAACGAAACATCATCGATATAGACTTTCGGGGCAGTAGAAGCCTCGAAGTCTGTGGTTCCAGCTTACCACTCGACTTAGAACCTGGGGCCCACGACTTGTTATGGAAGCATCGCTGAAGATTGAGAGCTTCGTCGAAAGTCCGTGAGCAAGGATGGTTTTTTCAACATTCTCAGCCTATGGCTAGAATGATCCAAGTATGATCTCGGAGTCCAGACGTAGCTATAGTTTCTTCCAACGTGCTCCATACCCTGTAGCTTACGGCAGCCTGTTTAAAAAAAAGCTGCCCGAAACGCCTCTTCAGCACACTGAATGAGGCCTTCAGGCATTCACACTCAGTACACATGGTGTTCCTTGCCGTCCCTCGGTGCCATTTACCTAAGCAGTATCATTATTCACCATATGCTTGATCTGCCGGTGAATAATGGACCCAGATCCTTTAGCGTTTCCTTACTGCTGGTACGGGACTCAGCGAGTTTCCAGCAGGAGAAGTTTAATTAATGTTTTCCTCATATTCTGAAGAGAAGCTCCTCATCTCGTATCTTATGGTTCGACTCAGTTTCCAGCATCCAACATCTACCTCACTGGAAAATTATTTCTTTTCCACTGCTGTAAACAGAACCTGGACTCTTCCGGAAAAATTACGTTTTGCCATTCGTGCACCCAGGTTCGTCGTTGAGTACACCATCGCAGGCGCTCCTGTCTGTGATGCAGCATCAACGATAACCGCAGCCATGGTCTCCGAGCTCATAGTAAGTGCTGCTGCAAACGTCGTCGAATTGTTTTGTCTTGCTAACGTCCCCATCTGTTGACTCAGGGATCGAGACGTGGCCTCACAATCCGTTACAGCCATGTGAATAAGATGCCTGTCATTTCGACTGCTAGTCATACGAGGCCGTTGGGATCCAGCACGGCGTTCCGTATGAGAATTCGGTTGGAAACTTTCCGCATGTCAGAACGTTGTAGGTGTTGCCACCGGAGCCCACCTTGTGTGATGCTCTGAAAAGCTAATCATTGGCATATCACAGCATCTTCCTTCTGTCGTTTACGTTTCATGTGTGTAACACATCTTCTTCGTGGTGCCGCAATTTTGATGGCCAGTAGTGTACTACCAAAATCTTTTACTAAATATCTGATGTTCTACTTTAAAAAATAATGGAATCAAGAAACGGATTTTATCTCATCAAAGAAATAACAAGGACCAATGGCCCAGTGTATTATTTACTTCATCCTGCAGCCCTACTTCGCACGAGGAGTACAGCGTAATTACATGTTAAAACCTACAGAATTTTTAATAAGGGCATTTAGTGAGTTTTCACAGATCGGTTTACGTTATTATTTACTTGTCACCGCGTATGCTAGTCTAAGATTTATGTTACATCCAATGCTGACGAATTAAACAACCCGACTCTCTTCCAAAATTAAGACTTTCAAGGCACACTGAGTCCAAGAAACATAAATTTCGCTGAATGATAACGGGTAGTTCAATCTATAAATAGTTTGATAAACTCTGCAATGGTTGCAGCCTTCACAAATACATTTATCTGTAAGGTTGAAACCAGTTGCTTTTGCGTCATAGCGACGTACATTTATCTATACAAAGCCAACGCTGTTTTATGAATGATATCTTTTGTGTTGCACTTACTGAGAGATAGCTAAAAAAGAAACAACTTTGACGTTTTCTATAGCGTACAACCAATGAAATTATCGTTCACTGTGTTGTCTGTCTGTGATTGTCATAACATGGCATCAGTATTAAATCTGAAACACTTCCCTGGTGTTCCCTACCAATATTTTTTACTTATTAATGAACTAGCCGTCGGTTTCTGAGGCGACTGTCAGGTGGAAACTGAAATTCACAAACACACACATTACTTATTCGGTACAGACGATATATAAAGTGTTTAGAAACGCAGTTGTTACAGTTTTATATCAACTTGTCGTAAGAAAAACAGCTGAGTTCTTTGTATATAGTACACAGAACTCCAGCTTACTTTAAATAATCCTATATAATATCCTTTTCCTCCGTATTTTAGCTAAGAAAAATATTAGACCACAACAGTAAATTCAAGTTTCTGTTTCGTGTGTTCTTGAATGAATGATATCGACATAAAATTTTATTTTAACTTTTAACCATATGTGACGACTTCCGCATGACATGAGAAACCAATACATTGGTTGTAACCGTCCTATTTGTTTTTTGTGTCCGTGTGACTAAACTCTGTGAAAGTCGTACATCTATTCATCAGTGTTTCTGACAGCCATGAGCACCTGATGATTCCCTAAGATGGTCCGTGACGAAATAAATAATTTTTTACTGAGCATCAGTGAAGTGTTATCTTTTGAAACTTGCTTTCATTCTCTGCCCTGTGTTTCCCATTTAGTATCAACGAAAGAATATATTCCAGTGTTATAGAGTCATTCGAAATTACGCTCATTTTCAACTTTGAATACGAAAATGTGGGTAAAAATGAGACAATCCAAATGCATCAACGTAAGTGTGTCACTTGACATCGATGAACAAAGCTACGCTGAGCTACTTGACCCCTCAACGAGTGTAGCAGTGGACACAGGCAGTGTCAAAGAGTTTTCGTTCTCCTCGATAACGCCTGGAGGACGCGCTGAGACAAGTGCGTGTGCTACAGCTCCCACCAGACCGATAAAGAACAGGCTTCTTGGAAGGTTTCTCGTCGCCCACTCGTGCGACTGAAGAAATTTCGTCCTCCGGTTTGACCGTTTTTCTCTCAGGCGGTATACAACCCCTTCAGGGATCTACAGGAGACGATTTCCTCGGCCGCCAACTGATGTTCTTCCTTTGTTCGGGGGCACGAACTATAGCTCTTCCTCCAGCAACAGAAACAGTACCAAGAGTAAATACTTATCCGGTAAGCTTTCGCTACAGAGAAATAATTATGACAATAGTTAGAATTCGTGGTTGTTTCCATATAGCACTATGTTGTAGAAACACCAATTTAGTTACGTTTGCACGTATTTCAGTCCACAATTAGTTGATCACATTAAGTGAGATTTACAAAATACATATTGTCGGAATATGCAGTAGAACTGTATTACGCTATAAGAGACTTTTGGGAGTCCTGAAATAGTATTTTTCTTCAAAAGGAATTTTTCACTTGCTTACAACAAAATAAAGAACATATTTAAGAAAATAATCAGTCTTTTTCTTGTGAGGTCACACCTTAAGAATTGTTATACACTTTGTCTTGCATGCTAATTACCTTGCTCTTATTTGCTTTATACCTAATTGGAGCGTTAATACGACGGTAGTCCGTACAACGAATACCACAACGTTTTCATTAACAATTTAACTCTAGAGATAATACCCACAGACCGTCTCTTTTTTCTCTATCTCTCTTTTATGTTATTTTATTTTATTTATCTGGTCGTCAACATAAGTCACTTTCATGTCGAAGAAAGAAAGTTAATACGACGCAGACCACAGCAGTTAACATGCAAGCGAGAAAGTACCCTTTTGCGAAAATATGGTCGCCATGTGGACGTATAATTATTCACGAATACAAATCGAGAGATTACATTGAAGGTCAGGAGGACGAAATCCTGTTTCATATTTTTTAAGCAGTTGAATCTCTGCGTTTCATCCTTTGTTGCATCATTTACTGTCACGTTTAAAATTTATTTCGATTTCGGACCTGCCTACTGTACTTAACCTGTTTTAATGTCGATGACACAGTAACATTGCGGCAGAAATGTTAAAAAATTCGAAAAATTTAGTATGAATAAGATCTTGGTTAACTTCTCCCCGATACTAAGTGATAGCTCTCACTGAATGCAGATAACATATGCATGAGAGTTTCAGGTCCATAATTAATGGGCATTAGCATTCCATCTTATCGATCACAGCCCTGAAATGAATCAACACTATCACTTAATAACGACTGGTGCAACAGAATCTCTCTGTGCAGCTGCCTCGCGTCCCGTGGATTCAGCCACATACTGTATACACTAACACAGTCTGCTTTCCGCAGCGCTGCGGCGAGGACGTCTTGTTTACGTCCCGTGCGCACGGTCGCGAGTGCCCGTAGTTGTTTACTACTGCGTTGTCGCTAGTTCAGAGTCCATCACTACCGACGCAACATGGCACATTCATACAGACAAACCACCATCAAGATCAGTTTTCAACCCGATCGTGCACGACCGCGAGCTTTTGAAGTGGAACGTTTCCTACGTGACGACGTTAAAATTGACCCGCGAGACATAATTGGTATCCATTTCTCTATCACGAGCAGTGTTGTCTACGTCAAGCTAGTAAGTGACGAGGTGTGCAACAGAATTGTGACCGCACATGCAAACGATCTTAAATTCAAACATTCTGATGGCCATATTGGGGCGGTCTCTATCGATCACGCGGGGCTTGGCCTACGTACGATACGCGTCTTCGAACTCCCTTTCAAAGTACCACCGGACGTAGTCACCGCGGCTTTCCAGCCCTACGGCAGAGTGATCAGCCATATGGCCGAAAAATTTACCACCTTTGCAACGTACCCCGTTCTTAACGGGGTACGACAGATTATAATTGAACTGACCAAACATGTTCCGTCATATCTTGCCATCGGTGGATGTCGGGCGATCATTATGTATGACGGTCAGCCACGCACTTGCTCTGGTTGTGGCCAAGTAGGGCACGTCCGTTTGGATTGTCTCCGACGCCGGCTTACTCAAATTCCGACAGTTGAATCTATGACTCCTTCCACGGTGATGACCCCTCCTCTCAATTACGCTAAGTTACACGGCAGCAACCTTTACCGATGCTGACGACATTAGTCCGATAGCCGCCCCCGATGGCGAGACCATAACGGCTTCTGCAGTCCAGGATCCGGCCTCTACAACGGCACCCCCACCTGAAGATAATCACCGACCGACCTTGCAAGAAGGCGTAGATGCCTGGATGGACATTGACCCACGGTTTGTGCCGACAGCGGTTTATCTTCCAGACACCAGAGCAGCTGAAGAAATCCACCCACATTCAGATACTGAATCCCACGTCCGTAAACAGCGTTCCCCACGAAAACACAAGAAACGGCGGCGTTCTCCATCGGACGAGTGTTTGCAGCGATCGTCTGACATGGACTGTGGAAATTCCGACGACGGTACCGGCGGTACAGAGGCCGCTGTAACTTCAAACTCAACAGATCGCCGTGGTGACGGACCCCACAGAACAGCAGGATCACAAGCAGACAGCCGCTGCCGATTCCCAGCCAGCAGAGCCGATGGAGTCAGCACCGAGTGCCGCAGCAGCCACTAACAGCCACCAACAGCCGATGGTATTTCATGGCGACTGGACGGACGACTGTGAGGCAAACTCCTTGCCCATCGTGTCGGACGACACGGGGGGAAATTTACACCACCAGTGTTGTTCCTTTGCCACCATCAGTTACAGTGACGAGACAGCCTTACAGGGGTACTGATGGCCAACACGGATGGTGTGGATAGACCTCAAACTTATCGCATTGCAACTATAAACATCAACACTATACGGACGCGCACTAAGTTATCCTTGCTTCAGGATATGTTGAACTCTGCATCCATCGACATAGCTCTTCTCCAGGACGTGTACGTCGACGATTTCCGAGGCATGTACGGTTACGATGCTTGCGTCTCTCCAGCTTCCCCAACAGGCAGCGGTGTCGCTGTACTTCTTCGGGAAGGGATAGTGGCGGACGATATCCTGTTTCTGCCTGGGGCAAGAGGAATGGCTCTCACAGTACTGGGTGTCCGCCTTATCAACATCTACGCACCTTCCGGGACGGACAAACGTCGCGAACGTTCACGATTCTTTGCGGAAGACGTCGCCCCGCTCTTCCAAGGCCCCCACGACCATCTGTTGTTTGGAGGTGACTACAATTGCGTACTGGCGCCCAGAGACCAACTCCCACGACATAATCCGTGCCCGGAACTCGAGACGCTAATTCGAGACCTGCAGATGCTGGACACTTGGGAACATCTTCACGGCCACCGACCGGGATTCACGCACTTCACGAGTCACTCTTCCAGTCGTATCGATCGGATTTATGTCTCACGCTCTCTCGCCGCTGGAACACAGGATGCGGAACTGTGGCCCACAGCATTCTCGGACCACTCAGCTTACATTTGTGCCGTCACCCTGCGGCGGCAACAAGTGTAGAGAAGCCGCAGCCCGTGGAAATTAAACACCGCTCACCTGTCGTACCCGGATTGCCGCCAAGCCGTTGAGGATACGTGGCATTCGTGTGAAAATCGCCTCCGTGCATATCCCACAACGATCCGCTGGTGGTTGGACTGCGCCAAACCGACACTGAGGCGAACGTTGATAACCTACGGTCGCGACCACGCTACTTGGCGAAGACATACACTCGACTTTTACTTCCTGGTCCTGCGCGACTGCGATGCTATGGCGCCGTCTCCGGAACGACAAACGGCGGTCCACCGTGTTAAGGGTCACATCCTCGCTCATATGCGACGCCACCTAGAGGGGGTAGTCATCCGCTCGAGGACGCACGATGGGATACCGAGCGAACGCCCGTCAATGTTCCACGTCCTTCGTGAACGTAAACGACGCCAACGAGCGCTTATACGCTTCATCGACACGGAGGACGGTCATCGCCTCACCACGCACCAAGACATAAACACAGCGTTCTACAATCATTATTCCCAGCTCTATTCCGCTCAGACCCCTGATCCGACAGCACTGGCGGACGTCTCTCAGACGATTTACGGCACCGTCACCCCGGCAATGGAAGCGGCCTTGATGGAAGAAATTACAGAAGAAGAAGTGGTCAACGCCATTAGAAAAGGAGCTGTCAACAAGTCTCCGGGTCTTGATGGCCTCCCCTTGGAATTTTACCGGACTTTTCAATATTTATTAGCCTCCCGATGGACGGACATCTGTCGCGAACTACTATCCCCGGACGTGCCGCTCCCTGCGGCCCTTGTGGAAGGGATGATTATTCCTATTCACAAACCGTCCGGTGGCTCACGACTGCAGGACTACCGCCCATTTACGCTACTGAACTGCGACTTTAAGATCTTTTCTCGACTGTTAGCGGCACGGATACGCCAGACCCTACGCAATGTTGTCTCACCCGATCTGACGCCATTAGGAGGCGACAATAATATTCAAACAGCGAATATCGTGACTTGATCTCGCTGGCGAGGGCATGTTGTTTGAAGGATGCACTGGCGGCCATAGATTTTAGTCAAGCTTTCGACTGAGTGGACCACAACTATTTGGAAGCGGTCCTCCAACATATGCGGTACCCACAGCCATTCGTCACTGTCGTCATGCGACTACTCCGTGGCGCGACGTCCAAGGTGATCGTCAACGGCCGACGTTCGCAGCCCCTCACCATTTCTCAATCGATACGCCAAGGCTGCCCTCTGTCCACTTTACTTTACGCTGTGGCCATGGAACCTCTCCTCTGCGGCCTGCGCCAACGACTAACGGGTATGACGTTATGAGGCGACACTTTCCGATGTAAAGCTTACGCTGACGACCTGGTGATTGTCATCCGCAACGGTGACGACACCGCTAGCGCACTAACTTGGATAGCGAAATACGGCATGGCCACTGGTAGTCGTATCAACGTCGCAAAATCGGTGGCGATGAACACCGGGGTCGGACTGTCTGAGAACAGTGTCACCCCCTTACAGGTCAGTGATAGTTTGAAATGTCTCGGCATTGATTTTACAGACGATATACGACGGACCGCTGCTCACAACTTTCGACGACTTTTACGAAATGTTAGGACTGGAATTGCCAATAACCGCCTACGAGCCCTGGACATCGTCCAACGGACCCAGCATGTCAACACACATTTAGCATCACGCATTCCGCACATCGCCCAGATATTACCTATAAGGGTGATGTTACCTCGTCGTGTACTTGCGGTTTTTGGATCCTTCGTGAGTTCTGGAATGCTTTTCAAGATCAAATATGAGACTCTCACCCTTCCCCCGGATCGGGGAGGGCTTGGCCTTTATCACGTTTATGACAGAGCGGTCGCCCTATTTGTGAGCATATTAGTCAAACAATGGCACCGCCGTCCGGACAGTCTGACCAGTTTGTTAATAGAAGAACAAGCACCGCCCTCCCTGTTGCCGCCTGTGCCGATACACCACGTCCCCTCTTCGCTCTTCTACATCGGTGTCTTTTACCTCGAACTCAGTTACGTTCGTCTTGCCTTACCAGCGACTCAACTGGCGACGGCAAAGACGGTTTATAGGGTCCTTCAATGTGGACGACCCGATAACGTCATGGAGAGGAAGCACCCGAACGTCAACTGGCGGGTAGTGTGGAGGACAATTCACCACGTAAGACTGGACACTGACGTCACGGCGATGTGGTATATCACTGTCAACGGTAAGCAGGTGACCAGATCAAGGCTACATGCGATCCACATTGAAGACTCACCACGTGCACGAGCTTTGGCGTTCAAGACAACGATGAACACCGTCTTAGCTGTGGCGAGTCTACAGCAGTGTGGCACTTAATGAGGCAAATGTCAGCATACTTCCTTCGGGTAACGCCGAATCATATCGACCCCAAGACTATCTTATTACCGGATGAAACGTGTTACCCACACACTAAAATTAATGCAACGACGTGGCTTCGTGGACATGCAGTGTATTATTTGTTTCGAAACGGCATTAAGGACACTTTAGACTTTTGGAACTATTTGCAGGAACGACATTGCAAGATCCTCCGTAACCCAAAGTATCGACAATATTTTTCCAATTTTTTGTGGAGTGCATTCCACGACCCTCCACGTAGCTGGAACATCACGGGTAAGAGAAGCTAAAATTACTATGAGATAATAGAACACTACACGGTACAACGTGGGATCTACTTTCATCATTACGAGAAGTCATACCTAGATGATACAGCATATGGAGAGTTTCGTTGTGAACCCTCACACTCTGTAGTAGTATTTGTCCCATTTCCTCTTTTTGTCCCCGGTGCGAAAAGGTCTTCGCAGTTTTAGTTTGCCCATCCGGTACAAGATGTAGCACTGGTTAATGGTGGTATGGATTCCTCCATTCAGTTTTGTTTCATGGTTTTCTTCGCCCCGCACTTTGATCTCTTTCTTTATGCCTTTTTCTACAACTATTAGCATGGTTTCAGTTACGTGCGTCCCCAACTCGACGCCACGAGTGCACTTACTAGTTTTCAGTTCCTTACTGTTAAAGAAGAAAAATTTAAAAAAATAAAAAATGTAAAAAAGTTAAAAATAAATAAATGAATAAATTTAAAAAAAAGAAAGATGGTAGAGCACTTGCCCGCGAAAGGCAAAGGTCCCGAGTTCGAGTCTCGGTCGAAAAAAAAGTAGCGGTTTCGAAAATAAAAAAAAACATACATGTATCTGTGTGCAATGTACATACCTCAGTCTCACAACGAAAGTCATTACTTACGTTAAAACTTCCACACTATCAGTCCAGCATGTTTCACTGAGATTGGCTATTTTCATAAACTTGGTTATTTAGCTATAGCAGCATTAGAATGATCATGAAGCTTGCTCTGAAATATCTTTGTTTTTGATTATTTATATAACTACATTGCTCAAGTCACACCAGTACTCAAAATGGGAAGTAGGAGTAATCCGCCGAATTACAGGCCTATATAACGAACGTTGATTTGCAGTAGGGTTTTAGAACATATACTGTATTCGAACATTATGCAGTATCTCGAATAAACGATTTATTGACATATAGTCAACACGGATTCAGAAAATATCGTTCTCGTGGAACACAACTAGCTCTTTGTACTCATGAAGTAATAAGTGCTATCGACAGGGGATGTCAAACTGATTACATATTTTTACATTTACACAAGGCTTTCGACACCGTTTCTTACAAGCGTCTTCTAACCAAAGTGCATGCTTACGGAGTATCGCCTCAATTGTGCGACTGGATTCGTGACTTTCTGTCAGAAGGGTCAAAGTACGTAGTAACAAGCGGAAAGTCATAAACTAAAACAGAAGTCATATCCGGCGTTCCCAAGGAAGTTTTATAGGCCCTCTAATGTTCCTCATCTATATTAACGAAATAGGAGACAATCTGAGTAGCCGTTTTAGATTGTTTGCAGATGATGCTGTCATTTACCGTCTTGTAGAGTCATCAGATGATTAAAACGACTTGAAAATTGATTTAGATAAGATATCTGTATGTTGTGAACAGTGGCAATTGACCGTGAATAAAGGAAAGTGTAAAGTTATTCACATGAGTACTAAAGAAAATCAGCTAAATTTCGATTACGCGATAAGTCACACAAATCTGAGGGCTGTAAATTCAAATAAATACTTAGGGATTACAATTACAAATAACTAAATTGGAACGATTACATAGATAATATTGTGATTAGAGCAAACCAAAGACTGGAATTAATTGGCAGAACACTTAGAAGGTGCAACAGGACTGCCAAACAGAGTGCTTACACTACGCTTGTTCGCTCTTTCCTGGAGTACTGCTATGCGGTGTGGGATCCGCATCAGGTGGGACTGACGGATAACATCGAAAAAGTACAGAAAAGGGCAGCTCGTTTTCTATTATCGCGAAATAGGGGAATTAGTGTCACAGACATGATAAGTGAATTGGCGTGGCAATCATTAAAACTACGGCGTTTTTCGTATCGACAGGATCTTCTCATGAAATTTCTATCACCAGTTTTCTCCTTCGGTTGCGAAAGCATGCCGTTCTCCCCTACCTACATAGGGAGAAATGATCATAACGATAAAATAAGAGAAATCAGGGCTCGCACAGAAAAGCTTAAGTGCTCGTTTTTCCCGCGTGCCGTTCGAGAGTAGAACGGTAGAGAGACAGCTTGAAGGTGGTTCAATGAATCCTCTGCCAGGCACTTTATTGTGAATAGTAGAGTAATCACGTAGATGTAGACATATTGCAGATAAAAATAATTGTTACCATGCACATGATTTTGGTGAACTCTCTGTCTTTCATCTCCCCATCTCTGCAACAACTGCCGTCGGAGAGCAAATTGTAAAGACTTTATATCCTTTGCAGCTATTCATGGACGACACCAGAAATTTACCAACCAGAGGAGAGTGTTTTGTATAGAATTTAAATATTTCTGAAAAATATTCAATCTCCATAACATCTTGTAGTGGAAGAGACACGGTGCCTTTATTTTTTTAAATTTTTTTTTAAGCGACGTACCAGGAAGGAACGAATTATTCCAAAGCGATGGAAACTTGTAGATGTGATGTAAATGTACAGAAAAACAAATGATTACAATTTCGGAAAAACTGGATTATTTATTGAAGACAACAAACTTTACATACTTATTAAGTCAACAACGCACTGGTCCAGCTCTACCTCTTATGCAAGCAGTCATTCGGTTTAGTGTTGTCTGAGGAAGCTGTTCTCTTGAGGGATATCGCTACAAATGCTGCACATAATGCTCCATGTGTTCTCAATTGGGGAGATATCTGGCGAGCTTTGCTGGCCAAGGTAGGGTTGGCAAGCACGAAGACAGGCGGTAGAAACAGTCGTCGTGTAAGAACATGTATTATCCTCTACGAAATGAAGTGGTGCTCTAGACTGTCAGTCCTGGGGACCATATAGCGGCCAACAGTCGGTCTGGAATCCCATCGCCGTCCCGGGCGCCTCCTCCAGAGGCGTCTTCGGGATGGAAACTCATTGACCAGAGTACGTCTTCAGTGACGGCCAATGAAGTCGTGTGGACGCCCCAGACAGCAGTGGAATACTAAAGTGACTGTCGCTTGCAATACGACCCCTACAGCCAGGAGTCTTGGGTGTCATTTCTTTCCACACCAGGACGCCTTTGGTTATTGGTTGTCATCCGCTGCACCTTTACAGCACAGAGATACGCCGACGATATTATACGCTCCGTTTTGTTGCCCTTCAAGCCAAGCCATCCTGGGCTTCGATTTCAGATAGATAATGCTTGCCTGAGAGATTTTCTCTACTTGTCTACATGCTTGCCACGCCTGATCTTGGATAGTAATGTCACCGGGTCTCTCCACAATTGAGAACCTATGGAGTGTTATTGGCAGAGCCCTCCAGCCAGCTCGGTATTTTGACAACATAGCACCCCACTAGAGCAGATTTCGGAATGATATTCGCCAGGAGATTTTGTTGTCGTGGTGGTTTTAGAGCGCAAAACTGCTACGGTCATTAGCGGCCATTCTGTGCCTTAGGGAAGGGTAAAAAAAAACAAATTGGAAATCAGCAGCAACTGGAGTGAAACTCAAAAAGGACGGACCCTAAAAAACAGAAGGAAAGCTTAGAGGAGGACATACAGCAACACGTAGTCAGTGTAAAGTCGAATAGCTGCCTACATAAGGGCCAGGGGTGGACGAATCCGTTACCAACTTGCTCAAATTTTGAAGCTCGTTCTCTTGAAAAAAATTCACCCATTTTTTTCAGAAATTTTAATCATTTGTTTTTCGTTACATGTACATCACGTCTACCGACTTCCGTCAGATTGGAATAATTGTACCGTGTGGCGTCTTTCCTTTGGTCTAAGAATGAATAGGGGAGCAAGGCCTCCACTAGTACAGAACCGGTTCTGACCTACTACTGGTACGTGCTTACTTAGAATCGATATTCATACCACTTCGTAGTTGATTTGGTACTGTGTATCTGGTGAACGTCTGCAGATGCCGCGAAGTTGAAAGGTTCTGCTCCGTAGTTGATCGGTACTATTACGTAGTATATAGCGTCTGATGGAGAAATAGTTAATTTTTAGGAGATGAAAATGCAGACCTACTGACAAAAAATATATCGCATATCGTGTGTCCATTTATTATTGGAAACGTAGACTGCTACATTGCCAATGGAAGGAAACAGCAGATATTGCGTATTTACAGCCTCCATCCTTATCGTTTACAGGGACTTTAGCGTCTTCTAGTCGAAGTTGATAATGGACTATTGGAATTTTGTGGACTGATAATTGCAATTCGTTGAGTAACTGCATTAAGTCTGGTCAATGATGAGACGTCTTTCACGAGTGACGATGCCAACAACGCTTTACTCACAACGGTTGTCCAACGATAAATAATATGTCTGTGTGAAAACACACATGCAAGAACGCTTCTTTGTATGTGAGAAGCTGTTTGACAGAAATCTGTCTCCTGAGAGAGCGGAGCCGCGAGTTGTTGGTCAAGTCTACCGTGTGTTACAGGAACCAGTTATCTAGGGCATCTTGGAAACGAGCAAACAGTATTATTGAAAGAATTTCCTTTAGCTACGAGTATGGGTAAGGTTCCCCTGGTACCCGAAAGAAATAAACAAAAAAGCAAAAACAAATATAAATTAATTATTAGTGAAATCGGTCAGCTACGTTTTCTGCATATAACAATCATCACAAGTAGTTTCGGAAAATATTATGGCCTTCTTATATGTAAAACACTGCGTAAACTTTAGCCAGCAAATGATTGTGTGTTCAGTGCGTTTATGTACTTGAAGAGTTAAAGATCACAGCAATGTTGTCTGTGAGGGAATTTGAAATTGGTTAAATTCATTGATACGTTTTGTGGAGATACTCTCTGTACACAACATAAAATAGCTAAGAACGGTTGCGACCAGACACATGTGAATAACAGTCCGAACACATGCGAAGGGGTACACAAAAAATCTAATTATTTTTTGTAAAAGCTACATATTTTCAAATTCTTTACAAAACGATCTTACCCCTTCAAAACATTCTCATTAGAACTAGTACCTACGTTCCACCGGCGGTTCTACTGTTCGAAACATCTTTTGCTGCCCTCTTTAGAAATGGCTGACAGCTCCTCCTTCGTTTTTTCCTTGACTTCCTCAATGTTGTCAATCGGTGTTCTACCGCGCCCCTTCTCATGTGTTGAATTAAGAAACGTTGCACCCTAACTAATAGTCAATAATGATCTTTGACAGAAAATTTGGATCAGTTTCAAGCTTAAAATTAAAAATCCATGAACCGAGCTCGAAAATAACCAACTAATATCTGGCAGGTGATCAATTTTTTGTCGACGGTCTGTCAGTACAAGCTCTAGTATTTTTTCAATATTTTCGTCGATTCGAGCATTTTCTGGACGTCCAGTATGAGATTTGTCATCAATCGAAATGTTTCAGCACGAATTTTTACCGAGTAAACTTATCATCATAAAAAACGAAACAAGAACAGAACAGCGCTAGTGAAAACAATCACTGCAGATGAAGAGAACAAACCAGGTGTACAACACAGGTGGCACTATACTGGTAATGAGTTGTGCTACACAATGCCTAACGGCAGAAAGGCATACTACGCAACCTCTGCCCACGGTAATGTTATTCCGGTTTATCTCTGGTGTCCCCTCGTACACAATCTTTCTATTTTTTTAGAAAAAGCTACTCCAGTCAGCCACCGGTGAGAAATAATCTTCTCAGAATGAGTTATTCATACTCATTGCGTCAGATCAGGTGGTTCTCAAAAGTGTAAGAGGACACATACACATGTTACACACTGTTGCAAATTACTGATCAATGAAACGCAACATAGAGTTAGTCGATGATGACTATAGTGTCATGCTATTGCGCATAGTATCATTCCATAGACAAAGCTGGCATCAAGAGAAATCAACACACTAGGAGCTCTATTTCCAGTGACATCTAGCGACTCAGTCCACGTGAGACCAGACGCGTGAAGAGATTTATAAAGCACTGAAGGGGGAATGTCTGAAGATAAATAAATATTTTGTAGACTATATGGTCATTAAATACTATTTTTATTTTTAAATAATTTAATTACTAGAAATGTGAGGGCACTGGACTGGAACTGACGATACGAACTGCACTGACACAACGACTGAAGACGACACACCCTCAATGTTTATACGTAAACAGAAACGGCAATTTCTAGCAACGCTATATCTCGTTGAAAGACGCCTATGATTTAAAGGGCAAATTAATTTTCTGACAAAAATGCAGATTAATGTTTGAAATTCGCCTACAACCGTGAAAAATTGTGAGTGGTAGCTAGCTGCTTTATTTGTCATGGAAATTTTCAAATAGTTTTCGCCGTAAATGTGAATGAAATAATGAATTCGATAAATGTACTCAACCTCCATAGTATCGATATAACCACATTCCTTGTAAATCCGTTGTTGAGACGACAGATCTTGGTCAGAGATGTTAGTTTTACTGTGTCAGAGTAGCAGTTAGTGACTGTTACACAATATGGCTATGTAGGCGTCCATGGTTTTAAATGGATGGAAGCTGAGCTGCCATGTAATGGAGGAAGCATTATTTAAAAAGGATTATGTAATTGTATATTTTGATGAAAATGGAGTGTGTGGAGTTGCATCAATGGAGAAATTATGTAAGCCAACGTGTAATGTAACCCAGTTTTTTATATTGGTTGTTGTGTAGTTTCTTATTGTTATAACATTATGTATGATTGAAGTTCGCTGTAGAAATGTTGTAATACAAGATATGGTTTACGGTTATAATTGAAACAAGTGTCAAGGAAAGTAATTGCGCACAGAAAAATTATCAAGAATTATTTTGCTAACTTCTCTAGTTGTAAGAACTTTATGAAAGGTCGTATTGTTGTCATGGACTAATGAAGCATAGTTTTAGTTGGAGTCTTCGTTCTAATTTACCAGATGTTAAATTTAGTTTCTCATTTTTCATTCTTTATATTTGTGATGCGTTTGTATGCTCGCATTTCATATACCGAATTGTGAGCTGCAGATGCAATTTTGCGAGTACTGGTAAGCTTACGATCTTCCACTGCACATCTCAAGTACGGCAAATGAAATTTGGTTTTGGACACTCCTAATAGTAACAGGTTGCAGAACAAACGAGCGTTCCGTGCTCTCAGGTAGGCCAACAAATTCCAATTAAAATTAATGTCGACCGCAAGGTGCGGTGATTGTCTTAATGTATTTCAAAAATATATCATTTCAGGGGTTTCAAATCAGAAAAGGATTTCAGAAATGCGCTGTTTTGTAAGTTTTCAAGTAGATTATAAGAAAGTTAAATTTATATGTTCGTTTTCTCTGTAATTACGCTAACATTCCTGATACAGGGTTTGTTTACAAGAGTAAGATAAAGATGCACAATATGCCGGGCCAATATTTTAATCCTTATCATGTTTTGAAGTTAAACAGCGTGTGTAAATTTCACTGAGAACGGTTTGCTTTCTCGCAGGTGAATTGTAAGGTGTACTAGCTAGTCTGGATTTCACACCGTGTAGCGTGAGCTTCACATGCTTCCGTTCAAAGTTTAATTGCACCATAATTCATTATCGCAATAAGCTATACCTGTGTTCAGATAACAACGAGACACAAACATCAGTTTAGAAATTTAACACCAAACTTTCGAGTCTTATGAAGATCTGTTATTTCTACCAACATATAAGTGCAACTTGTGTTTTAAGAAACCACGGCGACCAACTCGACATGTCGAACAATGTCTATTCGAAGAAGTACAGAGCTCGCTTTGTAAAGTAGTAGAAATTTTTTTAGTATTCTGATTAGCCTGTAACTACAAGAATTTAAAAAAAATCGTACTCCTCTAACAGAAATTGCATCACACAAAGCTTAATAAATAATGTGGAGGCCTGTTTAGTAAAATCAAGTTCCATGGATGCAATTACAGTGTCGAACATGACCATGTTCATAAGTGTACATGCTTTTGAGAATTAAGTCAGGTATGCGCAGAAAGGTGCATTCAATATCACTCTGTGTTTAGGTCGCCACTGGTTATCATAACTGAAATGCTTTACCTGCTGGCAGCTGTAGTTGCTCCGTGCCGTAACTGCATTTCACGACGTCCTTAGGATTCAGCTGTCTGTGGACGCACATATTCATGTTGCTCGTTAGTTCCTTGGGCTGAGACTGTTGCTTAGCAACGGCATGGCCCCGTTGCAGAGACGACTGTATTGTTGAGAACTAGGGTCACGTCGTGATACACCGTTTGCACTGAAGCCGGTGTTACACTATCATACACTATCGACAAAGAAATATTATCAAATATTCGTAAAATTTCTTTGATAAAGATCTTCGACGTGGGGTTCGAAATGTGTATCGTACATTTCGTCAAGGTTCAAGATGGCGGACAACAACAACCCGTTATTAAGGGCTGCATGTGCTTGTACCTCAATTTCATTGTGTGTGCGTTTAGAAGAAGAGTGACGGAAAATAAAGGAAACAAATTTGGGTGAAGCCATGGGTTTTACGTCGAGATAATAAAAGTACTCAGCGAAGTTTGTTACGAAAGTTGGAAGTGGAGGACGTCCAGCCTTGTATAAATTACTTACAAAAGGATGAGAGTGCGTTTCAGTACTTGCTCAGTAAAGTGGCTCCCGATATTACAAAGAAGAATACTCACTTGAGGAACACTGTACTTACTGAATACAATCTCACCATCTCTCTGCAATTTTTAATTAAAGGAGAGAGCCACTCTGGCTTACAATACAGCACTCGAATACTACAGTGAAAATTAACTAAAAGAAGTCCAGATATGTGTGAAGAGATTTATAAAGCACTGAAAGAGGAATAGCTGAAGATAAATAAATATTTTGTACTCTATATGGTCCTTAAATAATATTTCCGTTTTAAATTATTTAATTACTGAAATTAGTGTTCCGACAACTACAAAAATTAATAAATGGTATGAAATAGATAAAGCACTTTATAACTTGTGGCTTCTATAGTCCGAAAATAGAAAAAGTAGAATGGAAAGGTAAGAACTTTTCTTTATTTTGGAGTGTATCGTCCTCTATTCCGGCTTGTTCAAAAGCTGTCTGGATGTTTACATACGTAGTGATGGATGGCTGTCGCTGCGATTGTGGGTTTGAAATCGTCTGCAGCATATTGTACCTGCCCATCAGCACAACATTAATAGAATAGTTGTGCCCCTTTCCCCACCCACCCCTCACCCACGACCAAGTAGAAGCAAGATTGTTATCAAGAATCGAAAAAGGAACATTCAACTAAACTTTGCAGCCACGTTTACAAACACACTACAGACATCAAATAGCTGTAGTGATTCAAGTAGTGGAAGCGGTTATATTTCACACTGAAGTGAACATAAGAAGAATTAGTTTTATAATCTAATCTATAGCATGGCCATTCATTAGATGATATTTCTTTGGCAAAAGCCGAGCTTTGACGAAGTGCCCTACTGCACTATTTGAGTCCTTTCACATAAATAACTTCAGACATCAGCTGTTGTTGTTGTTGTGGTCTTCAGTCCTGAGACTGCTTTGATGCAGCTCTCCATGCTACTCTATTTTGTGCAAGCTTCTTCATCTCCCAGTACCTACTGCAACCTACATCCTTCCGAATCTGCTTGGTGTAGTTATCTCTTAGTCTCCCTCTACGATTTTTACACTCCACGCTGCCCTCTAATACTAAATTGGTGATCTGTTGATGCCACAGAACATGTCCTACCAACCTATCCCTTCTTCTGGTCAAGTTGTGCCATAAACTTCTCTTTTCCCCAATCCTATTCAGTACTTCCTCATTAGTTATGTGATCTACCCATCTAATGTTCAGCATTCTTCTGTAGCACCACATTTCGAAAGCTCCTATTCTCTTCTTGTCCAAACTAGTTATCGTCCATGTTTCACTTCCATACATGGCTACACTCCATACAAGAACTTTCAGAAATGACTTTCTGACACTTAAATCTATAATCGATGCTAACAAATTTCTCTTCTTCAGAAACGCTTTCCTTCCCATTGCCAGTCTACATTTTATATCCTGTCTACTTCGACCATCATCAGTTATTTTTCTCCCCAAATAGCAAAACTCCTTTTCTACTTAAAGTGTCTCATTTCCTAATCTAATTCCCTCAGCATCACCTGACTTTATTCGACTACATTCCATTATCCTCGTTTTGCGTTTGTTGATGTTCATCTTATATCCTCCTTTCAAGACACTATCCATTCCGTTCAACTGCCGTTCCAAGTCCTTTGCTGTCTCTGACAGAATTACGATGTCATCTGCGATCCTCAACATTTTTATTTCTTCTCAATGGATTTTAATACCTACTCCGAATTTTTCTTTTGTTTCCTTCACTGCTTGCTCAATATACAGATTGAATAACATCGGGGAGAGATTACAACCCTGTCTCACTCCCTTCCCAACAACTGCTTCCCTTTCATGTCCCTCGACTCTTATAACTGCCATCTGGTTTCTGTACAAATTGTAAATAGCCTTCAGCTCCCTGTATTTTACCACTGCTACCTTCAGAATTTGAAAGAGAGTATTTCAGTCAACATTGTCAAAAGCTAGAAACGTAGGTTTGCCCTTCCTTAATCTAGCTGCTAAGATGAGTCGTAAAGACACTATTGCCTAACGTGTTCCAACATTTCTACGGAATCCAAGCTGATCTTCCCCGAGGTCGACTTCTACTAGATCGTGTGTAAAGAATTTTCGTTAGTATTTTGCAGCTGTGACTTATTAAACTGATGGTTCGGTAATTTTCACATCTGTCAACACCTGCTTTATTTGGGATTGGAATTATTATATTCTTTTTGAAGTCTGAGGGTATTTCACCTGTCTCATACATCTTGCTCACCAGATGGTAGTGTTTTGTCAAGACTGGCTCTCCCAAGGTCGTCAGTAGTTCCAATGGAATGTTATCTATTCCGGGGGCCTTGTTTCGACTCAGATCTTTCAGTGCTCTGTCAAACTCTTCACGCAGTATCGTATCTCCCATTTCATCTTCATCTACATCCTCTTCCATTTCCATAATATTGTCCTGAAATACATCGCCCTTGTGTAGACCCTCTATATACTCCTTCCACCTTTCTGCTTTCTCTTCTTTGCTTAGAACTGGGCTTCCATCTGAGCTCTTGATGTTCGTACAAGTGGTTCTCTTATCTCCAAAGGGCTCTTTAATTTTCCTGTAGGCAGCATGTATCTTACCCCTAGTGAGATAAGTCTCTACATCCTTACATTTGTCCTCTAGCCATCCCTGCTTAGCCATTTTGCACTTTCTGTCGATCTCATTTTTGAGCCGTCTGTATTCCTTTTTGCCTGCTTCATCAGCTATGACAAAGAAACATGATTGTGTAATAACGGGATGAGAGAAATTGCGGCAAATAATCACCGCAAATTCAATGAAACCATCCAGCAGTGACAGGAGGAACGCAAGTAGGCATCATGTTTTCAGACCTGCTGTTCGTAATCAACATAACTGTTTGTTGTACACCTGAAACGGAGTTCATGGAGGAAGTGACATGCTCATATCCGTTGGACGTGTCAACTATTATGTTACATTAATGGAAAGATGAGAGATATTTAGCACCAGAGATGAGATATTGTAGACATCATGACGGAGATACCTATGAAGAAAACTGCGTCACTAAATAACGACGTGTATCTGGTCGCATCCATCAAAACTGTGTATAGACAGAACTGTGGGGACCAAACAGCCGAATATTATGCACATGCTTCGCGTTATTTGTGACGCAGTAAAATGGCAAAAATTCGGCTGGACTGCTGATGGGAGTCGTTTTTGTTTAATTTTGGGTGGAAGCATTTTTCTAAATTTTTGTATTAAATGTAGGAAAAGGGAGACCTTCTGCATAACTCAACAGTTTGATCTACCGAGCTTAAATGGACATCAAATTTTGCGCTAATATCCTTTAATGACACGCTAGTCGACAAGCGTGCTGTTCGTTTTCTGAGGAATATCTATCCATATACCTTCTAGGCAGTTCGAAAGACAGCCACAGTTGTTACTCATGGACAGTCGCAAATATCTGAACTACAGACCACACATATTTGCTGTGGGACTTCGCCGGCGAATGAAGAGAACCAAGAAATTGTAATACTTATCATAGTTCTAAGAAGGCTTGTATTTTATACAGATTATGTAAGAAGAACTCTCCACATAAACACACCGTACAAAAATTTATCACCCCTCAATGCAAACGACGCTAATACCATTGAATACCGCCTCTAGCTATATCTAATTGAAGCCATTCAATGCTCTTAGACAGTACTACTAAATTTTGGGGATCTTGATTGCTATGTTTCTGTATCAGAATCTGCATAAATGTACATACTCAGCTAGCCACAGAATGGCGCATGATGGAAAGTACCTTGTACCACTTCCAGTCATTTCGTTTCCTGTTACAATAGGAAAGGGAGCGAGGGTTGCAACAACGTCAAGGAACCAACAGAAACGTCTCCGTTTAGCCAGTGAGTTTGTAGAGGATGGTATAATAAGCGTACAGTATGGCTAGCCATGCTTTTCCATCCGAGTTTCGCGGGGATTACGACTGTCCGTCCTTAGTATGTCTTGGTGGGTCGTCGTGTAGGATTCTTTCTATCTGCTTCGTCGAGAAAGTCTCAAAATTTATGTCTAGAAGTAACATCATCGCAGTCGTATTCCCTGTAAAATACAACTCTAGTTCCTGTGGTTCTAAGTAATGAAGTGGAAAGCTATATTACTCGGAGTAACGTTGAAAAAGGATGCTATTACGATGTGTTTATTGACACTAACAACTTACTGCGGGAATTGTCTTCCGACTGAATCACGAGGGTGGGGGTTGTTTGAGAAGTTCTCGGAATCACCACAAGAGATCAGCGGTAGCGCAACGAGTTGCTCAAGTATTATTCATTGCACTGTTGCCTGTAAACAAGTGCCACGTCAGTGCTCTTGGAAGAAAGCTATGGCTATAACGTGGCTCTGTTGTCGTTCCACGCTGTGATCTGCGAAGATGGAAACAATCGAGATTCGAGCAGTGATTAAGTAATTCGTAAAGATAGGTATGAAAGCAAAGGGCATTCATGCTGATTTATAGAATACACATGGGAGTCTGCTCCTTCATACTCAAATTTTACCAAGTGGGCAAATGAATTTAAATATGGTCGGGAGAGTTTGGATGATGATGATGGGTGCAGTGGTCGCCCAAGATGTGTCACTACTTCAGATATCACTGCAAAAGTGCACAATATTGTCATGGAGGATCGCCTATAGAAAGTGCGTGAAACTGCTCACACTTGCCAGATGTCATCTGAAAGGATATACGACAGTTTAACTGAAGAATTAGAAATGAAAAAAAAGTAATCTGCAAGATGGGCGCCGCGACTGCGAGCTGGATCAAAAACGCATGAGAATGGACATATCGAAACAATGTTTGTCCCTTTTTAGGAGAGAGGAACGAGATTTTTAGCAGCGGTTCGTGAGCGCGGATGATACTTGGGTGCACTACTATACACCAGAGACAAAACCACAGTCAGAGCAGTGGAAAAATGATGATTCTCCGCCAGCAAAGAAAGCAAAGACTATTCCATCAGAGGGAAAGGTCATGGCATCAGCGATCTGGGACGCGAAGGGGATTCTGTTTGTAGATTATCTTCCCACTGGGCAAAGAATTACTGGAGAATAGTATGTTAACCTCCTGGACAAAGCCTCGCGGGGTTGCCATGCGGTCTTGAACGCCTTGGCATGGTTCGCGTAGCTCCCCTGCCGGAGGTTCGGGTCCACCCTCGGGCATGGGTGTGTGAGTTGTCCATAGCGTAAGTTAGTTTAAATTAAATTATGCTTAGGGACCTATGCTTCATCAGTGTGGTCTCATAGGTATTTAGCACAATTTTTTTCCTGGACAAATTGCAACAAAAGATATGCGAAAAAAGGCCAGATGTAGCAAGAAAGAGAGTCATCTTCGATCAAGACAACGCGCGCCCGCACACATGTGCTGCCGCCATGGCAAAATTACACTAACCGAGGTATGAATAGTTGCCACACTAGCCTCATTCATCTGATATGGCTCCGTTAGACTTTCCTCTCTTCCCAAAACTGAAAATATTTGTTGGTGGACAAAGATTCAAATGGCTCTGACCACATGCAACTTAACGTCTGAGGTCATCAGTCGCCTAGAACTTAGAACTATTTAAACCTAACCAACCTAAGGACATCACACACATCCATGCCAGAGGCAGGATTCGAACCTGTTACCGTAGCGGTCGCTCGGCTCCAGACTGTAACGCCTAGAACCGCATGGCCACTACGGCCGGCGACGAAGATTCACTTCAAACGAAAAACTGATAGCTGGAGCTGACAACTATTTTGCAGGCCTGGAGAAAACTCATTTTTCGAGATGGGATCAAGGCACTGGAACATCATTGGTCCAAGCGCATTAATCTACAAAGTGACTTCTTGAAAAGTAAGAAAAAGTTTCAGTGATGTAAGTGCTTTTTTCTATTCCGTTCCGATAACTTTTCAAACAACCCTCGTAGAACGCAAGGCATCCTATCATCGACTGCCGAGCATAGGGCACAGCCTTTATCTAGTACTCAGAATCATGATAATTGATAGATGTTCACACATTTCTGTTAGCATCATCATTATTCAGGCATTTGTTAAGACGACGGATTTCTGGTCTTGTAAATTGTTGAAAGACAGGATTTATGACCTGCAGTTTTCTCTTAATATATGTATTGGAAAAATGGAGTTTTCTACCAAATATTTATTAGGTAAGGTTACTTGCTTCGCACCAGAACAACTGTGCATTCCCTAAGTACGTAGATGCTTACGTTCAGGGCGTTCTCATGCATAGCCATGGCGCCTCACACCACTGTCCGAGCGGTTCTAGGCGCGTCAGTCTGACACCGCGCGACTTCTAAGGTCGCTGGTTTGAATCCTGATTCGGGCACGGATGTGTGTACTGTCTTTAAGTTAGTTGGGTTTAATTAGTTCTAAGTTTTAGGGGAATGATGACCTTAGATGTTATGTCCCATAATGCTCATAACCATTTGAACCATTTTGAATCACTGTCTACACTGGCAGAACCATATGGTCCACCAGCTCCTTTAGCCAGGGTGGGAACTGCTTCCCGCTACACTCACTGAATGCTATAGTCTGTTCATCACGGGGATAAATCTGATGTGAACATTACGTCATGTATTCTACCGCGTTTCACGTGGAGCGGAAGCCAAGCTGTGTCCAGCAGAGTCAAGTACCACGGTAAGGACACGTTTTGTGCTGTATTACATGCACATAGACTGAGCGACAATACGGGACAACAGCTTTAGCGATGCATTAAATACGGACATCACTGGCAAGCCAGCTGATCCAGCTAACCAATAGAGGCGTAAACAGTTGCAGTTCAGGCGTAACAAGGGGCGAGCAAAGAAACAATATAGCTTCGTGTGTCATTTAGCTTTTGAAGGAAATGAAATAATATTAGGCAAAACTCCAGCACTATCGCAAGCTTCTTAGGTAATCAGACGGGAAGCAAAGAATGGTCTCGTTTTCACCTAACACAGTGTTCTAATTACAAACAAGAGTGATGAAAATTCCCTACTTCAACACAGAGTAATTTTTCTGACCGAGCAATGTGTGATGCAAAAGCGTACTGCAGGGATTAAACCGTACTGTTGAATACTGAAGCCTCTGAAGGTATTAATTTCACTGAGTAGTCTGGTAAGATCTTAGGTCCTTCCTTATCCGAATCTGAGAAATACATTTCATTTCTGGATCTGTTATCTGCTACGTTGGTAACTAGTCGATCGACAACAGAATCCACGAATCCACCAAAACGTCTCATTTTCTCCTCTTCTTTTCTTAGAACCTTTGAATATCCCGCCAGCGTTCGGCAGTGACATGTGAAGAAGGTGGTTGCGTTAATTCCAGGAGGTCTGGCCGCTCAGTCAAAAGTCTTGTTATTTCTGCTTAACAATTTCGTTATTTCTCGGGCCAAAGCCCTTAAGTTGGCTCGACATTATTTCTGTTGTGTTCATATGGTAATGGTTCAGTGGCAAATGTAACAATGTAGCATATGTATGGTGTGCTGGATGTGGTGCAAATATTGTTCCTTACGTTTCTTCGATACTTACCACTCTGTGAGACTACAACTGTAGTATGAAACAATGGACGTAGTCCAAATGAGGAGAATTTGATTTTTAATTTTTGCCCTATGTTATTTTTTCTTAAATTAAGCAATCTTTGTTAACGATCTTTCAATAAAATGTCGATAACTAAGAACTTATGTTTAAAATGAAAACAGCAATTTCACTTCAGTATAGACAGAAACAAGAAAACTTGCATTATTCATGAAAAATTATGATGGATTTTACAGTTACATGACATGTAGGTATCTCACATTGAACGAAAGAAATGAGTACGGCGAGACTTTTATAACCTCATTTCGTTCGTTATTGTTCGTTAGTTCGTTGCATTTGTTCGGGACGGGCGTCCTACGACACCCATTCAAGATCAACCTTGATCCATTCATCCTTTATTTTATTTTTACATACAGCATCTAACACTCTGACGGAATACGCAAAGGAGCCTGCAGCTGGGATCGAACCAAGGCAGATCGGCTCATGACAGTCTTGCATTCGACTGATTGAGGTACTTCACTTACCGGACTTGTACCAGCGAGCTATGAGCTGCACTACGTTATCCGTCTATTATGCTACAGATTCCGCTATCAGTCCGATGTGCATCTGTATATTAACTGTATCAAACACAGTCCCTCGGAAAAACGAAAGCCGGGTTTTTGTCTAAGTTTATGAAAAATGTTAAGAACGACGTATTTCTCGGCATTATATAACCGTTTTCCACACGCGTGTTTCTCTGCTGAATCGGAAGCAACCGCAGCATTTTCATACCGCGTATTAACAGCGTGACAATCAGAGCACAACAATACTGAGACTATTACTGTATACGATTTTTTGAAAGAATAACTACATAGCTAAAACGTGACTATGGAAATCGTTGATGACTGTTAACGCATTATAATATCATACAGTTTTATTTAACGTAACTTAGTAATAAAACATCTAGTTCATAAGTAGGACCTACTTCGAAGAGCGTAACAACACCCGCGCACGTGGTCGACGCTTTCCAACCAAACATCGCGTTTTTCTTTGTCTACATGAGGTTTGTTCTTATGATGAACAGAAGCAGTACAACATTTTAAAACTTGAAAATAAGGAAATTAAATGTTGCCTTAGGAGAAGGGTTACCTTACAGGGTAAAAAGATTGCCAGTATGCCTCGGTACGGACCCTAACTTCCCTTATCTTGGCCTTGTGGTCTTAATGCAGTATATATACATAGAAATGGCCATCACTTAAAATTGAGTTACGCGCCCTGTTACAGAGGTGCCAATTACGTTGCGGGTGCACAAATAGGTTAATAAAAGTAATGAACACTTGTAATAGTTTATGTAGTAGCAGTTTTGAAAACATTTAAACACTAAGCATAAGGACGCACCCCGTAAAAGAGAAGCAAGAACACTGCGACGCGTCATTCGTAGCATTGCGGGCCAAGTAAAGTCACCTATAACGAGATCAACAGCGGTTAGAAGTACCTCTAAATCGCAAGCTGTAGAACAATGCATCCGTAGCTCAGTGGTACAGTAGTCAGTGTAACAGCCAGTTGCCTGGCAGCTAGGTTTGGTTCGCATCGGGTTTAGTACAAATTAGTTTTTTGTATTACTCTGGTAGTTTTTTTAAGCGACAGAAATCACGAATGTAATAGGCTCTGGTCACGGTTCTGATAACGTTATTATCGGCCGTCAAAAGGGCATACGAGGTCGTTTCTTTATCACTTAACGTCCGGTTCAAAAGCCTACAACACTGCAGTGTGCAAGGAGTAGGACTACGAGATAGGCCATAAATCTCTCATTTTCTGTCATCTCCTCCACGTGGCCAGAGTGACGTTCCAGAAGCCATCACGGACTCCTGGTGCGGGGTCAGGCGAGCTTTCTCGTCCGCTTCGCCTCTGCCTATTCGTATTCAGTAGTGTTTGGATTTGATGGTCGAAAAGATCAGTCGCTACGAGAAATCACATTGTTTCCTGCAAACCGTTCCTGCAACATCGTTGGCCTGGGCATGGCAGACTGGTCCTCGTGGAAACACATTACTTCCTGAGTGCTTGGGTAACTTAGTTGGAAGAGCACTTGCCCGCGAAAGGCAAAGTTCCTGCGTTCGAGTCTCGGTCCGGGACACAGTTTTAATCTGCCAGGAAGTTTCCCATTACTTCCTCATTACATAGTTGTCGCTCTGACGCCAGCATGATATTACTCATTGTATGAGCATTCTGGCCAGCCTCAAGTCTACTATCGGTCCTGCGAAGCATTTCAGATCCACGGGAATGTATCCATAGTGTGAGGACTCTGGGCAGCCTCAAGTCAACTGCGAAGCATTTCAGATCCACGGGAACGTATCTAACCCCGAACTGCCACAAGGTTACGGCCACTGTATGATGACACCCAAATCTATTTGGGCGTCGATAGGGCTTCTTGTAGTCCTCTATACCCATAATGGATCGTCATTCTCTGAGACATTTTCCGTTGGTGATAATTTTCACTGTTCTTGTCAAACGCCAATCGGCAGAGTCGATGATCATCAAGGAGCGTCACCTTGATGGCCGTACGTTTGTTTAGTAGTCCGGCCTCTCGTAGCCTGTGCCGAACCGTATCCACCGCTACGTGAAGGGTGTTGTATGTTTCCACAGCATCGCGTTTAAAAAAGGAGTGTGAGTGGCGTGTTGACAAGTTAATTAACCTGGACGGGTGTTACACGACAATGTCCAAGTCCCAGGCGCCAACTACACTATATTTGCCAGTTTCTCGCTAACCTTTTATCCATCGTCACTCGGTGCACTGGGAACGCTATACCGTGTTGCAGCCTCCGATGCCGACAAATTCGCCTTTTTCCGCAAGAGCAATGGCGCGGGCACGAATAGCCCATTGACGGTGAGGCATTGCGATTGAATAATTTGCCACGAATACAAGCGATGTGGTGCGGGTATTTGACCTTGCTCGCTGTAATTGCCTGTTATAGAATAAACGGTGCGCTACAGAGCTAAATCGCCACGACAGACCGTCAGTCATTTACAGTGTCATATAAGTAGAAATGTGTAGAATTCTCACGTATTGTGTGATATGGAGATGAAATTTAGGTTCTACTCCAAAAAAGTAATTCCATAGAAGTGGCTGCCATTCATTTGTAGCCAAAATTCAAGCGCATCTTATATGATTCTCATTGATTTTTAGCCGAATTTCCATCGAGTCTTTTGTGGGACATTAGCTACACGGCATCAAAAAATATTTCATAGAACTCATTGGGAGAACACATAGAGAGAAAACTGTTGATCTAGAGAAACGTGTATTTTTTTGGGAAAAAACAAACTCATTATGGATTCAAATATGAGACATCTCCTTCACATAAATCCTGCACATTGTTTAATCACTTATAGAGATCATATATTAACCTATTTCAGTTCAGTTAACAACCACTATAGCATAACCTATTCGCAGAAAATAGTTTGCGTCTTCCTGGAACACACCTCGGATATTGCCAATATCAGATAACCGTAATTTAGAAGTATGTTTGTTCCTAAGGTAAAGAAAAAAATATAGCATGAAGCATTTCATTTACATCAGTGCTGTGCCGGACACTTTCTTTCAACTCTGGCTGCGAAATTCGCCAGCCAATTTGTGGTCCGTGAAAGTACGATGGCGGCAGCAGAATCGCCCTGCAGGAACCTCCAAGCGCCAGTTCTCTGAACTTTTGCAGTAGTGTCTCCCGATAACTAACGCCGTTTTCCCATCTTACTTCTCGCAGCATCGCAGTAATTCTCGCTTGTTGGTCGAAGCTACTGGCAACAAATGTAGCAGCTTTGATGACTTCCTTAAATCCTACCTGATGGGAATCTCAAATACTGTTGCAGAATTTAAAAATGGGACGCACTAGTGCTTCATACGCGATCTCCTTTACAGGTGAGCTACACAATCCCAAAACCGCCCCACTAAACCGATGGCGACAACTGGCCTCTCCTAATAAAGTTCATACTTGCTTGTTCCATTTGACTTCCCTATGCAGAAAGTGAACGAAGCGCAGGTCGGCCGCTGTGGCCGAGCGTTCCTAGGCGCTTCCGTCCGGAACCGCGCTACCGCTACGGTCGCAGGTTCTAATCCTGCCTCGGGCATGGATGTGTGTGATGGCCTTAGGTTATTTAGGTTTAAGTAGTTCTACGTCTAGGGGACTGATGACCTCACATGTTAAGTCTCATAGTGCTTAGAGCCATTTGAACCTCTTTCTACATTTAAATGGTTCAAACGGCTCTATTATTTTAGTATATATTCGCATATGAGCATTTGATGTCGTACATAAACTCCGCGTGGCGTGTGTCGCGCTACTGCGAGACACTATGCTAAGTACTTCATTAGACGAAGCCTTCTGAACAACTGAAAGTGTTAACTCGCAAGTAGTAGAGGATCAGTGACTGTTAGGACTTTCAAAATGTCAGGTCAGACTTAATATCTTGTATTGTGAGAGAATAAAACGCCTACAGAAGTCCTTATGATTTCATTTAATCATCTTCAGGCTTGTGTGCATAAAAAAGTATCCATAGCATTATCAACATATCAATCAAGCAACATAAAAACAGATTAAAAACAGAATGTTAAACAAGGAATTTACAGCAAACACTTCATAGAACGAACCGATACATCCACTGTCACGTATCTAAAGTATACCATAACGAATTACCACTCTGTACATTGCACAGTTTATTAATGACTTCTTTAAATAACTAACAAATGATTTTATTGACTAGTCGGACATACATTATCTGCACAGCCCTGAAATAACCTACTGAAAGACAAAATACGTGTAGAAGGTGATAAATGTATAAAGGAGACGACACCTCATGAACAAGTAAAGAGAAAGTATAATACACTAAGATTTACACTAACAGTTACACACAGGGACACTAAATAGCCTGCGACGATGAAGATCTTCATAAAGGAAGACTCAACAACATATGTACATGAAATATCAGAAAAGCTTTCCGACTAGCACACCGCTCAAAAAGTCTCAATATGTTAACCGTAAGTGATCCGAAGAAATAAATTGCAGCTAAAATATCATATAGTTGTGAATAAATGTACTGTAACCAGTAGACACCTAGGTCATTTGCAGACGTTAAAACCAAAATCCATTTTGCCATGCAATTAAAATTTTCAAACCAAAAAACGTCACACAAATCGTGTAAAAGTCAAGCCACATTATTAATTGACCAGTGATAGGCCACACAACAAGCCAGTAAGTAAGTCATAAGTAAATGTAATATGTCCGTCATATACAAAACTGTTAACGCGTGACAGCAACCTGTAAGTTGGCAATGCGTACTCTATTACAATAAAAACACTGGAAATGCCACGATTTGTCTGTAGCGGAATTCAAGGTAGGGTAATTTAAATCCACGTAAAATTATAGTCACATATGACAAGCGTAATTGAAGGTTAAAGAGAAGGAGGGTTCAAAGATATCTAGTTACAACTCTAGGGCTAACATACCCAGTTATATCACCCAGCACCTAACTAGAGGCCAATGGCAGCAACGTCCACGTAAGCTAGCTTCCTGACCATAAACCCACTCGAAAAGTACTCGTAGCATATGTATGAAACTTAAGTGAGCTGGCAAAAAATACAATGAAATTTCAATTGCATATACTTCTGAGTCAGTGTACTGTAATCAGTACACACCTTGGCCTTTGAACTACATCAATACCAAAAAGCATCATATTCATGTAATCAACTTTAAAAAAAGCCATACTAGCCATGCACATTGTCTTACAGACAAACCAATTTATCAGTTGAGCAGTGAGGAGCCTACACAACAGGCTAGTAATGATATCGTAAGTAAACCCTGAACTTATGTTAGACGTAAGATAAGACTATGAACATGTCACAGCAGTCTACGAGTTGACAATACATCCGCTACTACAACAACACTGGCAGTGCCAGTGTCTGCCTAGAGCAACCTGATTAGTGGTAAATGCATGTTTATGTAAACCTTGAAGATGGTGTATGACCAATGAATGTTTCACATACGATTAAAATAACTCATTTTAAAAGAAAAGAAGACCTTTAGAGAAATATGGTTACAATACTCAAGTTCTACCACCAAACATATATATGGTGGCCAATGAAAGCAACGTACACGCCAGCTTAGGTCATTACGCGAAAATCGTCTAAAGTGCGGCTCAAAGTACTTATGACGTACGAAACCAGACCTGAACAGATAACCCAGACTGAGTCAAATAACAGTTTTGTCATGGAACAGCAAAATACCAATGAGAGTGGGTAAGAGGAAAGTACCAAGTCTATACTAAAACCGTCATGACAGCACCGAAGCGTGCACAAAACAAGTAGTGGGTGGAAGGAGAGGTGAAGAAGGGAGAAGAAAGAGTTATCGTAACCGTACAGGCACAATACAAATTGTAATAGACACGCAAGAACCTATAGTTACAAATGGTGTACCACTAATGTGAGAAGAAGCAGAGACCACAACAATTTCGATGCTTATAAGGAAAGTATACGTCGGTATCGTAAATCCCTTCCCACTCATGCTAGATACACATAAAAACACCGAGAGCACTGATAACTCGCTGTAGGACTGGACTCACAGGGTTATAGTTGGTGGTGTCTTCCACTTACCCTCGATATGTTGGCGAAAATACATGTTTAATTCCGGAGCTACGCATAAAACATTAAATTATTTCGAGCATTAGATCAAAAGCCCACGCGAATAGTAAACAGTTGTGAAAACACACTTGACCTCTTAGCAACAAATATTCCTGAGGTAATCACGAGCATCAAAACCGATACAGGTATTACTGAACATAGGGTTGTCTTAGCGAGACTGAACATTATAACCTTCAAATCTTCCAGAAATAAACGAAAAACATTCCTATTCAAAAAAGCAGATAAAAATTCACTTGACTTCTAAATTAACAATATAAGTGTAGACCAGATGTGTCTTGAATTCAAAGAAATAATATCGGCAGCAATTGAGAGATTTATACCAAATAAATTAAGAAACGACGGAGCTGATCCTCCTTGGTACACAAAACTGGTCAAAACACTGTTGCAGAAACAACGAAAGAAATATGCCAAATTTAAACATACGCAAAATCCCCAAGATTGGCGATCTTTTGCAGAAGCTCGAAAGCGCTGACTTCAGCGCGACATGCTTATGCGTAAGGTGGAAGTTAAATAGTGGCAACATTGCTGTGGAGACACTATGCAAAGGAATCTAGTATTGTCGCTGATAGCACATGTTTCTGACATACCTACCTAACCTCCGAGCAAATGGACTCGCCCGTCCCATGTCACCAGTGTGCGCACAATCGAGGGAAAAACAGTCGCTTGTGAGCGAGCGGTCTAACGACTGTCATGGTGTTATCCTAACGCATTACGCACAGCCTCAACACGCTGATTGAATACTTTGTGAGTAGCTATGAAATCCCTTGATGACCAATTTTCTCTTTACAATAGGCAAAATAGGCATGACTGACAAATGCTCTGATGTTTGTGATTTGTCAAATGGTTCAAATTGCTCTGAGCACTATGGGACTTAACATCTGAGGTCATCAGTGCCCTAGAACATATAACTACTTAAACATAAGTGACCTAAGGACATCACACACACCCATGCCCGAGGCGGGATTCGAACCTGCGACAGTAGCGGTCGCGCGGTTCCAGACTGAAGCGCCTAGAACCGAGCGGCCACACCGGGTGGAGTCATTTGTCAGGGAATGGCCAAATTTCCACAAAATGGGATCGGAACTTTTAGGCAATTGCTAAGCGGATTACTAGAGAAAGACGTTAGGAAATGTTTCGGTTCACACATAATTACAATTAACGCTGTTAGCCGTCTGTAAAAAAAAGAACTTCGCCCCATTTCAGAAGAAGAATATCATTACAAATATTGGGTCTGGTTCGATCTCATCACAGCCGGTGTAATGTTACACATCCGGTATTAGGTTAGCCCTGCTAGCCCACTTGTGGTCCTCGGTTCGCCTACTCGCTCTCCCTCAATGAACCACCGGAAATTGGTTAAGGCCATTCAGGGAAACCCCTGGGTAATTGTAGTACTCATGTCCAGGGTCAGGACGTACCTCGACTCTGGTCATGTGCCATAGAAATCGCGGAAACCACTCTCTTTCTCATCTCCCCGCCCCTCTGGACCAAGGAGGAGTATTAAGCAACAACTTCACACATTCACCTTTTAAAACTGGGACCCTTGAGTGGAGGAAGTTACTGTCGAGTTGGACATCATAGTGACATGATGTGTCTGTTTGATTTTAAGAAATTACCTCACTTTTGTTCTATTTGTTAAAAGCAATTTGATATATTTTCATTCGAGTCATCTGCAGAGACCACAACAATGCAGATACGTAGATACTGTTATTATTACCCATCTTACATATTTTTCAACCATTTTCAAATATTTTCCGCAATATTCCTATTTTATAACCGAAGGCACTCTGGAGCTTGGAAAGAATTTGTAAGCTATGTTTATTAGTTAATAAGAAATTACATCACCTTGGTGTATTTGTTCATAAGAGTTTTCCATTACGAGGCACTACCGGAGACCACACTGAGGAGTATAGGTAAAACCTCTCATTTTTACGTTTTCTCCCAAATTTCATGTATTTTTATCGGATTTCCCACAGTTTTTATTTTGTCCAATGAAGCAAGACCCAGACCACGGTTCTTCACATCACGTCGACGTCATTATGCTCTCAGGCAATGACAACGCAGTAAATGCCAAAAATTAGGTATCACTGTTATGGAACCCCCATCTCCCCAACTCTATCTCTTACACCTGAGATACCTGCGTGAGCACCATGTGACTCGTTGTAGGCTGGGTCACAAATACCACCCCTGTGCGAACCCTTTCACCTGAAGTTGTTGTTGTTGTTGTGGTGTTCAGTCCTGATACTGGTTTGATGCCGCTCTCCATGCTACTCTATCCTGTGCAAGCTTCTTGAGCACCGATTGCTTACTGCAACCTACATACGTCTCAATGTGCTTAGTATATTCATCACTTGATCTCCCTATACGATTTTTACCCCCCACGCTGCCCCCCTCCTCCTCTCCCTCTTCCCCCCCCCCCCCCCCCCCCCCAAGCTAAATTTGTGATCTCTTCATGCCATAGACATGTACTACCAACCGGTCCCTTCCTCTACTCAAGTTGTACCACTAACTCCATACAAATACTTTCAGAAACTACTTCCCGACACTTAAATCTATACTCGATGGTAACAAATTTCTCTTCTTCAGAAATGCTTTGCTTGCCATTGCCAGTCTACATTTTATATCCTCTCTACTTCGACCATAATCAATTATTTTGCTCCACAAATAGGAAAAATCCTTTACTACTTTAAGTGCCTCATTTCCTAATCTAATCCCCTCAGCATCACCCGACTTAATTCGACTACGTTCCATTATCCTTGTTTTACTTTTGCTGATATTCACCTTAAATCCACCTTTCAAGGCACTGCCCATTTCGTTCAACTGCTCTTTCATGTCCTTTGCGGTCTCTGACAGAATTACAATGTTATCGGTTAACCTCAAAGTTTTTATTTCTTTTCTATGGATTTTGATACCTACCCCGAATTTTTCTTTTGTTTTGACAGAGCCTCATTTCGACTCTGGTCTTTCACTGCTCTGTCAAATTCTTCACGCAGTATCGTATCTCCCATTTCATCTTCATGTATATCCTCTTTCATTTCCATAATATCGTCCTCAAGTACATCGCCCTTGTATAGACCGTCTATAAACTCCTTCCATGTTTCTGCGTTCCCTTCTTTCCTTAGAACTGGGTTTCCATCTGAGCTCTTGATATTCATACAAGTGGTTCACTTTTCTCCAAAGGTCTCTTTATTTTTACTGTAGGCAGTATCTATCTTACCTGTAGGGAGATAAGCCACTACATCCTTACATTTGTCCTCTAGCCAACCCTGATTAGCCATTTTGCACTTCCTGTCGATTTCATTTTTGAGACGTTTGTATACCTTTTAGCCTTCTTCATTTACTGCGTTTTTATATTTTCTCCTGTCATCAATTCAACCAATATTTCTTCTTTTACCCAAGGATTTCTACTAGCCCTCGTTTTTTACCTACCTGATCTTCTGATGCCTTCACTACATCATCCCTCATGGCTACCCATTCTTCATCTACTGTATTTCTTTCCCCAATTCCTGTCAATTGTTCCGTTATGCTGTCCCTGTAACCCTGCACAACCTCTGGTTTAGTCAGTTTATCAAGGTCCCATCTACTTCGATTCCAAACTTCTTGCAATTTCTTCAGTTTTAATCCACAGTTCATCACCAATAGATTGTGGTCGGAGTCCGCATCTGCCCCTGGAAATGACTTGCAATTTAAAACCTCGTTCCTAAAAATCTCTGTCTTAGCATTCTATAATCTGTCTCATACCTTCTAGTTTCTCCAGGATTCTTCCATGTATCCAACCTTCTTTTGTGATTCTTGAACGAAGTGTTAGCTATGATTAAGTTATGCTCTGTGCTTAATTCTGCCAGGTGGCTTCCTCTTTCATTTCTTTCCAATAATCCATATTCACGTACTATGTTTCCTTCTCTCTGTTTTCTCCTATTCTCGAATTCCAGTCACCTATGACTATTAAACTTTCGTACCCCTTCACTACCTGAATAATTTCTTTTATCTCATCATACATTTTATCAATTTCTTCATCATCTGCAGAGCTAGTTGGCATATAAAAACTTGTACTACTGTAGTAGGCATGGGTTTCGTGTCTATCTTGGCTGCAACAATCCGTTCACTATACTGGTCATAGTAGCTTACCCTAACGCCTAGTTTTTTATTCATTATTAAATCTACTCCTGCATTACCCCTATTTGATTTTGTATTTATAAACCTGTATTCACCTGCCAAAAGTCTTGTTCCTCCTGCCACCGAACTTCACTAATTCCCACAATATCTAAATTTAACCTATCCATTTATTTATTTTTAATTTTCTAACCTAGCTGCCCCATTAAGGGATCTGACATTACATGCTCCGATCCGTAGAATGCCAGTTTTCTTTCTCCTGATAACGACGTCCTCTTGAGTAGTCCCCGCCGAGAGATCCGAATGGGGGACTATTTTACCTCCGGAATTTTTCACCCAAGAGGACGCCATTATCATTTAACCATACAGTAAAGCTTCATGCCCTAAGGAACAGTTACGGCTGTGGTTTCCTCGTGCTTTCCGCCGTTAGCAGTACCAGCACAGCAAGGCCGTTTCTGTCAATGTCACAAGGCCCGATCAGTCAATCATCCAGACTTTTGCCCCTGCCACTACTGAAAAGGCTGCTGCCCCTCTTCAGGAACCACACGTTTGTCTGACCTCTCAATAGATACCCCTCCGTTGTGGTTGCACCTACGGTGCGGCTATCTGTATCGCTGAGGCACGCAAGCCTCCCCACCAAAGGTATGGTCCATGGTTCATGGGGGTAGAACTTGCAATATACCTTCTCAGTTATTTGCCGGGTGTATTCCAGTCTGTGTCATACTCTATAGTTTATACCCCTTGGTAACAAGGAAGTTATTTCCCGATGTTTTAACTCATGTCCTATCATCCTGTCCTTTCCTCTTGTCGCTGTCTTCTATACATTCCCTTCCTCACCGATTCAGCAGAACCTCGTCATTCCTAACTTTATCTGTAGCAACACATCTCAAATGCTTTGAAACTTATCTGATCAGGTTTTCCTACAGTTCATGTTTCACTACCACGCTTCACTGTGCTCCAAACGTATATTCTCAGAAATTTAAGTTAAGAACTATGTTCGATTCTAGTAGAGTTTTTTTTTGCCGGGAATGCACTTTTTGCCAGTACTAGTGTGCTTGTCATGTCCTCCTTTCTCAGTCAATCATTGCTTATTTTGCGGCCAAGGAAGGAGAGTTCCTTAACTTTATCGACTTCGTGATCACCAACTTCGACGTTAAGTTTCTCGCTGTTCTCTTTTTCTATTGCTTTTCATTGCTTTCTTATTTCTTCGATATACCCTCATTTAATATTATGTGCTAATTAGACTGTTCATTACATTCAACTGATCTTGTATTTCTGCTTCGCTTTCACTAAGGACAGCAATGTCATCAGCAAATCTTGTGATTCATATCTTTACACCTTGAATTTCAATCCCACTCCTTAATCTTTCGTTCATTTCCGTGACTGCTTCTTCGATGTATAGATTGAACAATACGGACGAAAGATTACATTTCCATCTTATACCCTTTTTAATCTGAGGAGTTCCTTCTTGGTGTTCTAGTCTTATCTTTCGCTCTGTTTTCTTGTACAGGTAACACTCATTTTTCTTAGAATTTCGAACATCTTACAGCATTTGAATTTGTGTAACGTTTTTTCCAGGTCGACAGTCCTATGAACGTGTCTGGAATTTCCTTCAGCCTTGCTTCTGTTATCAAGCGGAATATCAGAACTGCCTCTCTGTTGACTTTCCTTTTCCTATAGCCAAGCTAGTTGTCATCTAACACATCGTCAAATTTCTTTTACATTCTTCTATATATTCTTTTTGTCAGAAGCTTGGGTGCATGAGCTTTAGAGCTGATTAATCCTTATTTATATAAATGATATGCCCTCTAGTATTATGAGTAACTCTAAAATATTTCTGTTTGATGATGACACTAGCTTGGTAGTAAACGAAGTTGTGCGCAACATTGACTCGGTTTCATGTAGTGCATTAGATGACCTCAGTTTATGGCTTGTAGAAAATAAACTAACGTTAAATTACGGCAAGACTCAGTTTTTACAATTTCCAACACATAATTCAACAAAACCTGACGTATTAATCTCACAGAACGGGCATATGATTAGTGAAACTGAACAGTTCAAATTTGTAGGTGTTCAGATAGATAATAAGCTGTCGTAGAAAGCCCACGTTCAGGATCTTGTTCAAAGACTTAATACTGCCATTTTCACTATTCGAACGGTATCAAAAGTGAGTGATACTTCGACACGTAAATTAGTCTACTTCTCTTATTTTCATTCACTTATGTCGTATGGTATTATGTTTCGGCGAACTCTTTCCATTCTAGAAGGATAGTTTTGGCTCAGAAACGGGCGGTTCGGGCAATAAGTGGTGTGACTTCATGAACCTCTTGTCGACCTCATTTCACGAGGCTGAGTAGTTTGACATTGGCCTCTCAATCTGTATATTGCTTACTGTCGGTTCTTGTTACCAATATTTGTTTATTTCCAGGAATAAACAGCTTTCACTCGGTTAATACTCGGCCGGAATCAAACCTCCATTTAGATCGGACTTCCTAAACTCTTGTGCAAAAAGGTGTGCAGCATACTTCTGCATCCATTTCCAGTAAGCTGCCACTTGAAGTGAAAAATCTTAGCAGTAATCCACGAGCATTCAAATCGAAACTGAAGAGCTTCCTCATGGGTCACTCCTATTTTGTCGAGGGGTTCCTTGAAAAATTAAGCTGATTCTTATTGTATTGCTGATAAAGTTTACTTAAACTTATGGACTGACTTTTTTGAGGTTCATGAACATTTATTTTTATCTGTTATTACTTTTATGTTGCACGTTCATATACTGACACGTTCCGTGACCTTGGAGATTTTCTCCTCAATTTGGTCCTACGGAACTTGACGTGTAAATAAATAGATTAATAAATAATTATCGCCCTTGTCGGCTCTTGCAATTTTCAGAATTGTGTGAATGATGTTCTTCCGAATCCCTGGTGATGCATCACGATTCTCATACATTCTACAATGGAGCATGAATAATTGTTTCATTTCCACTTCCCCAAATAATTTTAGAAACTCTGTTCTCTATCCTTTTCAGGTTCTGATTCGAATACTGGATCCCCTATTTCTTCACACTGAATCCCCAATCTTTCCTCTATGTATTCCTCCATTTTATTCTATTATGTTATCAAAAATGTCCTCCCCATTACGGAGGCCTTCGTGTACTTCTGCCTATTTGCTCTTTCCTCTGCATACTACAGTGTAATAGCCACTGCTTTCTTAATGTTAGTATCCTTGCTTTTAATTTCACCGAAATTTGTTTAGAATTTTTTGTAGCCTGAGTCAGTTCATTCGGATATTATTATTTTTCCCATATCTTTGCCTTTTTCGTCAGCTATTTCACCTTAACCTTCCTGTGCTTTGCTTCTATTTGACTGCTAGATGAGTTATCTTTCTGTACTCCTCAATTTCCCTGAAAATTTTTGTATTATCTTCTTTCGAAGATCAACAGAGCTATTAATTTTGTTATCCATGGTTCCTTCGTAGTTGTCGTCCGAATAACTATGTTTTGCTTTCCAACTCCTCGTACTGCTCTTTTTAGAAATATCTATTCCTCTTCCTCTGAACAGCCTACTGAACTGTTTCTTTATCACAATATGTGTAGCCTTAGAGAACTTCAAGCGTCTTTCTTCATTGATTAGTGCTTCCGTATCCCTCTTTTTTGTTCAGTGGCTCCTCCTGACCAGGCTCTATATTTCATCCTACTCTTCATGATTGCTAAATTTTGATCTGAGTATATATCTGCTCCTTGGTATGCTTTATAGTACAGTATCAGATTTCGGAATCTCTACCTGACCATGATGTATTCTAATGTTCGTTAGGACTACGCAATAATATTCTTTAGGTGTAGTTTTGTACTATTTATCACGATGAGAATTACTGTCAGTACATTATGAAATGTATTTATTTGCTTGCTAATCACAGCCCCCGATATATTATTTCCAAATAGGCAAATAAATGTACTCCAATTGTCAGATAACACCAGGTAGGCTGAAGAAGTAGCCAACAGCCTTACTGCAGTGGTAACACCGGATTCCGTCAGATTACCGACGTTAAGCGCTGTCGGGCTGGATGGGAGACCATCCGGTCTGCCGAGCTCTGTTGGCGTACGGGATGCACTCAGCCCTTTAGAGGAAAACTGAAGAGTCAGCCAGTTGAGAAGAATCGGCTCCGGTCTCGTAAACTGACATACGGCCGCAGGAGCGTGTGCTGACCATGTGCAGCGAGTGCCGCCTTTGGCCTGAGGATAAAGCGGCGGCCGGTCGGTACAGTTCGGCCCTCATGGTCTATTCAAGAGGAGTTCAATTTTACACTTAAAAAATGTCAAATGTAAGAAAATGCGACCACCAAGAATCGAAGACGGACCAGCAATTAGCCAAACTAAACCCTCGGCCGCTCCACTGCCGACGTTTTCTCTGTTATACACGAAGAACGAGGGCTGACCATCCTACAGAGTGAAACGACAAAAACATTAATGGTTCGAATGTTATTAACTTTGGACAACATATTATATAAGAAGATGTTTGTGTTTAGACCGTCTTTCAATGTATAGCGCTGAAAATATTATTTCCCGTCAACAACTTTGACCTTGATTTCTTTTTTGGTCCAAAACGAGGCAGTGTATAGCAAAAAGCCCAAATACAAGTCTCTTTGTTTTCGATACAGGAATTTCTTGCAAATTTCACCAAAATGGGTGACGCACATGTCAGACCCTCCTCTAGCACGAGGAGACAACATAAATGCAGTGGCACCCTCTCATATCCTACACCGACACGCCACGCAGCTCAAAGCAGAAGGCGTATATTGTCCAGCAGCGTTGTGCTCTTGAACGATAACGCTCGCCCCCACTCTCCTGCGTTGGTGAAGGATTTTCTCCGCCAGCTTATGTGGGGAGTTTTTGAACATCCTTCAACGTCATCACTCGTTAATTAGGATGTATTTAATTTACTTGCAATTAACATGGAAGTCAATTTCGGGTTTTATATTAAAATGAAAGTCAATGGCGGCAACGTTAAAAGAAACCTGGGCCTCTTTCAATAAATGACTGGCTTAATTCAGAGCTTTCACGAAAGTTAATGCAGTTTCTTCTGAAAGTAGCAACGGCACACAGTTTTGGTTTGGAGAGCTAGTCTTTTGATATAAATTGTTCCTGACCATGAATTTAAATAGATTTCCTTGAGGAATTTAGAATTAAACTGACTGTCAAGCTATGTAATATTCAAATGATATTAGGATCTATCGTATTTCACAAACAAAAGACTATGGCACATGAAATGGTGCGCTAAAAGTATAACAACCAAAATAAACCCTTCCGTATTTGAGAAAAAAGACAAAATAATGAATCCGTAAAGGAACGATAGATTTAAAAAACGAAATGTAGTTAAACTTTAACTGTATATTTTAAGGAAATAAAAATCAACTTACACTATCCCACGCAGCCTAATATTTAAAACAATAGATTCTCTACATGAAAGATGCGATAGTCAAATACACGCACTTGATATTCTGATTTCTAATAGCAGTTCCAGTTGTAAATAATTAACTAACATTCCAAGAAAGATCTCCTATGACCATTTCATCGAATTCGCAGAATTAATTCCGTAACATGAATCACGCTAACCGAGAGAACACAATGCCAAAAGAAAAGAGCAAAAGAGCAGTGCAAGAAGGAAAAGAAAGTGGTGGCCCTGTTTTATAAGTATTTATAAAACTTACACGTTATGATCTTAGTGTATTATTCTAAAAGTTAAGGATTTTTTTATATTTTTGCTGGACAAGGAACTGAAGAAGGACTTCCGTAATTGCTTCAAAAAACTGGTGGTAAATGACTATGCGGAAGCTACTGGAAAGTTAGTGAGACAACACGACGAATGTTTGAATACGAACTGCGAACAAGTAGGGATTTCGTTATATTTTGTAAAATAAGTTTCGTTGCAGTACCTTCAACAAAAATGTGCGGAGAACCAAGCGCTTCTTTACTTTTAGAATGTCACTCTTAGTTCAAATTTATGTGAATTCCTAAGGCACCAAACTGCTTTGGTCATCTATCCCTAGACTAAAACATTATTTTAACTAACTTATGATGGAACAACACACACATCCATGCCCGAGGGAGGACTCGAACCTCTGGCGGGAGGGGCCGCGCAATCCGTCGCATGGCGTCCCACACCGCTAGGCCACTCCACGCGGAAATCTCTTAGTTACAGGGGCATATGTACACTCATTCTCATAAATTAAGGATAATGCTGATACATGGTGAAACAACACTCTGGTGGGAGATTTGTGGGTTTAAATCACCTCGCGCTGTGGCCATGTGATGCATTTGACCTGCGGTCGTCTCACGGTGGCACTCGCAGCAGTCCATATATGCATAGGTGTACTGGTGCATGTCAGAGTACAGTGCAGCGAGTAAGTGTACAGACGTTTCCAGACGTGCTAATGGTGTCTGTGTGTTGAAAATGGCTCAAAGAACGCATATTGATGACGTTATGAGGGGTAGAATACTAGGGAGACTGGAGGCTGGTCAATTACAGCAGGTCGTAGCACGGGCCCTCCGTGTGCTACAAAGTGCTATCTCAAGATTATGGCAACGATTCCAGCAGACGGGTAACCTCTCCAGGCGCTACAGTACGGGACGTCCACAGCGTACAACACCACAAAAAGACCGATATTTCATCATCAGTGCCCGAAGATGACCACGGAGTGCTGCAGGTAGCCTTGCTCGGGACCTTACCTCTTACACTGGAGCAGTTGTCTCGGGACACACAGACTACATACGACTGAACTGACGTGGTTTACTCGCCTGGAGACCTGAAAGGTGCATTCCTCTGACCCCTGGTCACAGGAGGATAGTTTGAACAATGATTCTCGCCGGGTTTTCATTTGGCATGAACCAGGAACCAGATACCAACCCCATAATGTCCTTGAAAGGGACCTGTATGGAGGTTGTGGTTTGATGGTGTGGGGTGGGATTATGATTAATGCACGTACGGCCCTGCATGTCTTTGACAGAGGAAACTGTAACAGGTCAGGGTTATCGGGACATCATTTTGCACCACTATGTCCGCCTTTTCCGGGGTGCAGTGTGTTCCAACTTCCTCCTCATGTATGATAAAGCACGGGCCCTCCGAGCTGCCATCGTGGAGGAGTATGCCATCGTGGATGAGTACTTTGATACGGACGATTTTAGACGAATGGAGTGGCCTGCCTGTTTTCCTGACCATCGACCACGTTTGGGTTGGTCTCGGTCGACGTATCGCTGCACGTCTTCAAACCCCTACGACACTTCAGCAGGTCCGACAGCAACTGGTGCAAGAATTGGAGGCTATACCACAGCAGCTGATCGATTATCTGATCCAGAGTATGCCAACCCGTAGTGCGGGCAGTGTACGTGTGCAAGGTGATCATATCCCATATTGATGTTGTGGTACATGCGCAGGAAACAGTGGCGTTTTGCAGCGCATGTGTTTCTGGACGGTTTCCAACACTTATCAGCAATACCGTGGACTTGCAGATCTGTGTCGTACATGTTCCGTAGGTGCCGATCCTATTAGCGCTAGTTTTGTGTAGTGCAACGTTGTGTGGTAGCACATTGTGCAATTATCCTTAATTTAAGAGCATGAGTGTATTTATGATTATCAAATATAAATTCCAGCAGAAATACACCGTACAATGCCCGAGTTTCTGGATACGTAGACACAGTTATTGTCAGGTACAGTACTGTCGGTTAGCCTCGGATTTGTATGACTCTTGCCGTCATTCACACACCAGCCAGTTCTTAATAACTGTCCATGAAAGGAAAGCATTCGGCGTAAACATTTTGCAGTACGACACAATCCACTCTCTTCGAAGTCGAAGCATATCGTATTAAATCAAACTGGAGGGAGATAATGCACTGTAATTCTTTAAGGGAAAGTCATGCTGTATTGGCCAGCTAACATTCAAAAAAATGGTTCAAATGGCTCTGAGCACTATGGGACTTAACATCTGAGGTCATCAGTCCCCTAGAACTTAGAACTACTTAAACCTAACTAACCTAAGGACATCACACACATCCATGCCTGCGGCAGGATTCGAACCTGCGACCGTAGCGGTCGTGCGGTTCCAGACTGTAGCGCCTAGAACCGCTCAGCCGCTCTGGCCGGCAGCTAACATTATCAACCAGCATACAGTGTCGGCCAATGCAGTGGTTTCCCTCTCGAGCCACGGATGGCAGTAGTGTGCAGCAAGCAGAAGCAAGCTTGTGTCTCCATGTGCTCTGGACCCGGATAATTTCTTCCTCTCCCCAGAAATTTGTCTCCTCTGAGTACATGATGGCGTTGCTGGAGCATATACTGTATGGAGGATATTTCGAGGCCTGTGGTGCACATCCTTAAGGAAAATGATTAATTTCGTAGCTATATTTACCTTACCTATGTTATGTAAAGAATGACATCAAACAAAAGTTTCATGACCATTTCTGTAAAAGACAAAATCCTACTGCGTGTTTGTTGAACAGAACCGGCCACACCACTGTCTTTCAGTATCGGGAAGAAGTAACTTCCATTTTTAAATTATACAGGGTGGTCCATTGTAAGTGACCGGGTGAAATGTCTCACGAAATAAGCGTCTAACGAAAGAACTGCAAAGAACGAAACTTGACTAGCTTGAAGGGGGAAACCAGATGGCGCTAAGGTTGGCCCGCTAGATGGAGCTGCCATAGGTCATACGGATACCAGATGCGTTGTTTTAAAAATAGGAACCACCATTTTTATTACATATTTGTGTAGAACGTAAAGAAATATGAATGTTTTAGTTGGATCACTTTTTACTCTTTGTGATAGATGACGCTGTAATAGTCACAAACATATGGTTCACAATTTGAGACCAACAGTTGGTAACAGGTGGGTTTTTTAAATTAAGATACAGAACGTAGGTACAATTGAACATTTTATTTCGGTTGTTCCAATATGATATATGTACCTTTGTGAACTTATCATTTCTGATAACGCATGCTGCTACAGCGTGATTACCTGTAAATACCACATTAATGACATAAATGCTAAAAATTATGTCCGTCAATCTCAGTGCATTTGGCAATACGTGTAACGATATTCCTCTCAACAGCGAATAGTTCCCCTTCCGTAGTAATGTTTGCTCATGCATTGACAATGCACTGACGCATTTTGTCACGCGTTGTCGGTGGATCACAATAGCAAATATACTTCAACTTTCCCTACAGAAGGAAATCCGGGGACGTCAGATCAGGTGAACGTGCGGGCCATGGTATGGTACTTCGACGACCAATCCACCTGTCATGAAATATGCCATTCAACACCGCTTCAACTACATACGAGCAATGTGCCGAACATCCATCATCTTGGAAATACATCGCCATTCTGTCATGCGGTGAAACATCTTTTAGTAACATCGATGGATCATTACGTAGGAAATCAGCATACATTGCACCATTTAGATTGCCGTTGATAAAAGGGGGGCCAATTATTTTTTCTCCCATAATGCAGCAGCATACATTAACCCGCCAAGGTCGCTGATGTTCCATTTGTCACAGCCATCGTGGATTTTCCGTTGCCCAATAGTACATATTATGCATGTTTGCATTACCGCTGTTGGTGTATGACGCTTCGTAGCGTGCAAAAAATCTGCCATCGTCCAGCAATTTCTCTTGTGCCCAGTGGCAGAACTGTACACGACGTTCAAAGTCATCACCATGCAATTTCTGGTGCATAGAAATATGGTACGGGTGCAATCGACTTTGATGTAGCATTCTCAACACCGACGTTTTTGAGATTCCCGATTCTCGCGCAGTTTGTCTGCTACTGATGTGCGGATTAGCCGCGACAGCTGCTAAAACACCTTCTTGGGCATCATCATTTGTTTCAGGTCGTAGTTGACGTTTCCCTAAACAACGTAACTATTCGGCGAGCGACCCGGACACTTAGATTATGTCGTCCAACGTACGAAGCAGCATACATAGCACACGCGCGTTTGCCACTTTGATCACAATGGGCATACATCAACACGATATCGACCTTTTCAGCAGATGGTAAACGGTCCATTTTAACACGAGTAATGAATCACAAAGCAAATACCGTTCGCAGTGGCGGAATCTTATGTGATACCACGTACTTATACGTTTGTGACTATTACAGCGCCATCTGTCACAAAGCGAAATAAATGGTCAAACTAAAACATTAATATTTCTTTATATACTACATGAATATGTAATAGAAAATGGGCGTTCCTATTTTTTTAAAAAAAAACAGCAGTTGATGTTCGTTTGACCTATGGCAGCGCCATCTAGTGGGGCAACCGTATCGCCATCTGGTTTCCCCCTTCAAGCAAGATGAGTTTCGATCTTAGTAGTTTTTTCTTTGATGCTTATTTCATGAGATATTTGGCTTTGTCACTATAAATGGAGCACCCTGTATTCTCTACATTTTATTTATTTTCTGACTGGAATGGAGGAAACTGAGAAGAAAGAAAGATGAAAATTGGTCGAAGTGTGCACAAAAATGGCTAGGAGCAAGATTAAGTCTCACAAAGGGACTGCGAGGGAGGCAGCTGAAGCGTTTTCATTAACTAGAAAGGAAAAAGATCGCCACCGTGAGAGAACAAATTAAAAAACAGACGAATTACATACTGAAAGGGAGTTGAAGAATGTTGTGTTGTTCTAGAATGAAATAAACAAGCGAAAGGTGGCCACTGAAAGCCAGTTACAAAGGGGCAACAAAATTGGCGTACACTGGAAATAATGGGTCCAACAAAGTGATTGAAATGTGAATTATGTTTCTGGAGTCATATGTAGGAGACTTATTGCTGTGTACCAAGTGTAGACGCTGGCCACTTGTTGGATGTTGTAATATTTCTGGCTTTGCAGCCATAATATTCAGGTACAAGAAGCTCTTCTTACAGCAGTTGAAAAGAGAGCGGTTGCAAGATGACGTGTGGGGTCCCGATGACAGATGATTTGTTAGCTACGGGTATCGCGAGAGAGACCGCCTAAATTGTGGTCCTCCTCCGCTGTTGGCTGCCGCATTCAGAAGTTGCCCCCAAAATGACAAACTTCTGCTGTCAACATTAGACAAACTGAACAGCGTATTTACTTGCATGTCATATTTAAAACATCTCTCAATAGCGTGCTATGATTCCATATTTAACAAGCATTAATAACCAGCAGAATTGTAAACAACTGCGAAGCGAGAAGGCGGACGAAGCTCTTCGGTGATCTCCGGATCCCGCCTAACTTGAATGGCAGGTGAAGTGATTTCCGCTGTAAGATCAGAGCTGGTTCAGCAGTGTCGGAGGACAGAAATATAGTCTGCCGCGGTCAGTGTTAGTTAAGGCTTACTTTCTTACCTGCGTATTATTATTTGGTACACATAGTTGAGAGCTGTGTGACAGTAATTACGGAGATACGCAATTTATAATTTTTTTGAAGAATAGAAATTACTTCTGACTCTAAACTGGAATGTAATTGAGCAGTTTCTCATCTTGTGCTAATAAAAAGCCACTGGCATCCCATATAAAAATGTGATTGGAAATTTAGTCGAGGTATTGCAATCTTAGTACAAATAATATCAGTGACATGCCTTCTGTGGTAACACAGAGGAGGTACGAAGAAGAGAAGTATTTTTGAGGGAAGGGATTTATTCATACTCGTGTATATATATCATGCCTCGCTCCCTCTTGCTATTCTCTCTTTTTCAACTTGCTGTAATGTCAACCAGAAGAATATTTTGTGTCTCACTGGCGGTTTTCTTAAAACAGTGAGCTAAACGTTGCCGAACTGAGCTGAAATAGTACCAGTAACTACCCATACTTATGTTTACTAACATTATTAATAAGTATCATTGCAGTGTATCATTAACAACCGATATCCTCACCGAAAAGACAATGATCGATACTGCAACACTCTTTCTACAAGCCTTGTAATTCTGCCTTTTTTACTTTTGATGTAATTAATTACCATAAATAAAAAAACCCTTACACTGTGCTATTCATACTACATGTGTTGAGATAAGAGAATAGTATATTAATATCCCGACTGGCCACGACAATTACTCAGTCAAGTCAAAAAAACTGAAGCCAGCCGATACTGAACGACTCTGCCCTACATAACCGCCGTCTGTCACTGATATTTTTCCATTACTTCAGTCACATTACTTCAGTCAGCTCTCAGTCTGCGTCCCAGCGACGATCAAATCATCAATAATATCGCAAGACGCCATGGGATCGCTTATTTTATTTCTTCAATATTACGGGGATTGGCCAAAAAATGGTTTCCATTTTCCCTGCCTATTGAGCCATAGAGGCTCGTCCCTTATGAAAGTCTGCAGAGGAATGGTCCTATTGAGCTGACAATAGGCCATCCAGGGCTAGCGTACCGCGCCGTGCATACTTCGCGGATGCTGTTCGGGCCACCTGCCGGTCGTTCGCTTTTACTGCGCGGACACTTTCCCTCAGAGGTGCAGACGCTGGCTCCCAAGGCGGCACGACCGACTCAGGGGCGTGGTATGGAAATACCCTTACCAGCAGAAACTGAAACAATGCAGAATTTCCCAACCGTCCTGCTGTTCCATCGTTCTGCTTGATGAGGACGTCCAGTGATTGTTGATACTCATATTTGTTGGAATTGTGTTCCATCCGCAGTGCAATAGTACCGTTATTGAAACTTATTATCTTTGACATAAACTATATCTAGCGTCTTTTAACTTCTACATATCGAATCATAGCGTTTTGATAATTTTAATTTACTAACTGATTGCATTTGTACAGGATTAAATGCGCTCTAAAAATACGAGACATGAAAAATGTTACTGGAACTTATCATCCAGTTCTGCGATTTGAAATTATTATCACATGACTATCATCTTAAATGCAACACAGGTATGACGTCTCTAGCACCTTAACGCAGTATTCAGTTCGTAAAAACCACTATTTTGTTTCCCAGAACTGTTGATTGAAACGCTCTGTGACGATGGCAAAGGTTTCAATGCGTCAGTCGACGCTACGTTCTTTCTTTATGAGAATAAATCACCTTTTGAATAAACTCCTGTTTCATCGTACTAATGTTTATAACACTATGCATACGTATCATCTAATAAAAAAATGGTTCAAATGGCTCTGATCATTATGGGACTTAACTTCTAAGGTCATTACTCCCCTAGAAGAACTACTTGAACCTAACTAACCTAAGGACAACACACACATCCATGCCCGAGTCAGGATTCGAACCTGCGACCGTAGCGGTCGTGCAGTTCCAGACTGTAGCGCCCAGAACCGCTCTACCACCCCGGCCAACAGCATCTAATCATTTTACTTTAAAAGGAGTTGTTAACATTTGACCTAACATTTAACACTAACATCTAGAACAATCTAAGGTAAACGAAGTGATATAAAACGTATACTCCAGTAACAAAAGTAATAGGCTAACGATATGCACGTATACAGTTCGCGGGCTTTGAAAATTGCTTTCCATTAGAATGTCCTAAACAGGGTACTAGCAGTAAAAGGCAGCCTTGGTGGCTGACTATGGTATAAGGATATCATGTAGAACGAAGTTGGATTTATATCAAAATTTTAGAAGTAGTCCAATCGAGTTTCAGTAGCCCATTACATATAGTATTTTAAGGTGCTTAAAAATAATATTAGGAAGGCAAGGGCTACGTGAATAGCTCATTCACATGATAAAATTGAAACCATATTATCAGTCATGAAGGAAGTGCCTGGTCAGCAGCACAAGGTCGACGATATAAAGTCAGTTTGCAGTAAAAAGGTTTCTATTGTTGATAAGTAAGATTTATGTCCAATATTCAACAATTTTCTGAGTACTGATGGTGAGTTAAATAAAAATGACGTTTCTATAGGGAATCATATAGCTCTTTTCGAGATGTTTGAAATACTCCTCTGTGATACTGACAAGTGGGAGATTGAGTCAATAATTAGATCACTGAAAACTAACTTATCTCATGGATGATATGGAGTAACTGACAGACTATTAAAGTACTGTGTTGCACACGTTAGCCCCGTACTTCATAGTATTTGTAGTTTTTCCTTTAAGAATAAACAGTTTCCTGAAACACTAAAGTATGCGGTAGCAAAGCCGCTTTATAAAAGGGAGGAGGGGATAATGTAGACAGTCTTAGACCTACTTATATGCCATCACTTTTTGCTAAAGTCATCCAAAAGGCTGTCTTTGTGAGCATAATTAATCATTTAGTTTCAAATAATTTGCTATCAAATTTACAGTTCTGTTTTAGAAGTGGTTTAGCAGTTTCTCTGGCGGGTACTGGATGGATTAAACAAAAGGTTTCGATTACCAGGCATGTTTCTTTTATTTATTTAAATAAGGCGTTTGATCGTGTTGGTGACAAAATATTTCTCCAGAAGTGTGACCATTATCGAGTACAGGGAGTAGCCCACAATTGCAGTGGAAATCCCACATTCAGGATCTTATTTAAAGACTTAATGCTGTTATTTTTACTGTTCAGACAGTGTCTGTAATATACGATAGTTCGACACGAAAGGTTGTCTACTTTGCTTGTTTTCGTTCACTTACGACGTTTTTTTGGGGGGTCATCAGTCTACTGACTGGTTTGATGCGGCCCGCCACGAATTCCATTCCTCTCCTAACCTCTTCATCTCAGAGTAGCACTTGCAACCTACGTCCTCAATTATTTGCTTGACGTATTCCAATCTCTGTCTTCCTCTACAGTTTTTGCCCTCTACAGCTCCCTCTAGTACCATAGAGGTCATTACCTCATGTCATAGCAGATGTCCTATCATCCTGTCCCTTCTCCTTATCAGTGTTTTCCACATATTCCTTTCCTCTCCGATTCTGCGTAGAACCTCCTCATTCCTTACCTTATCAGTCCACCTAATTTTCAACATTCGTCTATAGCACCACATCTCAGATTCTTCGATTCTCTTCTGTTCCGGTATTCCCACAGTCCATCTTTCACTACCATACAATGCTGTACTCCAGACGTGCATCCTCAAAAATTTCTTCCTCAAATTAAGGCCGATATTAAATATTAGTAGACCTCTCTTGGCCAGAAATGCCTTTTTTGCCATAGCGAGTCTGCTTTTGATGTCCTCCTTGCTCCGTCCGTCATTGGTTATTTTACTGCCTAGGTAGCAGAATTCCTTAACTTCATTGACTTCGTGACCATCAATCCTGATGTTGAGTTTCTCGCTGTTCTCATTTCTACTACTTCTCATTACCTTCGTCTTTCTCCGATTTACTCTCAAACCATACTGTGTACTCATTATACTGTTCATTCCGTTCAGCAGGACATTTAATTCTTCTTCACTTTCACTCATGATAGCAATGTCATCAGCGAATCGTGTCCTTTCACCTTGTATTTTATTTGCACTCCTGAACCTTTCTTTTATTTCCATCATTGCTTCCTCGATGTACAGATTGAAGAGTAGGGGCGAAATGCTAAAGCCTTCTCTTACACCCTTCTTCATACGAGCACTTCGTTCTTGATCGTCCACTCTTATTATTCCCTCTTGGTTGTTGTACATATTTTATATGACCCGTCTCTCCCTATAGCTTACCCATACTTTTTTCAGATTCTCGAACAGCTTGCACCATTTTATATTGTCGAACGCTTTTCCCAGGTCGACAAATCCTATGAACGTATCTTGATTGTTCTTCAGCCTTGCTTCCATTAATGCCGTAACGTCAGAATTACCTCTCTCGTGCCTTTACTTTTCCTAAAGCCAAACCGATCGTCACCTAGCGCATTCTCAATTTTCTTTTCCATTCTTCTGTATATTTTTCTTGTAAGTAGCTTCGATGCATGAGCTGTTAAGCTGATTGTGAGATAATTCTCGCACTTGTCAGCTCTTACCGTCTTCGGAATTGTGTGGATGATGCTTTTCCGAAAGTCAGATGGTATGTCGCCAGACTCATATATTCTACACACCAACATGAATAGTCGTTTTGTTGCCACTTCCTCTAATGATTTTAGAAATTTTGATGTAATGTTATCTATCCCTTCTGCCTTATTTGACCGTAAGTCTTCCAAAGCTCTTTTAAATTCCGATTCTAATACTGGATCCCGTATCTCTTCTAAATCGACCCCTGTATCTTCTTCTATCGCATCAGACAAATCTTCACCCTCATAGAGGCTTTCAATGTATTCTTTCCACCTATCTGCTCTCTCCTCTGCATTTAACAGTGGAATTGCCGTTGCACTCTTAATATTACCACCGTTGCTTTTAATGTCACCAAAGGTTTTTTTGACTTTCCTGTATGCTGAGTCTGTCCTTCCGACAATCATATCATTTTCGATGTCTTCACATTTTTCCTGCAGCCATTTCGTCATAGCTTCCCTGCACTTCCTATTTATTTCATTCCTCAGCGACTTGTATTTATGTATTCCTGCTTTTCCCGGAACATGTTTGTACGTCCTCATTTCATCAATCGACTGAAGTATTTCTTCTGTTACCCATGGTTTCTTCGCAGTTACCTTCTTTGTACCTATGTTTTCCTTCCCAACATCTGTGATGGCCCTTTTTAGAGATGTCCATTCCTCTTCAACTGTGCTGCCTACTGCGCTATTCCTTATTGCTGTATCTATAGCGTTAGAGAACTTTAAACGGATCTCGTCATTCCTTAGAACTTCCGTATCCCACTTCTTTGGGTATTGATTCTTCCTGACTAATGTTTTGAACTTCAGGCTACTCTTCATGACTACTATATTGTGATCTGAGTCTATATCTGCTCCTGGGTACGCCTTACTATCCAGTATCTGATTTCGGAAACTCTGTCTGACCATGATGTAATCTAATTGAAATCTTCCCGTCTATTCCGGCCTTTTCCAAGTATACCTCCTCCTCTTGTGATTCTTGAACAGGGTATTCGCTATTACTAGCTGAAACTGGTTACAGAACTCAGTCTTTCTCCTCTTTCATTCATTGTCCCAAGCCCATATTCTACTGTAACCTTTTCTTGTACTCCTTCCCCTACAACTGCAATCCAGTCGCCCATGACTATTAGATATTCGTCCCCCTTTACATAGTTCATTACCCTTTCAACATCCTCATACACTTTCTCTATCTGTTCATCTTCAGCTTGCGACGTCGGCATGTATACCTGAACTATCGTTGGTCTCCTGTCGATTCAGATTAGAACAACCCGGTCACTGAACTGTTCACAGTAGCGCACGTCCGAGAGAGCACCAAGGAAGAGAGAACACATTACAAGCAGCGCCAGGCGGGCGCGGACGGCAGAGAGAGCACCCAGCCCCCTCTGGGGATAAATACTGGACAGGATCCTCCAATACAGCAGACGCCGACGATGCCCGTGCACTCCAGAAGCTCCGGGCTGACACGGCTGACGACTCTGACGTCCGCTCCCAAGCCTCCGACACTGCTCGGCCGCGGAAGAAGGCCCCTAAGGCCTCCCACGCCTACGCTGCCCCCGCGACCCTGACGGTCGCGAAGAAGATGCGCGCGTGGGAGCAGCGGTCCACCACATGGCCTGCTGCCGTGCGTCACCCTGATGAGGCGGGTTCATCACCGCTGCCAGGCCGCACACGACAAGGTCGGCTGTCCAACAGCCTGCGCTGCCGCTGCCGACCACCAACGCCTTCCAGGACGCGTCTGATACATTACAGATGACGCTGGGGTTCCGCCCCGGAAAGCAGCGGCACGCCCCCTCCGATTGTTGCCCAGTGGGACGGCCCTTATAAACAGTTCGAGCACAAGATCACTCGGGTGGCGCCCACTGCCAGTGTCAGAACTGCCGGCAGTGATCTCCATGACCACTGTGAGGACTACTGTGCAGTCATGGAAGTCATCTGCAAAGATGGCCTCCACTGCTGCACGAACCTGTCGGAACCTCTCAAGCTGTTGAAGGTGGTGTTCCGCCGCCTCCCCCTCCAGTTTGGGGTGGATTACCTACGTGAAGAACTGGAGGACATGGGCTTCGTCATCCGCCACACAGGGCTCATGAACTCCCCACGCACCCACCGCCCCATGCCCCTGTACCAGGTCGTTATTGTCGACAACCTCGAAAATCGCAAGATCTTTCAGGTGTGGAGAGTAGGGCGGGTCGACGTCGAAGTGGAGCCTCTGTGGGCCAAAGGCAAGAGGGCCCAGTGCTTCAAGGGAGGGGCGCCCGTCCTCTGCCCCCAGCGGCCTACTGCCTCCGATAGCGGTGCACAGCAGCGGCCTGCCTCGTCCGAGGCGGCTACTGCCCCTGGACCCACGCCTACTGAACCAGCTGCCGCCCCCCTCCAGCCGCCGCCGGCGGCCGCGCCGGACCGCCCCTGCAGAGGAACGTCCGGCCACTGATGCCCCATTGGCGCAGCAGCAGTCCACTTTTCGGGCTGTGCCCCCGTGCCAACAGCCTCCTGCAGATGCACCACAACATGCTGTTCCTGCCATGGAGGCCGCCCCAGAGGCCCCCACGGCCCCCGATGCAGTTGAGCTCAGTACGCTCCTGCGTTTGTTGAGCCAGCTGCTCGAGCAGCTCCTGGTGCTCGTCACCGGCGTCACGTCCGCCCTCCAGGCCGGCGTTGTTCCTGCTGACGGCCATGGATAATGAGCATGTCCATGGGCTCACAGTGTGCGGTTTTAACGCACGCGGCTTGGTTTCCCAACAAGGTGAATTCGGCCAATTCCTCCATGATGAGGCAATAGACATTTGTCTCATAAGCGAGAAGTTTCTGAAACCTGGTGTGGCCGTCGGGGTGGCAAACTACCGCTGCTACCGTACCGACCGGCCCACCCATGGTGGTGGCACTGCCATTTGTGTAAAGAGTTCGCTGAAAAACCATGAAGTCCAGATGCCACCTCTTGCTACGGTGGAGGCCACTGGGGTGGCTGTCACCACCAAGGTGGGGGTCATTACCTTTGTCGTAGCCTACAGGCCGCCGAGGGCCACCTCCTGGAGGCCGACCTTGATGCACTGCTGACGGTGAGTGGGAAGCTGTTCATTGCGGGCGACTTTAACACCAAGAGCCTGCAATGGAACTCTCGAGTCACCAACATCAGTGGGCTGCGCCTTCATCGTATCACTCAACGTCATGGCGCTGTCGACCTGGGTCCGTATGACCACACTTTCTTCCCCAACAGAGGCTAGTCCGACGTGCTCGACGTCGCCGTCCTGAAAGGCGTTGGGCACTTCACGTCGGCTACCGTCCGCTTCGCCCAGTCCTCCGACCACCTCCCGATGATCGATGACATACACGTCGTCGGCGCCTCCCTGCTGCCTGACCGCCGTACCTTGCATGGCATTGACGAGGCTGAACTGCCCGATCACTTCGACAGTGCTCCCTTCCCTGCCCTGAAGGAGGACAATGCTGCGCTGGCCTCCTTTACTCGGCACACTCTCAGCGCTGCTGCAGCTGCGTCTCCCAGACAGCCACGGCGACCTCGTGAGATGTCACGGCAGCTTCCGCCACACATCTTGGAGGCTATCACGGCCAAGAACCGGCTCTTCCGTGAGTGACAGCGCACTCGCCAGCCTGCGACCAAGCACCACTTCAATCGGGCACGACGCGAAATCCGGGCCGCTGTCGATGCACACTTAAACCGTGACTGGGCTGGCCTTGTGGCCGCCATGGACACGACTGATGGGAGTGCCTGTCAGACCGGCAGGCGCTTCCTCCGCCGCCATCAGCCTGTTCCGCCGCTCCATGTCGGCGGGGAGGTTGTCTGTGCCCCGGACGCCAATGCCAACCCCCTCGCCCTCGCGGACGTCTTCGATGCTGACCACGTCCGTCTCGTGGAAGACCGCCTGCTGGTTTCCCTCGCCGCCAATGCCGATGACGATGTGATCGCATCTATCACAGCCGATGAGACTGGACTCCAGCTCCGCCGCCTCAACCCCAGTCACGAACCGCCTCCTGATGTTACTGTCGCCGAAACTCCATCAATCGCTGGCGGACACCTTCAACTGTGTTCTCCGCTCTGCGATCTTCCCTTGCGCGTGGCTATCCCCAAGGTCAGCAAGGATCCGCGTCTTGCAGACCACTACCTGCGAATCAGCCTGCTCCCGTCTATCTCCAAGATCTTTGAGAGACTGTACGTGGGCGGATGTGGCTCCACGTCCCTGCAGAACGGTTCCTTCCGTAGGAGCAGTTCGAGTTCTGGGGGGGCCACTCGACCACGCAACAGCTCCTACGCCTGGTGGAACAGGTGACGCGGGTGCTGGAGACGCGGGAGTACCTTGGGGCGGTACTCCTCGACGTCTCCAAGGCGTTCGACTGCTTGTGGCACGAGTGCCTCGTGTACAAGCTCCTTGTACATGGGGTCCGGACGTCACACGCCGTTCAGCTGCGTTTCTACCTCGCAGGACACACCTTCCACCTCTGGGCCGCCGGAGGCACCTCCACCGACTGGCCGATTCGTGCGGTCATACCGCAGGGACTAGTTATCGGCCCCTGCTGTACTCCTTGTACACCGCTGACGCACTGCGGGTGGCGCGCGTGGAGTTGCCTATTTATGCCGACGACACTGCGCTGTTCACCCGCAGCATGAACGTGGTCGCGATGTGCCGCCGACTCCAACTAGCGGGCGACGTCCTGGGGGCGTGGTCCACCGAGTGGCGACTCAGATTTAACGCCTCCAAGAGCCAGGCAGTCGTCTCCACTCGGAGACGACTGCCTCCTGCCCTGCCGCCTCTCACGATCTCGGGAGGCCCCATCCCATGGTCACCATCAGGCAAATACTTCGTAGTGACTTTGGACAGGCATCTGACCTGGCTGCCGCACATCCGAGACATCAGGGGGCGTGCGACTGGGCGTCTCCGGGCTCTCTTTCTGCTGCTGGACCCCGCATCCACCCTCCCACCTCGGCATGGCCTGACTATGTACTTGGCCCTTGTCCGGCCAGTACTCGAGTAAGCCGCCATAGTGTGGCACGTTGCGATGCTCCAGTGCATCCAGAATCTGGCACTAAGACTCGCTCTCTGCAAGCCAGCTTGTTACTCGACGAGGCTCCATCATGAGGAAGCAGGCGTCCCGCTGCTGCGGGATCACTCCAGGCAGGGTGTTCCACGCCTCTGCCGAACACTCTGGCAGTCGTCTTATACGCAGACAGGACACTAAGTCCACCAAAGGCCGACCACGTGTTAGCCTGACCTGCTGCGGGAGTAGTTTCTTCCGCAGCCCCGATGTCGCTTTTGACGAAGCGTCCGCACCCACGCGGCCGCTCACATAGGCCAATCCTACCCGTGAGGCCAGAAATAGTTCTTGAGGTATAAACAGGAACAGCAGCTTCTCTGCTTAGCCTGTCTCACTCCTCGTAGATGTAACCAGAGATTTGCAGTGCAGTGCAATATGGCAATCTCAGGTAGCACCTGAAGAAGGCAACGAGATACATGGCCGAAATATTGTGCCACAGCGACACAAACATCCGGCAGTAGACCCGATTATTCCACAAGTGAAGATATCGCCGGGAAAACGTGAAGAATTATTATTATTATTTATTTATATAACATTTTTATCAAACCCATAGTTTTATCTAAGTAATCCTACAATGTATAAAATGTATTGCATAAGAGATACTTTTAGCTGCCTATTTAATAAGTGTAGTTTTGCAATTTCTTTAATCTCTTACGGTAATTTATTGTGCAGTTTCATTCCTTGGTAGAAAATGCTGTTTTGAGATTTATCTTTATTTTTCCTTGGTATATGTGAGTTGAGTCTATCTCTTGTTGCATGGTCATGGACAGACCGGTATGTGCAATAATTACCAATGTCACTTTTTATGTGTGCAGCTGGCTGGCAAATGTATTTACATGGAGCAGTTAAAATCCCAAGTGTGTTGAACAGATGTTTATAATTATCTCGACTAGTAAAAAAAATGGTTCAAATGGCTCTGAGGACTATGGGACTTAACTTCTAAGGTGATCAGTCCCCTAGAACTTAGAACTACTAAACCTAACTGACCTAAGGACATCACACAACACCCAGCCATCACGAGGCAGAGAAAATCCCTGACCCCGCCGGGAATCGTATCCGGGAACCCGGGTGTGGGAAGCGAGAACGCTACCGCACGACCACGAGATGCGGGCCGTTCGACTAGTATTTTTGGCTATTACGCTTATAGCACTTTTCTGGAGTTTTAAAATTGTGTTCATATTTCGTGCATTTGTTCTCCGCTAAAGAATACCCTATCTAAGAACTGTACTCATATTCAAAATCTGCCGACAAAGAAATACATACGTAACCACGACTTAGCCTTCTAAATAAAGCATTCCAAACAGAAAGATCAGCTTCTCTTAAAATAAACCTGGAAAGTATATTATTACTTAGTATTTCCAGTTGATGGAAAAAGCATTTAATTTCATCATCGCGCTACATTCTCGGCTTGGAATTCATTACGGCAATGTACTTTGTTGGGTAGATTATAGCTGTAAAAACAGCTAAGGAGTAAACTGAGTGTTCTGCAGTGGTGAGAAAGATGTTCCTGTCACCATAAAATGGCCTCACTTTCCTCTTGTGAGTAAAGTTGCTAGCGATTTATTCACCCGTCCGGAATTATCCCCTCCCTTGCTATGCGGGTATTATTTCTCGCCAAGAGCCTTGCCAACTTCGTCTCTGAGTCAAGAACGTATAGTTATGAAGAGCACGGCTTTCCGGAAACAGTTTTGAACTTCAGTTTTCGGTGTACTGGCAGCGGGTACTTATTATCATGCAGTTCTTCCAATGAGGAACTGTCACATTGTGCAACGACAAAAAGAGAAATCTCTTGTCGATCAAACTTTTTATCTGCTTTTGGGAGACAACAGTTGTGACTCTCACAACATTAAGGCTTGCTTAAAGGTGCGGCACTACACCAAAATCCTTATGTCCACACCTTCAATAAACTTGTTCATAGTAATCGGAGGATTCGAAGCTGACTGTAACTCGCACTTTTACTTACGAAAATCATTAACGAACGTAAATCGGTTTCATTTGCGAAAAAATTGTCGAGAGTGACAGAAGCGTTTGAACTCATCCACTTTTCGTTTTCAGATCTCTTTAACGCTCATTTGCACGTCGATTGATTATAAATAAAGTCATTATTTTGATTTGATTTTCCGGGCCCCTTATGACTTTTAAAACTGTATCTATGTAACTGTAAAACTCAACTCAGCTACTAACCAACGAATCCACCAAATTCGTATGGCTAAGTGGCGTGGTGCAAGTTTTTAAATTGTACGTCACGTCGGTACACACCAGCAGGGTGAACCAGTAACTGGTTTACCATTAATATCTAGGCACCCTAGCAAATCACTTGTGTCGTATTGAATTCATCAAAATATTGGTAAATAATACTTCTTGTTTCTCTGTAGCTTCACGTCGACAACGAACAAACGTGTATCCACGGATGAACAGTTCAGCACATCCTAGAATACATGCTAATGAAGAGATCTAACGTCACTTCAGCGGACGTAGACTAGCAAGCAAAATTCCATAGCAGATTCCGTATCGATACACATCAAAATAATACGAAAAATAAGTTATTACTTATACTTTGACACCTCCTAGTGCGGCAATAAGTAGACAGATTGATTGGCGACTCCATGTAGTGCTGTGTGTACAACGACCATATATGTTAAATTAAAAGGAAGGTCAGCGTTGACGGTAATATTGGTGGTTCATTCATAGCAAAATCGATTTTCAATCACATAGTGATCATCTTCAGTGCTGTGATGTATAAATTAATCTCATAGGCACTGGTATCGATAACTGGTATCAATAACTCCTTTATTATGATCGTTTCTCATTTTTGGTTTGTGATAACTTGATACCAGTGCCTATGAGTTTAATTTATACATCACAGCACTGACGTTGATCACTATGTGACTCAAAATCGATTTTGCTATGAATAAATCATCAATATTACGGCCAACTCTGACCTTCCTTTTCATTTAAGTAGACAGATGATGAAAAAAGTTCTCACCAAAACCTCGCAGCAACTGGCGCCTCTCGTAACGTTTTACGTACACATGCAGGCTGCACTGATGTTAAACAAATATTTTTCTGGAAGAAATGTTCGCCAGAGAATTTTTGCAATTACTCAGTGGCAGCGCCTAACATTCTCTATTGCGCTTTCTCTTCTTGCTAACAGACTACTTTACACTAGTAATGATAATTTTTCAACTAGGTTTATTAGTAGCTGCATCCAAATATACCACAACTAGGGAAAAACCCCACTGTACGATCTCAATCATTTCACAAATTAAATCGAACTACTCTCAATAGAAATACCATTTACTCCACTAATAACACAAATTCATTAAAATCCTTTAGGACATATGTCAGTTTAACGCGTGAAGTGGTGGTAGATAGTACATAGCAAGGTAATTACCACTACCTCCACACTTATGCTTTACAAATCTACCATGAACCGAACTCCAAAGTAATACTTCAACGTATCGTACTGTTATCATGCTACTAACGTAATCTTGTTGTAATGGATGAACGTCTGACCTGATACTACCCATGAAACATCCGTGCTCGAATTAGTGATGCTGAGGAAATGAGAACTTTTCGCTATATCTGTACTTCAGAGTGCATTATCAGTAATATATTGGAACTCACTATGGCATATAAGTTAGTACTTCATAACGTCACTTCCTGCGGTCAGGTGGTAGGTGGCAAAAACTGCTGGAAGCGGTTCTGAACCGTAGTTATTAGAGATGGACGACGGGAAAGCAGGGCGTCAGTTGGGAAAGGAGTGAGATAGACCCTGAGATGGACCCTGTCCACCACGTTCTTAAATATTCCCGCTGAAGAAGGACTTAAGGGGACTAAAGAAAAATGTAGAAGGAGAATTTATGTTTGGACAGGAAAAATACAAACTGTAAGGTTGCCAATTACATTGCGATCATCAGAGACGGTAAAAGACTAGGATAGTCACTTTAACTTGTGAGACCGTCTTGAAAATAGATTTTATGATGAACATCGTCCAGGTGAAACAAAAAGAAAAAGGCTAATAAAATCAAGTGACGCTAAGGGAAAATCATTAGCAAATAATGTACTGAAAGTAATAGATAAGTTTTGTACTATTTGGACAGGAAAAAAGATGACCATGTCCAAGGTACAGAACATGTAAAGGCAATAGTAAAAAAAAAGGGATTGAGTAAAAGAGAAATATTTTAAATTTTACTATAATATTTTCTGTAGAAAACCTTTTGTGAGAGTATTTCCTGAATGGAAGTGAAACATTGATGGCAAAATATATAAACAATTAGAGATTATAAGTTCTTGAAACGTAGTGCCACAGTAGGATGCTTAAGATTTGAAGTGCACATCAGTTAACGAATAAAGAGTTACAGAATCGTTTATGAGGAAAAATAAATGAACAGTGCAACGGTTCCACGAAAAAATTTCTGATTAACAAAAAGAGCTGACCATTGTAAAACAAGTAGCACTAAAAATAGACACAAACAAACACTGGTTGGCAAACTAAACAGAAAAATAAAGACATAAGTAATGAAGACAACTAACCAAACATTATCAGCACATACAAACCGTAAAACTACAAAAAATAGCACGTGATAACCTACCATAACAAATTCACACACAATATAGGTAACACATTAAAAAGCAAGGCATAACAGTGATTACAAAACAAACAACTTAACACAAAAGCACATCCAAAATACCCAAATCAAAACAAGATAGATACCAACAATCTCGTATCCATCACCTGAGGTGCAGAGACTGTGAAAAATGTACCTTGGGTTAAATGGCAGGACCACTTATACGAGATGTATAGAACACATCACAGGATTGAAATACAGAAAAAGCATTCAACATTTGCAAATAAGAATACTAGAGAACAATCACTAGTGAATAAAATATGAACAGCATAAAGCATATGGGAAATTTTCATATTCGTAAAGCATTAATACAAAATAAATAGCTGCTCAGTGGTCAAATAAATATTGGAAACTAGAAACTACATAAAATAAGTGAACAAATCATATGAAAAAGAACAGGACATTTTCCTCCGTCATGCTCACGTAAACAACGCCGCCACCCTCCCCACTGCACAATTTCATTTCACTTCTTACTCCTCACTATTTCCACTATTTCCTTCAACTCACTCTCCATCCAACTACTATGCACTTATGCCCTCCCAACCTACTCACCCCAAGAAACTCCATTATTATATCCTTATTGCACTTACACAGTGTATAGGTAAGCAACAACGTAATTAAATAGAGGAACACACGTATAATTAACTACAAACAAAGTGAAAGAAACAAAAGTATATATATCAAAGACAAACTACTGACGATGTTGGCAACAATACAAAACGCAATACACACTTACAAGTATACAAATAAAAGAGTGAACAGTGGTGTACGAAAAAGAGTTCTGTGTAAAACTAAAAATGTATGATTCTGCAAAGCAGCGTAAAATTAGACCACAAGTATCAGTGTCTCAAGAAGAAAGGAACCAAATATGTGCTAGCAGACGGCATTTTCTGATGTAGGCGAGGAACCAAGGAGAAATCAACGTAAGTAAAGCTAACAATTTGTTAACGACCTGTTTTCGGATCTAAAAAGGAATTGAAACTGTAAACCTCTATAATTAGAGACCACTGATGATTCTTTACCTCCATAAATGCAACTGCCCCTGTTACCAAAAACACTCATATTCTTGTAGTTGTAACAAACGAACAGAAATACCGTGAGTACGTGCAAAGCAACTGAGGACAATACGACAACAGAAATGAAGAATTTAACTACTAGTTGGGAGGTTCACTCCATGGTACACTGTAAAGAAACTTTAAAGATTTTGTTTTTAAATATGGAGGAGCAAATGGGACTTGCTCTCATAGGGTCCTGTGCAAACTTAATCGTGTATGTAGGTACTTAATATTATTAATAACAATAATTATTATTATTATAAGATCAATAATATAAATATCGTGTGGCTCAGTACCTCAGTGCCATTTCTTACATTTGTGTGTTCCTAACCCATCATAGTCACCCTACTGGGCACGTATCCCAATCAATAAACAGCAGCAGCCCTGTAATGGAGTTGAGAATTCGTGTAGTTGGAAATTCTTGTGCAGTGGTAGGGGGGAGCACCATGAACAATATACTAAAACTCCTGAAAAGTGGAGCGTGAGCGTTTGGGTGGGGGTGGGCTAAGGGTCACTTTTTAATGTTTCACTTGAATAACCCAAAAACTGCGGCTGGTAACGAAAATGTGTTCTAGAATAAAATGAAACTGTTTTAAATATTCAGCAAAAAGGGTGCTATTCATTTCTCTCTAAGACTACTAGTTCCCGCATTGCAGTAGATGAGTGAATGGCAGAATGTAATAAATATTTAAATTATGTTAATTTTCGAAATCTATTGATTAAAGAAACTACTAATTGTTTGTACCACCTCAAAATAAACAGAGTCGTATTAACCCTTAGCTTCCCAGGTCATTTTGTTGTCATCCTGTCCTAGATGGATTCTGACAGATCGCTGTATTTAAATAGCCATGAAAATTGCATTCAGCAGTTTCAGAGAAACCGTTCAGATTTTTTATGTCAAAGATTACATTAACAACCACACAAAAATTATATTTAAATACGCTTTACACTTTATTTTTACAAAAAAAAGTATCTCAACAGAAAATTGCACAACATGAACATGATATTATATGATAATGTTACTAATATGAAAACTCAAATACCCTATCTAAATTTTAATTTTGCTATAGTTGATTGTTTATTATACATGTAATATTAAAAACATAGACTGGCACAAAGCATTTAAAAATTAAAAATTATATTTCAGGTTTTAGTTTCTTTCTCAAAGCTTTTCTCTGAACAGACTGGAAATTATTGTAGAGAACTGAAGTGAGTCTGAATTCTTCCAACATTGGCGAATATAAGGCGTGTGTCTCTTCTTTCTTAGGTGAGAAGTAGAGCAGGTGGTGCGTCTTTCCAGTCGTTCTAGAACGCATTCTACATTTGCTTCTCAGACACCCAAAATAGATGCATGAGGTTCGTGGGGTATGTGATACCTTTCGATTCGCTTTTTATCTGTCGTGACCAACAAGTTTGCAAGCTGCTTCAAACGCAGTGCACAAAAATATCCAGGGAATGTTTCTTTTACTCAAAATCCGTTAAGACTACATGGTGTGTAAATATTACTAGTAACACCGCCGCAGGAAAGTATTATCCATAAATCTCTGCACACTGTTCTACATTGCTAGAAGAGAAACTGAGCTTTAGTCACCATGTATGTGAGCCGTAGTGTTCTTCTAGGAAAGGCAACTGTCTCCACCATGGGCATTGCTTACATTTCAGTCTACAGACAGACTACGCCTTCCCAGCATTTCCCTTCCAGTTCTCGTAAGTGAATGGACAAGATAACTTACCTTAGCTGGTGTTTATATAGTACATCTATTTTGAGTTTATTAAATGAGTACATATTTGCAGTTGTTGAGTGAGTTGCTGGAACTATCAACCATACACCACACTTAAAAGCCTGTCCCATGTCCAATACGCTTTCAAAATGCGTTCGATTACATAGCTTTAATTGTCTCCACTATCACGTCTGGAATAATTTTCACTCAAAGGTTGAGGGGTATCTAATGCATCTCCCCAGACTCTGCTGTCTCAACATCTGAAGAGGTCCAATTGCCTAGACAATTTCACTCTACGACAGAAGTAGCTCACCTCGGTTTTACATAAATTCGGATATTTTAACGTAAGTCTAATACGCACTACAGAGGATCACTGTTCTAGGCTTAAATCTAATTATTCCCATTTCACCAGATATACTCCCATCCAGACTTGAAGATAAGTTGCCGATGTGTGGTAACAGGTTCAACTCAGCTCTGCCCTCCCTGTACGTGGCTGCAGTACCGCACTCGAGAAGTTTCATACACTGTAACAGTGACACTTTTAATGGTGAAAAAGACCAGTAACCTTCTGGTCATTTATTAATTCAGCAACGTACGACTGCAACAGGTATAAACCGAATCATAGCGTGTAGGTATAAACCGCTTTGTAATAAACTCTTAACGACAGATAGCTGCAAGGTGGGATATTTACCAATCTAATCTATTTTCCAACAACACAACATCACTGGCAGTAGCACATATGCAAATTCACCACTTCTTAGGCATTGTCTTCAGAAACGTATTTTACATAAAAGCTCACTTCACAACTGCAAATAACTACTCATTCGAGAAGCAGAAAATAAATGCAGTATATAAACATGAGTTCAATGAAGCTATTCTGTCTCCTCACATAAGGTAACTTCGCAAGAAATACTGTGGGGATATAGTCCGCAGTCTAAAAAGCGAGCAGTATTCTTTGGGGAAGTAGTCTTTGATGGGGCAAAGTCATATCTGCTTTAATGGGTGACTAAGAGTCGATTTTCATTCTACCGTGTAGTATAGTGTGTAGATATTAATGTATGTTTCGTCACAAGCGTTTCTTGCGATAGTGTTAGCAGTAGCTCGTATCTGCATTCAATGTAGTGTTAACACACTTGTTGGAAAATGACCGACGCCTCCTGGTATGTCTGCTTATTGCGTCGCCAGTAATTCATAATGTGCGCTGTGGATGGTTGGTATTACTTTACATTGTAGGTTCTTCCTGTAACGTAGTGGCTAGATAAAGTGGGGAATCACCCACTCGATCTTGCAGTGCATGAATACAATCTGGGAACTTACCTTCCATCGCTTTTCTGTTCCACATATCGCCTCACCCATCCACCCTGTTATGCACCCAGATTACAAATGATCCCATAATACGGCTTTACTGCGGTTACACATCGTACACACATTTAACATTTGATTATCATCCATTTCATTTACCAGGAAACATTAATTTTATACCATTAAAACACTATTTTTAACAATATGGAATTTTTTATCTCATGTAATGGGGAGAGTATTAACACTGTTATAACTGAAAAGATGAGTGATACAAATTATAGATTCAATGGTCTTGAGAAACATCCGAAATCATTAAAACAAAACATGGCCTGAAGGAATCCCTCTCAGATTATATACAGAACTGCAACTAGGAGAAAATACTACAGATCCATAAGTCAAGAAATAGTGCCCAGTGGTTGTATGAAGGCACAGCTCACACCTGACAGAAGCGACCCACAAAAAATGACGTCGAATATCATTGGCCTTAGTACTTTAGAACCAAAGAAAATATTCTGAACTCAAATGTAATAGGTTATCTTGGATAAATAGGTCTCCTCGGTTCCAAGTAGCATAGATTCCGAAAATGTCGGTCATGCGGAACATAATTAGCATTTTTCTCACATGACATGTTCAAAACCGAAGGTAAATATAATTAGGAGCATGAATTTAATTTTTTATTGGCTTCCAAACGAATTTTACGCAATTTCACATCAACACGTATTAACGAAAGTGCGATAAAATGGTTACCGAACAATATAGCAATTGAATTCAGAATTTCTTGGTTGGTGGCTTCGCTGCAGCAGGTTATCTTGAGCTGAGAGTCATCGACAGAAGCAAGGAACAACTTCAGGGGTTCCCCAGAGGAGTATATGGAGCTTCTGTGATGCACGTTGGTCACTAATGACGTAGCAAAATCAGCAGTAGGTCCAGGCAATTTGCACATGATCCATTTATCTGTTGTCAAGGGCCATCTATAAAAACCGGTGCAAATATGCAGTCAGATCTAGATTAGATTTGACAATGGTGCAAAAATTGGCAGCTTGCTTGAAATATAAAGAAACGTAAAATAGTTCACTTAAAAAAATTACGAAAGTTAGTATTCTCTAAGTACAATATGAATGAGTCTCACCTGGAATGAAGCAACTCTTACAAATACGTTGTCGTGAAGTTTATGTTGAAAAAAACGATTTCGTATTCGCTTGTACATAAACAACAGTTAGCTCGTGACACTTATGAAGCAAGTAACATCGCAGCTCACTACGTTTCGCTATCTAAAGACCGAGTAGATAAGATTAGCATAACTACTTCACGAACTAAGGCGTTTAAACAATCATTCTTTGGAAGATCCATACGGAAATGTATAGGGAATAAATTACAGTGTGACTGAGCTCAGCTCCATCTACTGGTCCTGTTGGGCTATTTAGTGCTGCTATAATGATAAGCATTCTCCACCATACGACTTTAAAGAATATAAGTTGATGCATGTGTAGATAAACCTTGTATCTTCCACAAGGTTGACAAGACACAGCGACCTCTGAAGAGTTACATGAGGAGTTTTAGTTTCATTCAGCTTTTTAACTACCAGATTATAATACTATCTCCCGCAAAAGTCGTGGGCTCCCAGAAACATTTTAATTATAGTTTTGTTAACTTTCTTAAAGACAGTCTTTGTATACAACAAAGCCCTTAGCACACTCTTTCCGAAAATACTGTTAAATGGAGTGTATTTAGTGCCGTCTGTGTTTTTAAAGATATCCGAGAACTGAAAATTATTTTCTCTTCGTTAGAAGAAAAACAAGTCGTGCTCTTCTACGTAATATTCAGTAGTTTTCTTACTGTATATCAGTGAAATCCCCTGAAGCATTTATATATGTAACGGGAGATCATTGCGAACGAAATAGTGCTCTTAATTTTTGGCAGGTTCAAAAGTGAAAAGCTGAACTGCCTATTAATGTAGTTATGCCTGCTCTATCCGAGTGTCGCAAATGTAATATACTTTCTTCTTCCATAGTACAACGTTAGATACAGCAATTAAAAGTATAATACACCCAATGAAAGCCTCTGACGGCAAGAAGCGCATAGCACCTCATTAGTGACCAGTCTAATGATACATGCCAAATAATCGGGACGTTACTAATTTCGATGAAATGATAATTAAATCAAGACCCTAAGGTACCGACAGGCGTTGATACACGGTACACCAACGGGGACAGTTGAAAATATGTGCTACGACCGTGACACACAACCGGGATTTCATGCTTACGTGGAAGACGGTCTATAGATCTAAGTCACTGAGTGCACAGAGCACAGTGCGACTACAAGGATCTATTCGTTGCACCTTCCCCGTGAGACTCACATTACCAACTTAATGTCCGCACACTACATTAATGGACAGGGGCATTACGAATATGGCGTCTGCCATGTAAGCAGGAGATCCAGGATTCGAGTCCCGGTCGATGCACACATTTTCAATTGTCCCCCTTGATGCATATCAACGCATGTAGGCAGCTTATGATATTGTTTTAGTTATAATTTCATTCTAGAGAGCTACACGGTCACCGGTTGCATCTGTTCCTTAAGACAAGTCCGAGAGAACAGATAGCATCTTTACATATTATTAATTTCGTGTCAACATGAGCCCGCCAGTAGTGATATATCACTTTGTTGTCGGATCGGCGATTCAGAACAGTCGATGTAAGTGAGTCCTAACATAAAAACAATAAAGGTGCTTTAAATGTGGCAGACTCCTTCTAGCCATTAATAAGTAGCCACTGAAAAGTTGTTCGTTCCTTATTTGTATATAGACAAAGAGCTAGGGAATGAAACAAGTTTGGTGGAATACGCATTTTATAATTTTACAAAACATACTGTAGACTTCAGTTCTATTGTATGAAATAATGATGTAATGAAAAACTCCATCATCAGTGGATGGGTGAACTTGTGGAAAATTACTTGTTTGGTATCACCACAGTTTTAAATACAAATCGGGAGTGGAAGGCACACGAAAATTCATTCACCTCAGGTCACTAACGGGTGCCCTTTGAAATCAGGCAAAAACCGTTCTTCGAAGCTCTAAATAGGTTCTGATTACGAGCCCGTCTAGTTCACATTGTTTGAGCGCTACAGCGAGTCTTTTGGTGGTCGTTAAAGCATTGAGTTTAATGAATAGGAACACTTTAATCTGCTTGATTGTTTACAATCAATTACTATAGTACATTTCGCAAAAAGGATGAATGCGATCTGAAGCTCGGTACTAGTGGACAATCAATTAAACGAAATGTCTTTGATCTCGCTCGACGTTTTGATTATTTTACTTCCTTCTTACGTTACGGAATTGTATCTCCAATGTAATTTTAGCTAAATGTAACAGCGAACCACTGAATAAATGTTGTACAACTTAATGCGTGCTGTATTTCAGGTATATTTGCCCACTAACGACAGAATACAAATTTTATATTGTATTTCGGCCACATGCAGTTTTCCCATAGCAGAAAAACCATGATTTACTAGATAAAGATTCTGCTGCTATTATGAAATGCGTAAAATTGAGTGACAAAATAAATTTATTTTACTTTGCAGGAATGAAATGTAATAAGTTGCCTTCCTGCATATATACGGAGAGCCGTATAGAGAGGAGGTACCTATGGAATTGACTGAACCACATAAAATGAAAATAACTTCCTCTTTTGCGTTTTATTTAAAAATTTACGTTATTTGTTTTTAGGGTAAAGTCAGATAACAGCTTCTGTTTCCGCTTCATATGCTTTCATTCGTGATGTGTAGAAACATTTTCGAACAATATAACGTGAACTATCATCTTTGTTTCGTTCTTCGTATGTATGAGACATCTCATTTCCTTGTCAGTTTGAATTTCGTGAATTGGTTGCTTTAGTGTTGTTACAGTCACAAAAAAATCGTTGTGTTAAATTACTTTCAGAGGGTAACAAGGAAGAAAGTTTGATGTCTCCGTCCCCAGCGCGACGTATGACTAGCTCGGCCTACGAAACAATGTGCAAATAAATTGATCGTGCCCTTATCAAAGGAAACATTCCAGAATTTGCCTGGACCGTTTGGGGAAACCACAGAAAACTTTTATTTGGATGGCCGGAAATTTTAAGCGTAGTCATGTCGAGTGCGAGTCCATTGTGACAATCACTGAGCCACCTCGCAGAGAGATAGATTTTAAGTGTCCACCTGTACGGATACCAAGTAAATGAAACTTTCAGTTCTTAACTTTATGATAATGGTAGAAGAAAGAGCATATAGATCTGAGTCACCAAGGGCAGAGAGCATAGTGCGACTACAGGGATTTATCCTTTGCACACTCTCCGTGTGACCACGCACTACATTAATAGGCAGGGGCACTACGAATGTGGCGTCTGCCATGTAAGCAGGAGATCCAGGGTTCGAGTCCCGGTCGATGCACACATTATCAATTGTCCCCCTTGATGTATATCAACGACTGTCGGCAGCTTATGGTATTGTTTTAGTTACAGTTTCATTCTAGACAGCTGCTAGGTCACCCGTTGCATCTGTTCTTTCAGACATTTCCGAAAGAGCATATAGTATCTTCACATATTGATCAGATTATCCAAGGCGTGTACCACTTCATTCTAGATACAAGATGTGAGAGGTATGAGCCGATATTACATGTTATTTTCAAGAAACAGAGGAGAAATGCACACAGGTTCAGAATTTATTCTGTTTTGTAATGTAGTGACTGAATGCAAGGCGACTGATTTGTTGACGTGTTTCGATTGTAGTTAGCAGCAAATCTGAAAACATTGTATAGAACACAAGAGAACCACAGTGTACTTGGCTAATATACAAACAGAGACAAATAGATAGAAATTCAAAATCAGTGTCCGCAAGAAACAAGTACCATTGCCACGGATAAAACTACATACAAGCAGTAGGGCGTCTTGAGCATATTACACATTCCTAGAGATTACTGTGTAGTTCAAGGCATTACAAGGCGTCGAAGATAACGAAATGGCCACCAGGTGGCACTGGAGTGACGTATCAGGGCGTTAAAACACATATTAAATAAATGTTGTTTACAAATTCACGTAACTCGAAATAGCTTACGAAAATAATTTTTCAACACTTAAATTTTTTTAAAATGTGGATAGTGAAAACAAAGAATGCAAGAGAATTATGCCATGGGTGAAAATATCGAAGTGAAGTATATGACAAAAGTCAGTAATAGATACATGCCGTACATGGAAAATTATTATAAAAATGTACTGCTAGGAATACACCTCAATAAAGGCAAAAGTGTGACATCACAAAGTTGAGATAGCATATTTAATTTAACGTGAATGTCTGTGCTAAATTAGCAGGCTTACAAGCAACAGCATCGAAGCGCAAGGCTATGTGGAGACATACGTCCACCATGGGGTACAGGCAAACCACTGAAAGCGTAAGTTGCCACAGTCAGGAGTACATAGGTGAAATACATGTCATAAAACTGCAGGGAATAAATTTTCAACCAGTGTTATTTCAGCACTGTTTCGTGTGTTTCAGAACTATTTCTTCGTTATAAACTCACTCTAAAACGAAGCAGGAGAAACGGAACACAAACATCTAAAAAAGGGAAACAGACAGGAAGTGCAAAATGGCTAAGCAGGAACGGCTAGAGGTCAGATGTAAGGTTTTAGAAACATATATTACTAGGTGAGAGATAGATGCTGCCGGTAGGAAAATTAAAGAGACCTTTCGATAAAAGAGAACGACCTGCGTGATTATCAAGATCTTTGATGGAAAACCAGTCCTAAGCAATGAAGGGAAAGCTGAAAGGTGGAGGGAATATATAGAGGATCTATGCAAGGAAGATGGTATAGAAATGGAAGAGGATGTAAATAAAGAATACGTGGGAGACATCATACTGTGAGTAGAATTTGACAGAGCACTGGAAGATATAAGTCACTACGAGGCCCCGGGAGTAGGAGATATTCCCACATACCTACAAATAGCCTTGAGGGAGGTAGCCGTGAAAAAACTCTTCCAGCTGGAGTGGAAGATATATGAGACAGGTGAAGTACCCTCAGATTTCAAGAAGAATGAAGTAATTCCAGCTGCAAATAAAGGTAGGTACTGCCAGATGTGCATATTATGGAACTATCAGTTTAATGAGTCATTGCTGAAAAATACTAAAGCAGAAGAATGCAGAAACTGGTAGAAGCCGACCAGGTGCAGATCTGTTTGGATTTCGCAGAAATGTAGGAACACGCGAGCCAATACTGGACCTACGACATCTCAGAGAAGACAGGTTAAATAAGGCAAACGTTCGTTTATGGTATTTTTAGACTTAGAGAAAGCTTTTGACAATGTTGAATGGATTACTCTCCTTCAAATTCTAAAAGTGTCATTGCTAAAATACAGGGAGTGAAAGGGTTTTTACAGTTTGTAAAAAAAACGGGACGGCAGCTATAAGAGTCGAGGGAGATGAAAGGAGAGAGGTGGCTGAGAAGGGACTGAGACAGCGTTGTATATTCAGCAAACTGTAAAGAAAACAAAAGGAAAATGTGGAGTAGGAACTAAAGTCCAGAGAGAAGAAATAAAAACTTTGAATGTAGCCAATTACTTAATAATTCTGTCAGTGTGAGCAAAGGACTTGGAAGAGCAGTTTAAAGGAATGACCAGTGTCCTGAAAAGAGAATATAAGAAGGACGTCAACTAAAGCAAAACGAAAATAATGGAATGCATTCCAATAAAATCAGGTGATACTGAGGGAATTAGATTACGAAATGATAGATTTAAAGTAATAGATGGGTTTTGCTATTTGGGCAGCAAAATAACTGATGATGTACGAAGGAGAGAGAATAAAAAATATAGACCGGCAATGGTAAGAAAAGCGCTTCTGAAGAAGAGAAATTTGTCAATATCAAGTATAGACTGAATTTACGGAAGTCTTTTCTCAAAGTATTTGGTTGGAGTGTAGGCATTTATGGAAGTGAAACTTCGACGATAAACAGTTTAGGCAAGAAGACAATGGAAGCTTTTGAAATGGGGTACCACAGAAAAATGTTGAAGATCAGATGGGAAGATTACATAACCAATGAGGAGGTACCGAATAGAACTGGAGAGAAAAGAAATCTGTGCCACCACAAGACTAGAAGAAGGGATCGGTTGGTAGGACACTTTCTGAGTCATCAAGGGATCACCAGCTGAGTACTGGAGGGAAGCGTGGGGTGTAAAAATTGTGGAGGGAGACCAAGACACGAATACAGTAAGCAGATTCAGAAGGACGTAGGTTGCTGTAGTTATTCGGAGATGATGAGGCTTGCACATGGAAGTGTAGCATGGAGAGCTGCATGAAACCAGTATTGACACTGAGGACCACAACAACTACAACTTCACCCTAGCCACATTCAAAGATACACCGTATGAATATATACTGAGCTCCACCCTCACATATTTTTTTCCTCTTAGGAGACAAACATTTATTAATAGCGAAAGCATGTTCCTACATTGCAGCATATGCACGTAAGCAGCTGCGTTTTGCGTTTGGAATAGCCTTTTTTATCTTTTTTCTTTATTGAGTTTCGATTCCAGCCGAAGGGGGCGCGCTGGCGGCAGCTAAGTACGCCGCTCTTCAGCCTAGAGAATTTGTTTTAAAAAGATGAAGGGAATAAATAATAAAAACATACAGTAAAATTGGAGACTTAAATGGTAACATGATGGAAAAAATCGTCGAACTTAAAACATAGAAACAAAGGTATGATGATGCTGATAAAATACATATGAAGCAGACAGATAAAATAATAGACTGACAATTAAAAAAACATGGCGATAGTCTGTTTTCTGTTCGCAAGGAACATAAAATTCACACCCAACGACAGCATGATGTCTGTTCGCAACACTTAAACACTGCCCTAAAAAGTTGGCAAATATGACATACCACAGCCAAGGGCAGGTGGGGGAACTGGACACATGATGGGAAAATAAAAAGGGGGGACTGAGAGGAAAAACGAAGGAGGAGAAGGGGGGAAGGGGGAAAGGAGCCGATGGAGGACAAGGACCCATAAGAGGGGGGAGGCCCAGGGCAGATGCGACAGGGAGTGGGGAAGGCAGAAGAGGGGAATACAAAAGGACTCAGGAGGGGTGAGCAGGGAGGTAGGGAGAGGGTAAGTGAGGAGAAAACAGGATGAAAGGGGGGAAAGAGGGAGCCCAGGGGAAGGGCAGAGAAAAGGAGGGGGGAGGTGAGGATCAGAGTTGATAGGAGAGTAAACGGAGGGAGAGAGAGCATCATCAGGAAGGGGGAAAGGAGATGAAGGGTGTAGAGAAGGAGGGTAGGGGGGACACAACAGTGAAGGTGCGGCAGCGGGCGCGGACGGGACAGGAGAGGAGAAACCTGAGGCTGAGGGGAACAAGTCAACGGGAGGTGTAGATTATGCAGAGATGTTCGAGGAGTAGGAGCAGATGGGGGAAAGGAATGAAGTTATAGAGGATCTGGAAGGGGGACGGGAAGGGTATACAGAAGATGAGGCAGAGTGCATGACACTTTAGGATCTGGAGGGACATGTAGCATTTAGGGGCTGGGGGGTGGGGGTGGGGAGGGTTGTAACAGACTTCTAATCTACCCACATATAATTGTGTTCCTGTAACATCAAACTGCTACTTGGCATTATTCCATCCTTACTGGCCTGTGGACATATCAAGCAACACAGTTACCTTTACCTGGATACAATCATATATATACCTTCATTGGTATAAATCACAGGATGAACTTTAATGAAACCGGCGAACTGCAGGGACGGATTCGTGACTGGAAATGGAGCAAAAAAGATGCTACGAACATGTGTACAGAAATGAATCTTTGGCACAGTAGATGCTGCTGACGAATGAGACTTACTCTGGCCACGTGCCATATTCCTTGTCTGTTGCAGGCTGTGTGATCCACCAGCATACTGTAACCAGCGGAATGTTCTAGTATTTATGTCTGGAACAAGTCGAGATGATGTTTGTGTATGGGCAAGCAGAAGGAAAACGTCGAGAGGCAGCACAGCTATACCAACACAAGTACCCTCACAGACACAACAACATCACACAACATTCCAAGCCCTTTTTTGGGTGTTTGTGGGATCTTGTGTCCTTTCAGAGAGACGCATGTGCCGCGGAAAATGCGTACACTAGGTTCTACAGGATGTAGCCCTAGTGCAAGCTCCAGGCAAGTGGCCCGCCAATATTGTGTTAGCCAAACTACGGTTATATTTGCACTGCATGACCCTGCATCCCTTTGAGGCCACTTTGCAAATCTGTCATGATGTGATCGTCATGCAGCTCTGTACTGTGTACCAGGACGATTTGTTGTCGTTGCAAAGTTCATTTCCAGACAAATTTTAGTACGACCCTTTCCCCTGCATTTCCAGTCAAGAAGTTTGTCGTTTTTAATAATGTTGGCCCCGTATGTTAACATTCTTATTTATCAGTTTTTTGTATCATCTTTGTAGAAGCAACAATTTTCTTTATTTTAGCCTTCAGTCTCCTATAGAAACGTATGTTCAGCAAGTACTGAAAAATACATTCACATACATAACTATAAACAACTCGTTACGGCATACCGACGTATAAAAAACTTATATGCAGCATTAAGAGCCATGACACACAGAGCAAACTAACTCAACATACCGTTTGGGTCAAATAAAAATGGCCTGGAGAAACGGATATGAATGGACGTGAATGTATACATATAACCATGGACCGGGTCGCGCAGACGTCGTGTACCACTGGCATTGTGATCCATGCCGGACCACAGAGTAGTATGGGCTGTGCCAGTGTAAGTAGAGCAGTGCAAAGGGTACGATGGTACTCACAGTGTAGCAGAAGGTGTAAGTTGTGGAAGGTTACGTGACAGCCAAATCGTTGTAACGGTGGGGTAAGTTGTCTGTTGACGGGTTTAAGGGTCTCTAGGTGCCATCAAAGACTGCTATGCAGGCTTAGTCTGAAAACGACATCAGACAACATCTCTTTCGAGCAAGTCAGAAAACATTCCGAAATGTGCCCAGACAGCACAGAATGTGGCTGCAAATCACCAAAAAATGCTTAAGAGTATAGGCCTACCACTATTACGAGTATTATAGTTAAGTACGCTTTTACCCTAATATCAGAAATCCTGTCTCCATGAAGCCACCCTCTTACAAAAATTTACTTACTTTCCAAATAAAGTATACTATGGGAGTATAGTGCTGTGATAGGAAAAGGTAATAAATAGAGATATCCTTCTTAAATTAGACCGTGCGTTGCGACTAATGGATATATAAATCAGATAGAAGCGTATTGTGATTACACTGAAGCTAGGACAGCTCAGTTCCAAATTCATTTAGTGGTTTAAAATGTATACTAACATTTGCCATCCTAGCCAGGATACGAAACAGTGAAGTGTTGGAAAAGCAGAAGTATGAATTTAGCCTACTTTCTTGCTACTGTTTAAGTTGATTCTTCAAATATATATTACTCCACTGAAAGAATGTTGAACTACACCCTTATACATAAGGTTTTTAAAAGAGAAAAGGCCCATTAGGTAACTTCAAGGAACCGAAAAATATTTTGACCAGGGTGAGCCCTTAGAAAAGCACTTTCCATAATAAACTAATTTAAATACTAAAATACTTATACTAAAGCAAACACTTTGTATACTGAACATTTCGCTTCAAGAAAACCTCATTCTTACTGGAATTTACTTCCAAAAGCTACTATTCTTTGCACTAACTCTGCATAGTTATTAAACAGATTCTAGTAACTAGGCTTCACTGTGATTCATTTTATTTAGGCAAGCTCTTGGTATTACACTTTTTTCTAATACTAATAACAGAACATTATAATTTTGGCGTGGAACAGGTGAGAGCAGCAGCCAATAGCGGAGAAGAACCACAATTTAGGAGGTCTTTCCCACGATATCCGTACCGAGAATACCATCTGTTATCGATACCTCACACCACGTTACATCACCATCGCACTGCTGCTTTCTCAACTTCTCTAAGAAGAGCTTCTGGTAGCCGAATATGGTGGCTGCAAAGCCCGAAATATTATACTACTTGTAAGAAAAGAAGTGGGAGGAAAATGAAAACGATCTTTAAAAATGAGATTAGTATTTAAAATAATCATCTGGGACATAGAACGATTATATGAAAACTGGGAATGAACTGACAACTAGTGAAGCACGAGAGTGTGATGAGGTGACTGGAGAAATCTTACAGAAATTGAATGTGGAAACACATAACTGCCTAACGTTCCCTGGTGGCCAATCATTTCTAGTTAATAAGGTGAGGGCATAACTGGAGCAGCATTCAGATTTGACACTTTTTTCTATGATTCCATTTCTGTTTTCTGTAAGCAAACAACGATGTTTGCGGACTCATATAGAGTTCTGCGGCATTCTGATTGCAGTACTGCGATAACACATCTGATTTTCTAGCACTGTAGTACTTGTTAATATTGAAAAAAATCCGCTATCGTTCTTCCGACAAACAAGGTAATTGTACAACAGTTTTCTATTCGTTAAATAGAAATACAACTGATTACGATTTAAATTAAATTTTATATTCGTAATGCCGTAGGAAATGAAGACACCTGAGCCTTGAAGCATTTGATTTAATTTTTAGGTTTCTGTGCCTTCATTGGTATAAACGGGACGTTCATAGAGTCGCTTTGTCGTCCGTTTGTTTGTCTGTCCGAAAGTTCAGACCGCTTATTTTCAGAAACGGGTAGAGATATGAAGTTGAACTTTGAGTTACACACTAATGCTTACTGTCCCTTCGCGCTGAGTAGCATCTGCATTTCCGAGTCATTGCATGAAAATGATACGGCCATTTATCTCATACTTTGGTACTCGCAAACTCACTCATCAAAATCTGTACGGTACTTAACGTTGGCCTAGAATTAAGAAATTTGTCAAGAAGCAAGGTTCTGTAGTATAAGAAAAGAAAAAATAAAATTGTTAATCTGTTACCATCACACAAAAAAGTATTATCGAACGTCTTGTAATATCAGAGACCGATAACGTGCTAGTATCGATATCGATAACAGGCAAAAATCGTTTAGGTTCCCATTCCCGGACTTGGTAAATGGTCTGTGAACATAATTAAGTTTGTACTGCACCCACAGGGCGCGAGTCCTATTACCAGTTGTCGACTTTTTTTCTGAGCCGTCACTAATGTTGAATAAAGAGACGCAGCCGATTAATAACGAACATATGTCTGACTACAATGAATATTTAAATGCGAAGGGATTAATTTACTTTTATTGAAATAAAAATGCAAATTTGGAAAACGATTTTGCCTGCATTAAAACGGAGGAAAATACGAGGCTACAATTCGAACTTTGCAACCGAATTGCTTGGAAGCAAAGGTGCTACATCTGCGAGTTGCTGGATACCGGTGCACACGCCAGAAAAACAGCGACAACGCAAGGCGGGAAGATCCCCTACAGACGTGACTCAGAACCACGGCGGAGTCGAGCACCCAGGCTGAAGAGCAAGTCAGTAGTAACCTTTGCAATTAAGAAGTTCAGCCATCCTTCGACACAACACTGTCATGAAGTCAAGTAGGAGCTAAATACAAATCGAGACTAATGAGGAAAACCATTGCCAAAGCGAAGTCGTGTACGAGTCGTCAATAGTAAGGCGGAGATAGTATCCATCGTTATCAGTCAAAATAAACGACTGATACGCCGTTTTATTTATTTCTATTACTTTATTATAAATGCGGCAGATTGACGCCAATCTTTAGCCGAGATAAACATAGAAATGTAAAACAGACACATTTTAAAAATAACAAATGGAAATATAAATGAAATACACAAAACAATCGACATATAAATGGGAGACATTGTCACAAGTTGAAACCACAGAGAGCATAAATAAGAATCTCGCACAAAGACGCTGAAGACACACTGACGGCACTTATGACACAATGGAAACCTAGGTCACTGCAATGAAATTCACATGGCACGAAAACATGTAAAAACATTGTACTTGGACCACAACACAAACGGAAATCACAAAACCCCCCCCCAAGTTAAAACTAGAATGACCTACGAAGATAGGGAGACCGGATGTAAGGAGAAGAAATGGGTGGTTGGAGGGTGGGTTTTGGAGGAGAGCAATGTGGGATGGAGCATCACAGGAGTAAGATCTGGGTGGAAACCAAGGGAGAGGAGACAGATGGAGTGGTAAAGAGAGCAATCCAGGAAGGAGCGGAAAAACAAGGAATAGATGGAGCAAGAGAAGGATTGGGGAGGGAGGGGGGGAGGGACAGCGAGGAGGATTGGAGGGAGCCCTATGGAGGAGGGGAGAGGGGGGTTGGCGTCAGATTTGGAGGGAAGGATGATGAATGTTGGGCGAAAGGACATCATTTGGGATCAGGAGATGCAGAAAGTTTTTTGGGATAGGACATGGAAGGTGTGGAGGTGCAGTTTGGGGGGGGGGGGGGGGTAATAGTACAGGTGCGGCATTGCAGGGGTGTTGAGAGGTGAAATGAGAGGGTGAGTGGGATCGAGTTTTCGGATGGTATAGAGAATTCATGTGTGTTCAAAGTATGTAAGGAGATTTGGGGAGATGGTTGGGTCTTAGAGGACCCTTGTGGGGGCAAGATGAATACAGAAAGAGAGGCAAAGCGCAAGGCTTTCAAGGCTTTGGAGCTATTTATAGAATTTAGGTGGACAGAGGTCAAGGCGAAACTGTTATAACACGGACGATGGGACAGATTAAGGGTTTATAGGTACTGTGGATGGTGGAAGAATGCAATCCCCAAGCCTGGTTGCATAGCAGTTTCAGAAGGCAGCGTCTATACTGGGCTTAGTGTTGGATGGTAAGGAGATGAGGAGTCCAGGTGAGATGATGGACAAGTGCGAGGCCAAGGTATTTCAAGCCACGCGAGACAGAGGAGTCAGGTGACAGATGGTCATAGATGGTAAGATAGAAATAAAGGAGCCTGAAGGAAGGGGTGGTGCGGCATATGATGATTGCCTGGGTTTTGTAAGGGTTTATTTTAAGTAGCGGCTGGTAACACTATGTGGTAAACTGGTTAGGTGGGTTTCAAGGAACACAGGGACCATTGGAGGGTAGGAATGAGGGTAAGGAAGGCGATGTCATCTGCACATTGAAGGACATAGGTGGAGGGAAGGGTGGGGAGGTAGTTTGGGCATATCGGCGGTGTACACACTGAGCGGTCGAGGGGCGGCAGTATTTATACCGGCTGCGAGGGGCACTATTGGGCAGTGTGTCCACGATGCGAGACGGTGGAGCACAAACTAGGTGAGTTCAATATTTCGTTAAGGTTCTTTCTGAACGTCTACAGAAGAAAGTGGCAAAACTGGGGATACGATACAATTTTTGTGAGGCAGAAAGTGTGAGGCAGGGAAAACAGAAAGTAAAAAAAAAAAGCTACAGACAAATCGCGTCCTTCCATAGTGTACAAGATATTTACAGAAATTATCACTGCTGATTGATGAAATAATGTGCTTTTAATCAAATTAAAATGATACAATTAGCGGAACGGGCCACTGGGAAGCTGTGAAGGAAACTACAGAAAAGATAAAATAAAACAGCAATATGAACAGACAAAACAATATTATTCGGAAAAGTCCTTGAGAGCACGTTAGAAAACGCTATAGGCCTTCCATGTATTGATTGAGATATATTGTCCACTGTTAGATGTGACGTCACCCACACAGCCGGGTCTGTATTTCAGGAGATTTAACTTTCTTGACACACTGCGTTCGGTCGTTCTGTTGTGCGAAGTGTGGCAGGGATCGACGACTCAAGCACACATTGTCAAATTGGAGATAAGAAGACGTTCACAGAGGCAGAGGTGGAGGTGAGAGAGGTTCAGTACCCAAGACGCAGGATATCAATCGTCACAGCACGGAGTTCCTCAGCAAATATATCTGAAAAGGCTGTACGTGGAATCGCGGTGTTGACTGAAATGATGGAATGTATCATGTTTTACGACACGACATCATGCATCATAGCACTGTACTTGACATGATGCATTATACTCGTAGTACATGACATGAGTACTAATAATCACAAGCAAAAAACCATGAATATATCAAGTTGCTTTGATTTAAATGTCTTTGAAGATGCCACATATGTCGAAACGTAGTTCCCTTCGTTTATAACCGTTTCTGTGACCAGGACATATTGGTTTTTTTTTTCTCTACAGTAGGAACATTAATTCAAATTCCTAATGGGCACTTTTGCAGACACAGAAAAACTTGCTGTGAATACCTCTCAGCGCGTGTTCCTCTGAGAATAGAGCGAGCGATCCAAGGCACAAGACACTATCAAGCTGAAGTAAATGAGGACACTATCAGAGGCGTGGATGACAAAAGGACGCGTCCACTGTTACAGCTATAGTTATAGCCCCAGTTGTAAGCTCAATACTCTTGTCTTTTCGAGTTTTTAACCCGTCGTATGGGGACTGCCGTTTCCACGACTTAGAAAATTTATTTTACTTTCGCCCTGTCGTCAGATATCCTTCCTATCACCACAGATATGACGGAATCCTAAGAGCAAAGATACATGACATCTTGGGTTGTCGAGTGTTCTGCTGGATATCAGCGTCGAATATGCACGATATTTTGGTAGCGACGGTGATATCGGGCAGAACACCAGACAACCCATCATGTCATAACGTCGCCGAGAAAGCCTGAAGAATTTGTCATCTGACGTGAACAATGGAGGTTTTGTTTTGTGTATATGACTGGGTAGACACTGAGATAACAAAAGTCTTTAGATACTTCCTAACATCGCGTAGAAACACCTTCTACCCTGAATAGTGCAGCAACTTCAGGTGGCAGGCTCTCGACAAGTCGTTCGAAGAACCTGCATAAATATTGAGCTATGCTGCCTCTACAGCCGTCCGTAATTGCGAAAGTATTGACGGTGCAGCAGGCCGAGGAGACCGAGCGGTTCTAGGCGATACAGTCTGGAACCGCGTTACCGCTGCGGTCGCAGGTTCGAATCCTGTCTCGGGCATGGATGTGTGATGTCCTTAGGTTAGTTAGGTTTAAGTAGTTTTAAGTTCTAAGGGACTGATGATCTTAGAAGTTCAGTCCCATAGTGCTCGGAGCCATTACACCATTTTTCTTTTTGACGGTGCAGGATATTGTGCACTAACTGACATCTCGATTATGTCCTATAAATATTAGACTCGGTTCATTTCGGACGATTTGGGTGATCAAACCATTCTGTCGAAGTCTTCAGAATGGTCTTCAAACCAGTCGCCAACGGTTGTGGCACGGTGACATGACATCGCTGTTTAGGAACCTGTAGCCATGAATGACTACAATTGGTCTCCAAATAGACAATCATAGCCATTTACAGCCAATGATCGGTTCAGTTGACCAGAGGACCCAGTCCATCCATGTAAAGATAGCCTACACAATTATGGAGCCATCACCAATTTGCATAGTGGTAGGTTGACAACTTGGGCTTCGAGGAGTCTGTGCCACACTTAAACCCTACCATTAGCTCTTACTAGCTGAAATCGGGTCTCATCAGACCAGGCCACGGTTTTCCAGTCGTCTAGGATCCAATCGATATGTTTTCTTGCCCAGGAGAAGCATTGCCTGCAGACGATGTCGTGCTGTTAGCCAAGGCATTCGTGTCGATCGTTTGCTTCCGTGGCCCATTAATGACAAATTTCGCCGTACTGTCCAAACGGATACGTTCGTCGTAAGTTTCACATTGATCTCTTCGCTTACTTGCAGCGGTATTACTTGTCTGGTAGCACTGACAGCTCTATTCAAAGACCGCTGGTCTCGTTTGTAATGTGAGGACGTTGGCCACTGCGTTGTCTAGGGTGAGAAGTAATGCCTGAATCTTGGTATTTGTCGCATCCTCTCGAAACTATAGGACTCGTAATACTGAATTCCTCAACGATTTCCCTAATGGAAAGTCCCATGCGTCTACCTCCAACTACAACACCGTGTTCAAAGTCTGCTAATTCCCGTTGTGCGGCTATTATAAGGTCGGAAACCTTTTCACATGAACCTCACGAGTACAAATGACAGCTCCACCAGTGCACTGTCGTCTGTACCTTTCGTAGTCGCTATTTCCGCCATCTGCATATACACACATAAAAAAAAGTTTTGCATGACCCCGGTTCCCAGAACTCCTGAAGATAGACGGTGACTGTGGATATGTTATCACAGACAAAGTCTCTTTGACTGTTAAGAGATGTCACTAAACCAAACCACAGACGTAGACAACCATGCAGGAACAGAGCGTATTAGACGGAGGGGTTCCGAGACGCGATCAGTTCTAGTCATTTCACCAAGAAGGAGGTACACGGCTCGTGTTGTCTTTAGTTCAACCATGCCTAGACGCTCAGTACCGAGGTACGATCGCGTCCGCATTGTTACTTCGTGCCAGGAAGGACTCTGAGCAAGGGAGGTTTTCAGGCGTCTCGAAGTGAACCAAACCGATGTTGCTCAAACATGGAGAACTGTCGATGACATGCCTCGCACAGGCCACCCCAGGGTTACTACTGCAGTGGATGACTGCTACCTACTGATTATGGCTCCGACGAACCCAGACAGCAGTGCCACCATGTTGAATAATGCTTTTCGTGCAGCCACAGGACGTCGTGTTACGTCTCAAACTGTGCACAGTAGGCTGCATGATGCGCAACTTCGCTCTCAGTGTCCATGGCGACGTCCATATTTGCAACCTCAACATCACGCAGCGCGGTACATATGGGCCCAACAACATGCCAAACGGACCGCTCAAGATTGGCACCACGTTCACTGCTGAGTGTCGCATTTGTCTTCAACCAGACGCCGGTCAGGCTGTACGCCTTAGAAACACTGTCGAGTAAGTGCAGGAAGGTGCAGGTTCCCTGCTGTTTTGTGGTGGCATTATGTGGGCATTCGTCTTCATGGACGACAATTCGCACTCCCATCGTGCACATCTTGTGAATGACTTCGTTCAGGATAACGACATCGCTCGACTAGAGTGGCCAGCATGTTCTCCAGACATGAACAGTATAGAATATGCCTGGGAAGGTAGGAGACGATATACTGGAAGAAGTAAAGCTGTGAGTACCGGGCCTGAGTCGTGCTTCGGTAGCTCAGATGGTAGAGCGCTTGCCCGCAAAAGGCAAAGGTCCGGATTTCGAGTCTCGATCGGGCACACAGTTTTAATCTGCCAGGAAGTTTCATATCAGCGCACACTCCGCTGCAGAGTGAAAATCTCATTCTGGAAACATCCCCCAGGCTGTGGCTAAGCCATGTCTCCGCTATATCCTTTCCTTCAGGAGTGCTAGTTCTGCTAGGTTCGCAGGAGAGCTTCTGTAAAGATTGGAAGGTAGGAGACGAGATACTGGCAGAAGTAGAGCTGTGAGCACCGGGCGTGAGTCGTGCTTCGGTAGCTCAGATGGTAGAGCGCTTGCCTGCGAAAGTCGAAGGTCCCGAGTTCGAGTCTCGGTCGGACACACAGTTTTAACCTGCCATATCAGCGCACACTCCGCTGCAGAGTGAAAATCTCATTATGCCTGGGATAGATTATGGACGGCATGGTTCATAAACCACTCTGAGGGATCCACACCGAATCGCCGTTGAGGAGTGGGACAATCTGACCAACAGTGGTTTGATGAAATTGTGGATAGTATGATACGACGAATAGAGGCGTGTATCAATGCAAGAGGACGTGATACTGGGTATTAGAGTTACCGGTGTGTACAGCAATCAGGACCCCCACCTCTGAAGATTTCGCTGTATGGTGGTACAACATACTATGTGCAGTTTTCACAAGCAATAAAATAGGCGGAAATGATGTTTTTAGTTAATCTCTATTCCAATTTTCTGTACAGGTTCCGGAACTCTTGGAACTGAGGTGATGCATATGGCTATCCCCTGGCCATCAGTTGGTATGTCACAGTGTTGTGACGACCTTCAAGATGAGGACCATGGTTTTCAGGTCTAGGAATCCGCATCATATAATGCGTATCTGTGGTCCATAAACATTTGCGGACAACTGAAAACTGTTGCCTTAGTAGTCAGAATTCTGGTATGTTTGAGCTGTATGAATTGTAGTGGTGCTGAAACTAATAGAAGCGTATCCATCACATTCTTCAACACAGTCTCATACATCAAATCACGCACCACGGATACTATGGTTGGAAAATTACGAGTAAAATGACATTGACTATTCATGTTTATGGGAGCTTCTTCATAAAAATCTAAAAGCGGCGGACCTTGCGATATTCAAGCAAGTATCAACAGGATAATGTAATATTTATTTAACGAGTTTAACGAGGAACTGTTATACATTTTTAGTCTATCCGACACATTAGACTTTCTTTCAGTAGACCATAAATCTAACCTTCTCTCTCCTTTATCCTACTCTCTCCTTTATATTTCTGTCGTTCATCGAGGTACATTGTTAAAGCTATTTAAATTAAAGCAGTCTAAAGTAGCATATAAGTTGTTAAAATATAAACTGTATTAATAAGGTTACCGGTACGATCATCATCAGACCATTAGCAATCCAAGACGATGGCTCGAGAGAGTGTGGCAAGGTGCAACCCGGTATGATAAATACTGCTCGAAATTTTGATCAGTTTTTTTTTCCAGGAGCAATGTAGCAAAAGGCGCTAGATTCCATAGTGACTTCAGGAAAATAATTTGAAAAATGTGGCATGGACAGACGCCAACGAAAGGGTTCAGAATGTTTTAACGCCATTCGTCAATGATCTGAAGCCCTCCTTCCATCATATCAACTCCCATCATCTACACGTTGTTTACTCATAGTATCTTTCATTGTTCATTAGACACCTTGCCAAAATTGGACAAAGCATTCATGTGACATTGTCTTGTTACAAGAAGTTAGTATGTATGTGAAAAGATTAATTTAGTCTGTGTGCAATTCACGACGAATGTGCTCAATTGCAGTACTAAAACGGAAGAGAATTGTTTGCTGAGCAGCTTAAAAGAGCATACAGACGATTAAGTGTATAAACATTTGTTTAATAATGTGAAATATATGATTCTCTGTTGCACCACTTTTCAAATACTCTTGACGTTTAGCCGCAGGGGAGTTGCATTTTGTTATTCAGCTGCACCAGTTTCTCTATTTTTCCCACTGACTTGGCCATTGGAACGCTTTGTTATGTGTACTAGCGGGCCTAAAGAACGAGCAGGATTTAAGGGGATTTTCATTCTCCAAGAATGAACGCCCGAGATCGCAGATACGTATGCAAATCCGCAAATCCTTCTCAATGAGATTTTATTGCACTTCAGGGTTTAGTGCACAATGTTTCTTGGCTTTTAAACTCGGAGAAACGAGCTTTTTCCAACGTTAAGGGCTTCGTTTGCGTTCTCTGCACAAGACACTATTTCCAACGGAACTTTCGAGAGTCCTTAGGACAGAGTAAAGCCCTTTCACGACATTTTTAATAGTTAGAATAACGGTAAAATTTTCCGTAATCACTGTGACTTGAGGCAAATTGTTCTGCCATTAAATAACGTCGGCAAAAATTCGACAGTAACGTCCAAAATATGTGTTCCCTAATGAGTAATACTTCGTTAGTTTCTTTTAATATATTTCTTTTCATTTATTTGCACTATGCTTAGGTGAAACGCTAAGTTTCTCTGCATCTTGTTACTTGTAAACCTTACAGCACCTGTTGAAACTTTTAGTATTTGAAATTTAAATTCAGTTTTGATTTACTTCTTCATGCGATAATTCTTAGAGATTTCGTTGTCACAAATTTTGTTCCTGGAATCAACTGTGCTCTTTGAAGCAACTGTCATATATCCTCTAATAAGTACGTAGGGCATGGTCTGTGTACTATGAAGAATATTCAATAACGCGAATAATTATTTTCACAACACAGCTTCACAGTACAGATATTTCCTCATGTATGTCACATTACCTTGCTTGTGCGCTAATATCTCTTGTTTAAGATATGTAACTGACACCAACACGACAGCGCAAGAACCTTTCTTTACCGGACGTCGAACAGTAGCAGGCGGCTACAGTGGAGAAAATGGTTATTTCCTTGATAAATGGTCTACGGTGGCAGCAGAAATGCGTTTTTTCAGCTATATCTAGATACATACTTCACAAAACACTGTCTGCACTGCGTGACCAATGTACTCGGTAGTGACGTTTAGCAATTTTTCTGTCGTATTCCATTTGCTTTTCGTTCCAGTAAAACACGCCCGTCTATACGCCTTACATTGCACCATAGTCTATCGTATCTTATGCCCATGAACCCTGTGGAAAATACGCCTGAGTGTCAGCGGGATCACCACCATCTTCCACGAATCTCGTTTTTATTTTTCCAACTAACTTGGCTGGTGGAGCGCTCTGTTTAAGGCACAGTATTTCGCGGAGAAAAAACAAACGTTACCGGTCTTAAAAAGATTCCGATTTAATCCATCGAGACCTCTGTTACATTCTGGTATTGGTGGTACCAAATTGTCAGCTAAGACGCAGAATTTTTTTTTATTTATTTATTTATTTATTTATTTTTTTTTTTTTTGTTGAAAAGAATCATGCCCGCTTGTAACGATACCAGACGCCGGAGAAGCATTCTAAAATTGGCTCCTCCAACTTCTAGATCAAGGATATGGCGAGAATAGTGTTATTCCTTCTTGAGTAAGATTGCTTTGCAAACCAACATTGGCAAAAATACACAGTCCGAACAGACCTTGAGGGCCTAAGAGTACCGACCAATCGCCCTGTCATCCTGAAGCCCATGGGCGTCACTGGATGCACATACGGTGGGTCGTGTGGTCAGCACACCGTTCTCTCGCCGTTCTCAGTTTCCGTGAGGGATGCCGCTACTGCTCAACGAAGTAGCCCCTCAATTGGGCTCACAAGGGCTCAGTGCACGTCGCTTGCCAGTGGCACTCCGCAGACCTGAATGGTAAACCATAAAAGTTCTAGCGAAGCCCGACTGCTCTTAACTTCAGTGATATGAAGGGAACCGTTGTTACTTTTGAGTGGTACTTAAGTAAATAATTTAGTGAAACCAAAGTAAAGTAGAAATTAGAATATAAATGAAAAACTTGGATTAGTTTAGAGAGTTACATACTGGCTAAAAGTGGGCAGAACAGCAGAGCAGAAGAGACAACGACCGTGAAGTCAGGAAGTTTCACATAAGCGGACGCTGTCGATTCAGCCGTCAGGGCATCGCCCGACCGGCTCACGTGTTCTTCAGCTGTCGCATGTGAGCAAAGGAACTCGCCTGCATTCCAAGAGCCAATGACCGACGTTAAGAAGATTCTTCGAGAAGCTTTTCAACGTGACAGAAGAGGCAATGACCATGAAGTCGTTCACCTCCAGTAAACTGAAGTGAATAAATACGCGAGACACACTGGGCCTGACAGACGAAGGAAAAGAGACGAAGAGACGAGAGACGAAGGAAGAAGAGAAGAGTAGAGTAGCAGTAGTTTTCATTCAGTTTCGGTGCTGAAGACCGTCATGCAAGAAGCGACTACATCATACACAGACGCACCAAGTCCGCCGCTGTAATGGAATAGCGAGCAGCAGCATCGGCGCCAGAAGTTAAAAGGTATTTGAAGTCTGATTTTTACGAACCCGGGTGACTCGTGAGGACGGGAAGGAGACGGCCTCACATCAGCAGTCACCTGTGGGCTGGGATGAAGATCTGACAGCCGAAGACTGGCAAGCGGGAGTCCGTCGTTCGAGTCCGGGACACTGGCTTTTCCCCGCCGCGCCGCTCCGCTGGCCAGCGCACAACACACGCGGCCGCTTAGAGAAGAGAAACACTGGGACGCCACATCCAAGGTATCACCACCATCCGATGCACGACTTCACTCGCAATAATTAAACGGGGCACCACACGCTCCGCGTCTCCAGTCAGCTGGGCGAGACGGCGACACGAGGTACACACTGCCACGCGTAATCAGACGCCGCCGTCGCAGCAGCAGAAGGCTACGCAAACGACACAGCTGCCGTTCTCCGAGCCAGAACATCGAGTAAGAAAACAGTTGTACGAAACTTCCAATAAAAGTTATCTCATGAAAATAAGTTGTTTCATTCTACCTCATACCCGAGCCAAGGAAGAACCACATGTTGTTAAGAAAGAAGAATTAATTAATGTAGGATTTTCACCCTGACATAATGCTTTAGAATTAAATGCCCATTGCAGTAATGCTCATCTGACAATTCACTAGCATCAAAAGAGAAAACCCAGTTACATTTAGTAGCAGAGGTGCTACAAATAGTACCAAAACTGTTACATTACCACTGCGACAAGGCTGTTGGCCACGTAAACTAACTCTATTCCAAAATTGAGATAGTCCACACATATATATGTGTATAATGTTTGGTTATGGATTTTAACTTCAGGCTTTCTAAAGGAGTCCGCTTCTTAATCCCCTTCAATCTTAGCTAAATTTCATGTTGATCTAGATGTAAATTATATATTTAAGCACTGTTATACTACAGAAGTATATTGAAGACGTGAGGCTATACTGACCCTGCGACTTATCTTAGGTAATAGATTAAGGAAAGGCAAACCTAGGTTTCTAGCATTCGTAGATTTAGAGATACCTTTTGGCGATGTTGACTGGAATATTCTCTTTCAAATTCTGAAGGTGGAAGTGAGCGAAAGGCTATTTGCAGTTTGTACAGAAACCAGAGTACAGTTATAAGAGTCGAGAGGCATGAAAGGGAAGCAGAGGTTGGGAAGGGAATGAGGCAGGGTCGTAGTCTATCCCAAATGTTGTTCGATCTGTATATTGAGCAAGCAGCAAAGGAAACACAAGAAATATTCGGAGTAGAAATTAAAATCCATGGAGAAGGAATAAAAACTTTGAAGTTCGCCGATGACACTGTAATTCGGTCAAAGACAGCAAAAGACCTGGAAGAGCAGTTGACCGGAAAGGACAGTGTCTTGAAAGGAGGATATAAGATGAACATCAACAAAAACGAAACGAGAATAATGGAATGCATTTGAATTAAATCGGGTGATGCTGCGGGAATTAGATTATGAAATGAGGCGCTTCAAGTATTATAGGAGTACTGCTATTTGGAGAGCTAAGTAACTGATGATGGTCGAAGTAGAGAGGATATAAAATGTGGACTGGCAATGGCAAGGAAAGCATTTCTGAAGAAGACAAATTTGTTAACATTGAGTATAGTTTTAAGTGTCAGGAAGATGTTTTAGAGAGTATTTGTGGCACAACTTGACTAGAAGAATTGAGCGGTTGGTAAGGGATATTCTGATGCATCAAGGGGTCAGAAATTTAATATTGGAGGACAGCGTGGAGAGTAAACATAGCAGAGGGAGACCAAGAGATGAATACACTAAACAGATTCAGAAGGATGTAGGTTGCAGTATGTTCTGGAAGATGAAGAACCTTGCACTGGATACGGTAGCATGGAGAGCTGCATTAAACCAGTCTCTGGACTGAAGACCACAACAACAACATAGTATGATTCGTTTCCAGTTTCTCTCTCTGACTTTCGGAAGGCGTCTGAAACTTCCGTGGTCTCCATCCATCTACATTGACAGTGACAGTTTCCAGGTTCAAGTGTTTATCTTATAATTTTGTCCGGAGTCCGTAGTGTTTGGTACTTCACCTTAATTGTTTATCGTTAGCCAGTACATTTTAGAAAGAAGTAATATGTTGAGAAATAAATGCAGGACAAACAACGGGCTTGCGTGTTCACTGAACAACGAAAGACTGAGTGTACTTTGATTGCACAATCCGCACCGCTACTCGTCTGGAGCCGGCACCTCTCCACGTTGTGCTGGGCTGTAGCTGTCAGTCGCAGTACAATTTACGCGATTTCAACCTCTCGTATCCATCAGTAGTCAATGGCTAAGGATATACATCTGTTGCACTTAAATAAGCTCTAGTGACACTCTTTTATGGACGTGCAAAAAATGACCTAGAACTACTACTTTTAACTTTCCCGAAAGCTTTTCAGAAAGTATAAATTGATATAATACTGCCACTTTTTTTCCGAGCGGAGTTTCCTTCATCTCCACCTGAAATGGAACCTGTCGAGCTCACAGACACATAAAATAACTGCAAACCAAGTGTGAAGGGCACCAGGCAGATTCCTTATTCGTAGATTTCGGAAAGCGTTTGACACGGTGCATCACTGCAGACTCTTAATGAAGGCACTAACCTATGGAATAGGTTGCCCGATACTTGAGTAGGTCGAAGGCTTATGAAGTAATAGAACCCAGTACGTTGTCCTCGACGGCGACTGTTCGTCAGAGACAATGGCATCGTCAGGAGTGCCTGAGGGTACTGCCGTAGGACTGCTTTCGCTCTCCGTGTACATGAATGACCTGACGGACAAGGAGAGCAGAAGTGTGCGGCTGTTATTTGATGATGATGTAGTGTACAGGGTGAAAATACGTTAAGTGATTGTAGGAGAATAGAAGAATATTTCCACTTGGTGTGATGAATGGCAGCTAGCACTAAATGTTGAATAATGTATGTTAATGGAGGTGAGTAAGAGAAACAAAACTGTAACGTTCGAGTACAGCAGTAGTAGTGTACAACTTAACACAGCCACGTCAATTACATATTTAGACACGACGTTGCACAGTGATACGAACTGGAAAGAGCACGTTAGGGTGGCAGTAGGGAAGGTGAATGGTCGACTTTATAAAATTTTCTCTCTGCTTTTGGGCTGCTAACAGAAACGGTAAAGGCAGTCAGTCTTTCTTGTGAGAAGAAAGCAGAGCTCACCATTTGCAGCATAGGCGACAGAACCGATTGCAGACTCTGGTACAGAGCCGAGTTGAGGGTGTGAATCAGAGGCTCAGACGGATCTGCGGCCGCGTTGGTTGCAGATTCTTCGACTTGCGCCATTGGGTGGTTTGGTTTCGGGTCCCGCTGAAAATGTCAGGAGTCCTTCACACGCAGGAGGCGACTACACGGATAGCAGGGACTGTGTGACGTGGACTGGGCCGTTTTTTAGATTAGAGGGTCTCTGGGAAACACAAAAAGGGCTTCAGTCTCAAAGTGTGTAGGCCAAACACAGGAGGAACGTTGATACAGGAACATTGGTGTCACAGTTGTAAATTGTCATAGCTGTGTTGGGAAAGTACCAGACCTCTAAGCGTTACTAGAAAGCACTGATGCTCACATCGTTATAGGCACTGAAAGCTAGCTAAAGCCGGAGATAAGTTCAGTGGAAATTTTAGGGAGGAACCTAACGGTATGTCGAAATGGTAGGCTAAACACAGTTGATGGTAGGGTGTTTGTTGCTGTTAGAAGTAGTTTACCTTGTCTCAAAACTGAAATATATAGCTCCTGTGAGTTAGCATGGGCAGATGTCATTCTTGACAAACGGAATAAAATAATAAATCGATCCCCTTACCGACCTCCCAGATCAGATGATACAATTGCTGAAAGGTTCAAAGAGAACTTGAGTTAGATTTCATACTCGTATCAGACTCATACATTATAGTTGGTGGTGCCTTTAATTTACCTTCGATGTGTTCGCAAAAATACATGTTTAATTCCGGAGGTAAGACTAAAACTCCATGCGAAATTGTGCTAAACGCATTCTCTGAAAATTATTTCCAACATTTAGTTCATGAGCTCACGCGAATAGTGAAAGGGTTTTGAAAACACACATACCCTATTAGCAACAAATAATCCTGAGCTTATAACGAGCACCATAACGGATACTGCGATTTGTAAACACAAAGTAGCCGTAGCGAGATTGAATACTGTAACCCCCAGATCATCCAAAAGTAAACAAAAGGTAAACCTATTTAAGAAATAAGATAGCCTTCGCGAGCGACAATCTCCACACCTTCAAAATTACCACTTTAAGTGTAGACCACATATGGCTTGAATTGAAAGAAATAGTATCGACAGCAATTGAGAGATTTATATCAAATAAATTAATAAACGACGGAGCTTATCCTCCTTGGTACACAAAACGGGACAGAGTGCCGTTTCAGAAACAAGGAAACAAATATGCCAAATTCAAGCGGACGCGAAATCTCCAAGATTGGTGATCTTTCAAGAAATTTAGCCCCGTCTTCCATGCGACATGGTATAATAGTTTCCACTTTTTCTCGAAACCTGGCAGAAAATCCAAAGAGATTCTGATCGTACGTGTACTACGCTAGCGGCAAGACACAACCATTGCCTTCTCTGGGCGATAGCAGTGGAAATACTATCGACGACAGTGCTGCTAAAGCACAGTACTAAACACAGCCTTCAGAAATTTCTCCAGCAAGTAAGACGAAGTAAATAATCCGTAATTCGAAACAAGAATAGCTGCCAACATGAGCAACGTAAAACTAAGTATCCTCGGAGTAGAGAAGAAACTTAAATCTTACGCTCTAGACGGTATACCAGTTACGTTCCTTCCAGACTATGCTGATACAGTATCTCCATACTTAACAATCGTATGTTACCGTTCGCTTGGCGAAAGGTCCGAACCCAAAGACTGGAAAACTGCACAGGTCACACCAATATTCAAGAAATGGAGTAGGAGTAATCCACTAAATTACTGACCCATATCATTAACGTCGATATGCAGCAGCACTGTGGAGCATGTATTGAATTACCTTGAAGAAAACGATCTATTGGCACAAAGTCAACACGAATGTAGAAAACATCGTTCTTGTGAAACACAAGTAACCCTTTACTCACACGATGGACTGAATACTATTGAAAAAGGGGTTTCAAACTGATCCTGTATTTCTAAATTTCCAGGCATTGAAGCAATTCAGAGGTGGGACGCTATATATGTTACTAGTATGTTCGATGAACATGGCATCACGTTTTGCTTTAAGCACTGAAGTCGGAATCCCTGTTGGGGAGACGACGATCTATTTGAGGAACACTAGCGACAAAATTTAGAGGATCGGCATTTTAAGCTGAAAGAAGTTCGATTCTGCTACCACCAACATACATTTCGCGTACGGACCGCGAAGTTAAGATAAGAGAAATTAGGGCTCTTAGGAGGCGTATAGGCAGTCGATTTCACGTAGCTCTGTTTAAGAATGGAACAGGAAAGGATTATGACTATACTACGACTAAAATTACTGGATAGCTGACATTACACGTGTAGTAGCTGGTTTCCTCCAATCATAATGCCCAACGTCATGTCCGAACTGTTTACTGTTACCGAACTGCCGCAACAGGTGGTCAATTCACTTTCACTCCGTTGCCTGGCCTTCTTTCTTGATGTGTTTGGAAACCGAATGGTCCACTCCTTTTATTTCGTATTTCACCACACGTGATAACCACACCAAAAACAAAACACATACACACAACTAAATAAACATATTTCATACACAGCACTAGCTAAACACTACTGGATTCGAACGTAAAGATGCGGTTCAGCGCCATATACACAGTTATAATAATCACAGAGATCGTTTTACATTAGATAAGCTTCGCACAACACTGCGTGAAACCGAATTTTTGAAGTGTGCTGTTCAGCGTTCCGAATGAGTCACCACAACGATAGATTTAAGAAACACAAACTGTGTGGTAGCATAGTGCAGCGGTTAGCGCCTCAGCTTGACGTGTGGAAGTTCGTAGATTCCAATCTGGCCAAATGTACGTCTTTATCTCTCAATCCAATCGAAAAATCTATTATTTTTTACAGTTAATACATACACACTTCCCAGTCACTTACATCATCATAATGACTTCCTTATATGATCTTGTTCTTCCTCGTATCATTCCTTTCCGATTGGAATCTGTTTGTGTAGCCTACAATCTGTAGCGAAGTGCGAAACAAAATTGCTCGTCGGTTGGTAACACAGCGACTTGTAGTAACCAGTGTGAGGACATACTGAGGTAACCAAAGGTAGCGAGAAATTACAGTTTGCTTTTAGTGCTGAAACTGAAATTTTGTCTTGAGTTTGCTCGTGAATGTTAGCTTTTACAGCCGTGAACAAAGCGATCCTGATTTTAGTTTTGCTACAAATTATTGACCGCCGTTTTGACGGATACGTTGTATATCACACGGTCGTGGTTAGGTCATAAAACAAGTTTCAGAGTACGACATTAAAAACGCATCGTCTGCCGCAGTGCAGTAACTGGTCACTTAAAATCCTCTGTCGACAGAATATTCCGCATTACCGTCCTGCCCAGCGGCTGTCGCTTCCAATAGTACGCGACTTACACATTAACAGCTTTTGTGAAGTCACCCATCGTGTTTGTGTGTCGACTATATGCGATCTGTAGCCAGTGGTCGATGAGGGACCACCGTAGCGGCAAGTACCAGACGTCCACTATCAAGCACTTTCAATCGAACTATAGCATCATACTGTGCCTCGCAGAATGTGTATATAGATAAAGGTGTAATCAAGAGCCTCATTCCGGTATGTTTTGATCTCAAAAGTGGCATGATTGCAATGAACATTATAAAGAGGTGAAATATTGGTAGATATGCGTTACAGAGAAGATGAGATGAGTGGTGGCGTAAGTTAGCTAGGATAACAATTTTTAGTTCAGGTTGCATGTATTCAGGTGCAAATATACCTAGTGGTGGCGTAAGATAGCTAGGATGACAATTTTTAGTTCAGGTTGCATGTATTCAGGTGCAAATATACATTCATGGGCAAACTATAATGACTTATGATCCCCTCCACGTCTCCTTAAGCTATTATTATGCTAATTTATTTATGACCGCCTGGGGACAAGTTATCCTCTGGCAAAAACCCCCTCCTCACCAATCCCTCTGGGAAATTCCCAACCCCTACCAATCGCCAACACTTGTACAAGTACAGCTTGGTATCACATTAATTGAGTAATTGAATTGATCAATTAATTATCGCCTCACCCTTCTGGGAAATCTCCCGGCGCTTCACTCACCGCCCCACTTCCCCCTCCCATCCTCCACCTGGAAATTGGTGGTGAAAAGAATCTGTTTGCATTGGAGGTGGAGGGTAGTTTATTTCCTTTATTTTATGTGTTACGCTCTTGGAAATCTGCAGGAGAAGCTCAAACCCTCACCTCCCATTCCCCCCCCCCCTCCACACACACACACGCATACAGAGATGGAAAAATGGTAGGAAACGCTCAGTTTTTGATGAGGTATTGACTGGAAGGTGCAAGCATTACCTTGGCCGACAAGTATGTACAGTAATAATCAATCACGCTGAAGTAGATTGGAGGTGTGTCTTGTTGAAAAATTCGAGTATGTGCTCACCTTGACAGGCAGCGACTGACAGAGCTAGTCCAGAATGTCACCGTCAGATGCCATCCCAACCAACATCACTCGCTCCCTCCCACCCTGCCGCACCCAATAAATATTGGCAGGAAAATTCACAGAGCTGCTGGAATGCAACAATCTAATCACAAGATACTTAACTATATGGCAGAAGGTATAAAAATATATTGTTTATTTGTAAATGTTACTAACTGGAGGCCGGATTTCTCTTTTGATTGGCAGAAAAAACTCTTCATTCTCTGCTGCTTTGGAAGATACAGCTCTTGTAAAATACATCAAAAAGAAGTAATTAAATACGTAGATTTTTCCCCGTCGCACAAAGAATTCTGTGAACATAAAACACTCACCACATGTAATTACACTGTTACAGGTCGCACTAAAAATATATCGCGAAAAAACAACTTTCTGACTGCACACACTTGCTTCTTCCCACACTTCGTCTGCAGGGTAACTATTGGTACTAGCCCCTGGTCACCTGCTACTTAATCCCTGAACAAAGCATCATGTGCTGGTGTCACTTTCATACCAGACTCACTCCATGTTTTGCTCCAAAATCACACAGTTTCTATACCACGTCACTGGAAGGAGCTGCTCTATGTGCTCACCCTGCTGTGCATATAGTAAGTGAGCTAATTCTCAATACCATTGGTAGAGGACGCTGGGAGAAGCAATCTTCCCAGCCCTCGTTCCTCCAATCCCCTCTTACCTTCCCCATCGCCTCTCCGGTTACTTCCTGTCAGACGAAGCATCAGATGATAGCTACTTTTTGATATTACTGCCAGGGAAAATCCTGTCGAAAGATATGCTCTCTCACTCACTCTCTCTCTCTCTCTCTCTCTCTCTCTCTCTCTCTCTCTCTCTCTCTTTCTCTCTCTCTCTCTCCCAACTTGCTACTTCCTGTTGGCGTGTGGGCCAATGTCTTCAAACACAGTGACGGAGGTTTTCATCTTACCTCAGAATATTGTAATCCTATTCACTAATGATGGGGATAATGGGAGAGACGAAGCAGATCCAGCATCAAAAATCGAAGGAAATAGTCCACTTGCACCACACTATCGAATTAATTGTTTAACTATTCGCAGGAGTCAAGTAGATCGTGTAAAACACTCACCACCATCTTACGATGATCCATCTTTGTAAAAAAACATACTCTCAGTGGTTGAGGATCACACATAAACATTTTGAAAATTAGGTAATTAAATTTTCGACACAAGCGGATTGTAGTGCTAAAGGAATCGGAGGCCTTATATGCACTGACGTTTAAGAACACAAGCACCCTCATCCACCACAACGATTCATATACACGTATTTGGTGAAAAAATATTACCGATCACACACACTCGCAATTGGAAAGAGCACACTGTTCACTGACCGACGCCAGCTGCGGCCGTGCTGCCATCAGGACACTGCATTGTCACATGGGCACTACGACGAGAGACGTGCACATGAATTGGCCGCGCTGGCAACTGCACGCCCATCCACCGACTTCCACACACTGGCACTACTGAATACTCAGAGGTCAGAGAAAGTTTCACCAAGCAGACAACTGATGAATTTACTTGCGTGGAACCATCGTCAAGGGCAAACACCTGTCCTATTGAATCTTCTCACGAAACACACGCCCGATTCTGTCACCATGCATCCAGCATACTGGCCACTGTGCTAGTCAATCATCCAGACAAAACCGCCGCCGAAACATGTCCTCATGGCTGTCAGCAAGAGCTGACAGGACGGCACTTTCTTTGTAACCAAGCTGCGACTTCTGGTCGACTGAAGGCTTTTGCCCACTTGTGTAGCCAGCCATTGTGCACTGTAAGAGAAGCAAGTGCAGTTTGAATATATAGTTCTAACTGCAATTCCACCTCGACATAGTCTGACTCCAGGTTAAAAAGTCGACTGAACTTTTTTTTTTTTTGGTCATCAGTCTACTGACTGGTTTGAAGCGGCCCGCCACGAATTAATTTTCTCTGCTAACCTCTTCATCTCATTCATCTCAGAGTAGCACTTGCAACCTACGTCCTCAATTATTTGCTTGACGTATTCCAATCTCCGTCTTCCTCTACAGTTTTTGCCCTCTACAGCTCCCTCTAGTAACATGGAAGTCATTCCCTCATGTGTTAGCACATGTCCTATCATCCTGTCCCTTCTCCTTATCAGTGTTTTCCACATATTCCTTTCCTCTCCGATCCTGCGTAGAACCTCCTCATTCCTTACCTTATCAGTCCACCTAATTTTCAACATTCGCCTATAGTACCACATCACAAATGCTTCGATTCTCTTCTGTTCCGGTTTTCCCACAGTCCATGTTTCACTACCATACAATGCTGTACTCCACACGTACATCCTCAGAAATATATTCCTCAGATTAAGGCCGTTATTTGATATTAGTAGACTTCTTTTGCCAGAAACGCCTTTTTTGCCTTAGCGAGTCTGCTTTTGATGTCTTCCTTGCTCCGTCCGTCATTGCCTAGGTAGCAGAATTCCTTAACTTCGTGACCATCAATCCTGATGTTAATTTTCTCGCTGTTCTCATTTCTACTACTTCTCATTACTATCGTCTTTCTCCGATTTACTCTGAAACCATACTGTGTACTCATTAGACTGTTCATTCCGTTCAGCAGATCATTTAATTCTTTTTCACTTTCACTCTGGATAGCAATGTCATCAGCGAATCCTATCATTGATACCCTTTCACCTAGTACTTTAATTCCACTCCTGAACCTTTCTTTTATTTCCATCATTACTTCCTCGACGTACAGATTGAAGAGTAGGGGCGAAAGGCTACAGCCTTGTCTTACTCCCTTCTTAATACGAGCACTTCGTTCTTGATCGGCCACTCTTATTATTCCCTCTTGGCTGTTGTACATATTGTATATGACCCGTCTCTCCCTATAGCTTGCCCCTACTTTTTTCAGAATCTTGAACAGCTTGCACCACTTTATATTTTCGAACGATTTTTCCAGGTCGACAAATCCTATGAACGTGTCTTGATTTTTCTATAGCTTGCTTCCATTATTAGCCGTAACATCAGAGTTGCCTCTCTCGTGCCTTTACTTTTCCTAAAGCCAAACTGATCGTCACCTAGCGCATTCTGAAGTTTCTTTCCATTCTTATGTATATTATTCTTGTAAGCAGCTTCGAAGCATGAGCTGTTAAGATGATTGTGCGATAATTCTCGCACTTGTCAGCTCTTGCCGTCTTCGGAATTGTGTGGATGATGCTTTTCCGAAAGTCAGATGGTATGTCGCCAGACTCATATATTCAACACACAAACGTGAATAGTCGTTTTGTTGGCACTTTCCCTAATGATTTTAGAAATTCTGATGGAATGTTATATATCCCTTCTGCCTTATTTGACCGTAAGTCCTCCAAAGCTCTTTTAAATTCCGATGCTAATACTGGATGCCCTATCTCTTCTAAATCGACTCCTGTTTCTCCTTCTATCACACCAGACAAATCTTCACCCTCATAGAGGCTTTCAATGTATTCTTTCCACCTATCTGCTCTCTCCTCTGCATTTAACAGTGGAATTCCCGTTGCACTCTTAATGATAGCACCGTTGCTTTTAATGTCACCAAAGATTGTTTTGACTTTCCTGTATGCTGAGTCTGTCCTTCCTACAATCACATCTTTTTCGATGTCTTCACATTTTTTTGCAGCCATTTCGTCTTAGCTCCCTGCACTTCCTATTTATTTCATTCCTCAGTGACTTGTATTTCTGTATTCATGATTTTCCCGGTACATGTTTGTACTTCCTCCTTTCATCAATCAACTGAAGTATTTCTTCTGTTACCCATGATTTCTTCGCAGCTACCTTCTTTGTATCTATGTTTTCCTTCCCAACTTCTGTGATGGCCCTTTTTAGAGACGTCCATTCCTCTTCAACTGTGTTGCCTACTGCGCTATTCCTTATTGCTGTATCTATACTGTTATAGAACTTCAAACGTAGGTCTTCATTCATTAGAACTTCCGTATCCCACCTCTTTGCGTATTGATTCTTCCTGACTAATGTCTTGAACTTCAGCCTACTCTTCATCACTACTATATTGTGATCTGAGTCTATATCTGCTCCTGGATATGCCTTGCAATCCAGTATCTGATTTCGAAATCTCTGCCTGACCATGATGTAATCTAATTGAAATCTTCCTGTATCTCCCAGCCTTTTCCAAGTATACCTCCTCCTCTTGTGATTCTTGAACATGGTATTCGCTATTACTAGCTGAAACTTGTTAGAGAACTCAATTAGTGACTCTTCTCTTTCATTCCTTGTCCCAAGCCAATATTCTCCTGTAACCTTTTCTTCTACTCCTTCCCCTACAACTGCATTCCAGTCGCCCATGACTATTTGATTTTCGTCCCCCTTTACACACTGCATTACCCTTTCAATATCCTCATACACCTTCTCTACCTGTTCATCTTCAGCTTGCGACGTCCGGATGTATACCTGAACTATCGTTGTCGGTGTTAGTCTTCTGTCGATTCTGATTAGAACAACCCAGTCACTGAACTGTTCACAGTAACAGACCCTCTGCCCTACATTCCTATTCATAACGAATCCTACACCTGTTATACCATTTTCTGCTGCTGTTGATACTACCCGATACTCATCTGACCAGAAATCCTTGTCTTCCTTCCACTTCACTTAACTGACCCCTACTATATCTAGATTGAGCCTTTGCATTTCCCTTTTCAGATTTTCTAGTTTCCCTACCATGTTCTGACATTCCACGCCCCGACTCGTAGAACATTATCCTTTTGTTGATTATTCAATCTTTTTCTCATGGTAACCTCCCCCTTGGCAGTCCCCTCCCGGAGATCAGAATGGGGGACTATTCCGGAATCTTTTGCCAATGGAGAGATCATCATGACACTTCTTCAACTACAGGCCACATGTCCTGTGGATACACGTTACGTGTCTTTAATGCAGTGGTTTCCATTGCCTTCTGCATTCTCATGTCGTTGATCATTGCTGATTCTTCCGCCTTTAGGGGCAATGTCCCACCCCTAGGACAAGAGAGTGCCCTGAACCTCTATCTGCTCCTCCGCCCTCTTTGACAAGGCCGTTGGCAGAATGAGGCTGACTTCTTATGCCGGAAGTCTTCGGTCGCCAAAGCTGATTATTTATCAAAATTCAGGCAGTGGCGGGGATCGAACCCGGGACCGAAGACGTTGTGATTATGAATCAAAGACGCTACCCCTAGACCACGTGTTGACTTCGCGACTTTACCTAAGGTGACCATCCGTAGTGTTTTTTTTTTTTTTTTTTCGGGACAGTCCCTATTTTTTTGTGTCCGTCCCGAATTTTTTCAAAGGTAATTCGGGACACCTGTTTGTCCCGATATTAACATTGATGACCCAATGTGCTCCGAATGAGACATTCATTCCACCTGTATCGGTATAGTTTTTTATTAGTTTTAGTTATGTTGGCAAATTGTTTGACAAAGAGCGTACGACAAATTGTCGAAGCCGTTTACAAACTGTTTCTACTGTGCAGACACGTGTTGGCCGCAGCTCAAACAGCTAACGGGCAGTCAGAGACCACGGAAACTGTAAAAAAGTCTCACTCTAACGCATTCGCGTGGTCGAAATGGTTCCATCCGTATCTCGAACAGAAGAAGGAAGAAATCTGCATATTTTCTGATAGCCACGGAAGAGGCAGAGTAGGTTTTATTGCAAACATGCAGACGAAATACAAAGTAACTCGAACAGACGACCACTAATATACGCTCTCGTTGACTTTAGTGTCGTCAACGCTGTGTATACTGGACTCTAGCATACTTCCATTTGTCATCCGTGTGCGCCATATTATATCAGACTGAATTTTGTGTTACGTCGTGCTATGGTATATCACGTTTGATAAGTGTAGTTGTTTTTCCTCGTCAATAACAATAACAATACTTCTTCGCAAGAATGAGTTCAAAGAAGCGCAAGTGCTCATTCAATGAACAATTGCAGAAAGAATTTCCATTCATCAGTGACATTAGTTCTTCGGATTCAAATGGAAAAGTGAGGTGCAACACAGGTGCTTCCAGTTTCGCACTAAATCACAGTGGACGTGGTGACATTCAACTACATTTAAAAGGTGACAATCATAAGTGCGGAGACTGTGCAGCAGAGTCTAGTGCAATATTAAAGTAATTTTTTACATCAGAGATATTGTGCGGTCAGGAGGAGAGGTTAGTTGCAATTGGGGGCGTTTTTGCGTATCATACAATTCAGCACAATCATAGTTTCAGATGTATGGATTGTACATCGAAGCTTCTCCAAGTGACATTAGAGCCTAAATTTGCTTGTGCACATACAAAAAGAGAGGCAATAATTGTGGATGTTTTAGCTCCTCAAGCATTAGATACGTTGCGATGTGATTTAGAAAAAGTGACATTTATTTCACTTCTGACTGATGCATCTAACCACAAAGAGATTAAGGCCTTTCCTATCCTCGTCAGATATTTTGATTACAAAACAGGTGTAAATATAAGATTATTAAAATGAAAATCGTTGCCTGGGGAAACATCTGCTATTGTGAGTGGCTATTTAACAGACTGCCTCAGAAAAAGTTGTTGGACTGTGTGCTGATAACACTAATTGCAATTTTGGAGGTGCTGAAAGAAAAGGTCAGAATAATGTTTTTACTAAGCTACAAGTGGAACTCGGTCATAGCCTGACAGGGGTTGGTTATGCTGCTCGTATACTGCATAATACTGTTCGAGCAGCTACTGATATTTTGCCTGTAGTTATAGGAATGGGAATTTCCAAACTATTCCTATACTTCAAATCATACACTGTGAGAGTTTAAACTCTGAAGGACTTTTGCAGCTTTGATAAAACAGATTTTGCAAAGGTTTTGGGTTATGCTCAAACAAGATGTTAGCAGCGTTGCCTGCTGTTGAGCGAGTCATAAAAATGTGTAAACCACTAAAACCATACATCCAATCTGCAAAAAAGTGTCCATTGTTACTCCAAAACCTCCATCAACGCACTTTGAAGTATGGCTATACTTTGTTCACAGTCAAGCTTCATCATTTCATGAAGAAGTAAAAAAACCTGAAGGACAGACGGTCTCTATATTTGAAGTGGCTGATTGTATTAGTAAGTTGAAAACTACATTGCAGTCCTAAAATTGAAAACAAGTTCCTTCCCTCAAGAGTTAAAACTATTCTTGGTACTCTTGAAACAGAGGTAGGTCTGCTTCCAGCAGAGGTAAAATGTTTCATGGTCTTTATTATTTTTCTATGAAACTGCTCTATCCTACTTAAAAAAGTGACCTGAGAAAAGTTTCCAGAACTTGGACTGGTACAATTGGGTGACCTTGAATCAAATACCTGTATGTGATGACACTGAAAGAACTTCTTCTCTAGTTAGTGAAACTGTGCCATATGTTCAGTTTGCAGAAAATGTAATGTATGATGCGTATGTCACTGTCAAACAGTCTGTAACCACTGAGAAAATCACTGAATGGACGGCTAACAACACTGTTCCAGGTCAAAGATAGGTTGAGATGATTTCTCATTTCAGCCAGAATGATGTGCCATTCTCAAATGTACTAAAGGTAGTGGAGTTTCTTTCCTGCCTTCCTGGCACTAATGCTGCTACTGAAAGGGTATTTTCCCACATGACCAATATGTGGACAACTGACAAAACATAGTTGGCTGTAGAAACCATGAAAGCAATATTAGTAAGTAGGAATAACTAATGATGAAATACAGACTTGATAAAGAAAATTCACAGCACAGAGAAATACAATTGACCTGATCACACTCACTCATTTTAGAAGGTATTAACAAAATGTAAATATCCTTTTATTTATAACATCCTTAAATGATATTTTGTATTTATTACATTTAATTTAAACCTTCTTCTCATATAATAAATAAATGTATGAATACAGCCTTTTGCAAAATGTTTAATGTGTCCCGGATTTGGTTATAGAAAATATGTTAATATCCCGAATTTGAGTCTAGAAAATATGGTCACCTTACTTTACACAACCCGAGAAAGAGAAGATATTGAGCCTACACCTCGAATTTCTCCTGCAAAGTCAGATTTCTTCCTTTATACAAGTTATTCTCGAAGAGAAAAGAAGTCAGGACATACATGCGTTATCACAAAACTAAAATAAAGTATTCTTGTTGTGAAAATCCTGTAAGAGTTGGCATATTCTCTCATCATGTGAAGAAAGCTGTTTAATCACCTTAACATCTGTTGCTTTCTGCATCACAGGAGTAGAATGTTCAACTCATTTGTAGCTCATGATGGAGTGCTAAGAGTATCCCCTACCTCTGTTACAGGATATTCCTCACTTTCGAATTCTATTAAAGTAACGAAATGTTTCATTGTATGAAGTCTATTAATGTAGCAGCTTGTAGAAGCTGTGAATATCACGTTTATATGAGGTATTGCATTATAAATTTGGTAATGGTGCTAATTATATTATGATGGTCATCCCTCCCTGTGTAGGTGGGAGATTCGAACTTAATTAAAAGATCTTTCCGCAACGAAAAAATGCCTGACTACCGCTCCAGTTCCCAAAAAACATCCATGGTACTCTGCCCCTCGCTTCCACCCTTCTGGCGGCACGTAATTGCTATCAAATTGATAGGCTAATTAATGAAATTGACAATCGGAGTAACTGTGCGTAGTGAGTAATTTTTTTCCAGCAGCCGGATTACACTCACCAGGGAGTTCACATTGGTATTCATGGAGGGAAGATGACGTTCTCTTCAAGGAACACTACTGAGAAAATACATTTGAAGCTGACCGCAGAAGTATTGTCCCACAGTCAACATACATTTAGCATAAGGACCACGAAAATAAAATATGAGAAATTAGGGCTCATAAGGAGGCATATATGCAGCCTTTTCCCCTCCACTCTATTTGACAGTGGAATAGGAAAGAGAATGACTAGTCGTGGGTACCCTCCGCTACACACCGTTCAATGGATTGTGAAAAAAGACATAGCACCCATTTATAGCGACATAAGACTCACAAAGAGTTGCTGTGTCTTATTTATGGAGAAAACAAAACACAGAACTTCTGCTGCTGATTCTCTCTCATTAAAAATCTTCATACTATCTCCTACTTTTCTTATTTCAACATCTTTGTGATATGTATGTGAGTTGCTGTAATATGTTTGCCCACCTACCGTGCCCTCACGAATCTTCCATACAGGGTGCTCCATTTACCGTGACCGGGCCAAATATATCACGAAATAAGCTTTAAACGAAGAAACTACAAAGAACGAAACTTGACGTTTCACACGCGGCTGAACACTTCCTGTTTCCTTAAATAACTTAACTATCCAGCGAACGGTCCAGACACTTGGAAGATGTCGTCCAGGATTCCGATCAGCATACATAGCACACGCCCATTGGGCATTGTGATCACAATAGCCACACAGCAATACGATATCGATCTCTTCTGCAATTGGTAAACGGCCCATTTTTCATGGCTAATGTATCACGAAGCAAATACCGTCCGAACTGGTGGAACGTTACGTGACACCACGTACTTATACATTTGTAGCTTTTACACCGCCACCTATCACAACACAAAAAAGTCCAAATAAATATTCACATTTCTTTACGTACTACACGAATATGTAATCAAAAATGTGGGTACCTATTTAAAACAAAAAAAAAAAAAAACGTTGATATCCTTTTTACCTGTGGCAGTGCCATCTAGCGGGCCAACCATAACGCCATCTCATTTCCCCCTTCAAGCTAGACGAGTTTCGTTCTTTGTAGTTTCTTCGTTTGATGCTTATTTCGTGCGATATTTGGCCTGGTCACTATCAATGGACCACCCTGTGTGGTGCATTGAATCCACAGGATTTCCACATGTAACAGATGTCCCCTACCAGCTCACAGACCCCTGATAACTCTTTCTATTTCCCATCAAGTTTTGACAGCAGTATTCCATTAGTTACAAAGCTTTCTAGTCTTCCAGCCATCACTAACTGGGCAGAGAGCTATCGCAACGAGGAAAATAGCACACTAACGCACCATACTGAGTATACAAATACTGTCACAAAAATTCAGAAGCATAACACCTACATTTCTTCCACATTGAATGACGGTCCTTAACCCTTTGACTGACGGAGGCGCACCGCCTGCTTGACACTCTGAGGCACCCCGGACTGTGGCGTAGTCCGGCTACCTGCGGTGCGCGCCTGCCCATCGGAGCCGCCGCTGGGACAGGATCGGTCTGCCCAACGCCGCCCTGTGCTCAATACTTCGCGGCTGATTACGACTCTAACAGAGCCAGCGTGAACTTTGGCGACTTTGAGCTGTACTATCTCGGGCAATAGTTTTTGTAAAACAATTGGTCATCTGGTACGACTCTTAAGAATAATAATTAAAAGGATTTTACAAGGCATGTTGACCCAGCAAATTGAAGGTAAATCAGTTAAGAAAATAGGCTCTCGAAAAAAATTCTAAGTTTAGCTTCTTGCATATCCTGATATAATGCTATGACGAACGTGAAACTGGCCATGTAATAACCTGAATATACAATGTTCTTAAATATAAGGTTTCAATTCCGTAGTACTTTCCAGTACTGAATGGATAGAGCGGAAAATGGAAGATTTTGTGAGAACGTCAAAAATGCGGTATTTTCGATCTGATTTTGCTTAACAACAACGTTCTGTAAAATACACCAAGTTTTATAATTGGAATGAAAGTTTGGCGCGAACATCAGACCTGAAAACAGTGTAAACTTCGGATTGGCATATCCAGTAGAGTGAACGCATGAGGAAAATGAAATTTAGAAGGCAATAAAATGACAGCACAACGATAAGCAATAAATTTTTTTGTTTCCTACTATTTTTTTTAAGAAAAATGAAAGAAGGATATATTCGATACATCTTTTACAAATACCATTTTCTTTCAGTGCTTCAAAGCCATTTTTATTCGAACAACATACTTTAAGCCCCCCCCCCCCCCCCCCCGCCCTCTCTAGAACGATGAGTTTAATTTCCAATGTTGGCTAATAACAGAGGCAAAGTAGCAAGAGCAGTCGCACCGAGAACAAATTTTATTTTTTTGCATATTGCTTCTCGTTAATCAAAGGCAAAATCAGTTATGGAAAACAGGTTCTTTTTTTTTTTTTTTCAAGTCGACCGAATGTGATCTACACTCCTGGAAATGGAAAAAAGAACACATTGACACCGGTGTGTCAGACCCACCATACTTGCTCCGGACACTGCGAGAGGGCTGTACAATCAATGATCACACGCACGGCACAGCGGACACACCAGGAACCGCGGTTTGGCCGTCGAATGGCGCTAGCTGCGCAGCATTTGTGCACCGCCGCCGTCAGTGTCAGCCAGTTTGCCGTGGCATACGGAGCTCCATCGCAGTCTTTAACACTGGTAGCATGCCGCGACAGCACGGACGTGAACCGTATGTGCAGTTGACGGACTTTGAGCGAGGGCGTATAGTGGGCATGCGAGACGCCGGGTGGACGTACCGCCGAATTGCTCAACACGTGTCCACAGTACATCGATGTTGTCGCCAGTGGTCGGCGGAAGGTGCACGTGCCCGTTGACCTGGGACCGGACCGCAGCGACGCACGGATGCATGCCAAGACCGTAGTATCCTACGCAGTACCGTAGGGGACCGCACCGCCACTTCCCAGCAAATTAGGGACACAATTGCTCCTGGGGTATCGACGAGGACCATTTGCAACTGTCTCCAGAAGCTGGGCTACGGTCTCGCACACCGTTAGGCCATCTTCCGCTCACGCCCGAACATCGTGCAGCCCTCATCCAGGGGTGTCGCGACAGGCGTGAATGGAGGGACGAATGGAGACATGTCGTCTTCAGCGATGAGAGTCTCTTCTGCCTTGGTGCCAATGATGGTCGTATGCGTGTTTGGCGCCGTGCAGGTGAGCGCCACAATCAGGACTGCATACGACCGAGGCACACAGGGCCAACACCAGGCATCATTGTGTGGGGAGCGATCTCCTACACTGGCCGTACACCTCTGGTGATCGTCGAGGGGACACTGAATAGTGCACGGTACATCCAAACTGTCATCGAACCCATCGTTCTACCATTTCTAGACCGGCAAGGGAACTTGCTGTTCCAACAGGACAATACACGTCCGCATGTATCCCGTGCCACCCAACGTGCCCTAGAATGTGTAAGTCAACTACCCTGGCCAGCAAGATCTCCGGATCTGTCCCCCATTGAGCATGTTTGGGACTGGATGAAGCGTCGTCTCACGCGGTCTGCATGTCCAGCACGAACTCTGGCCCAACTGAGGCGCCAGGTGGAAATGGCATGGCAAGCCGTTCCACAGGACTACATCCAGCATCTCTACGATCGTCTCCATGGGAGAATAGCAGCCTGCATTGCTGCGAAAGGTGGATATACACTGTACTAGTGCCGACATTGTGCATGCTCTGTTGCCTGTGTCTATGTGCCTGTGGTTCTGTTAGTGTGATCATGTGATGTATCTGACCCCAGGAATGTGTCAATAAAGTCTCCCCTTCCTGGGACAATGAATTCACGGTGTTCTTATTTCAATTTTCAGGAGTGTATGTTTGTACTACTAAGGATAAAAAAATGTAACTGTCCATGTTACGCATTAATAATTTAATCGTAGATTAATATATGGGTTTTGTTATATTGGCGCTATATACTCAGCGTAATTACATTTGCCAGAGTACAGATATTGCGCCATCTCAATCACCATGTCCGTTCATTTGCAAGTAAACTGCTACATATGAAGTAGTCAGGCGTAGTTTGAATAATTTTACACTTGTTGCATCCATTTCCTATCCTTCTTTTCGATCCAGGCTTCTCCAACGGCAATGGCGAAGTTAAAAACGGATTTACATATTTTTTAACATTATTGGTCTTTTTTTTAGTAAGTCATTCAGAAGTGTCAATAAATTTTCTCAGATATAGTTCCCAATGTTCAGTAACGATTCTTTGTATGATATGTCTCAAAGCAGGATGCAACACATAATGGAACGTTACTAGTTTTGTATTGCTATGTAGTTCCCGCCGCAATTTCTATTTCTTGCAAACCACGCATCTGCGCATTATCGTACTTTTCTGCGAATGTTCACTCACGATAACAGCCGGAAACTGGCTCCCTTTTAATCACAGAGGATTCTCGTCATCGTAGCGCTTTCCCCTACCAATTTTCTTCCGTTCTGTGGCATATTTTTCTGTAGTCTCCTAATCGAGCGAAAGGTGAAAATCAGCTAGTGCCAGTTCTCACACTGTTACCGACCGGTGGAGTGCACGAGCATTTACAATGAAAAGAAAAACATTTAATAAAAAATTCTTATCCCATTTCACTGTCTTTTGCACTAATTCCACTGAGCTCAGTAACATGTCACAACGGTCAACTACACGCATTCTCGAATTTAATCTTACTTTTTCGCCACTATTTCTGTCAGTCTTCTTATTTCAACCATTTGTGTTGTGGTCAACATTCTCACTGTCTTATCGCACCACCTGATAGCACGGACATTGTCAGTGGACTTAAACTCTGTTTCTCCTCCTTTTAATTTCTTTTGCAGTTTTGGCATGTTAAGCCTATCCTTACGAACAGTGCCACATGCCTCAGTTCCATGGTTGTGAAGCCAGAGGAACAGGTCCGGGCTGGAGTACCAATTATCAACATATAGAATATGACTCTGTTCCAAATAAGGTCCCATAAGAGTGGCCACTACATCGCCACATTTTCCCAATTTGTGGAACCCAAAATATACCCACTCCGACAGCACAAATGTCTTTCTTCCGAATCTACTTTGCTCGGTTGGAATAAATTGCTTAAAGGATATTCGTCCTTTGAACAGCAAGAGACTCATCTAGACAAAGCTTGTGACGCGGGAAATAAATTACGAAATTTCTTTGGAACTTTGTCAAGGATCGCCCTACTTTTAAATAGACTGTCGCCTCAAGTACTCGCAGAGTTCTCACTTAAGAGTATCATTCTCAGAAGTAGACTAAAACAGGACATAATTTCGCTGAAAAATCGTGTGCTCAAAAGTGTCACTTATTTTTAACTTCTTAACTTGCGCCATTAGACAGTAAATAGCAATACATTTCTACAAATCTAGTGTCTTACCACTTTGACAGACGATAGTTCACAGATTCGGTAGTATTTTCTCCGGTGTAAACTTAAGAACGATTTGTTTCGTCTGCTATATATTGAAACAGTTTTTGAGACATAAAATGAAAGAATGCTTGGGTGAGTATGTAACTGACATTTGTGTCCTGAACTCGAGTCATCGAAGTAATCGTTTTATGGCTGGAAATCGGTTTCTTTCCAGTCAAATCTGTCACTTAACAGCGCTCTTTTCCGAACAGTTTCAATGTCACTTTTTGTTTCCTCTGTTTCAGAGGAACTGCTGACTGTAATTCTTGCTGTTTCCTGTGGTGTAAAAGGCTGAAGACTAGAGCTTCGAGATTCTGTTTTAGGCTCATTACTGCTAGCTATGTCTGATAATACACACTCACTGTCGCACTTTGTGACCATATCCAGGATTTCTTTATATGTGCAGCTTCGACGACGTGACATTTCTCACGTAAAAAGTATAGAAACTGACTAATTATGCAAAGAGCGAACACACCAACAAACATATAAGCACTCTCGAAGTATAGAGTCAGACCACTGAACAGCTATTGCGAGAACAGGGTGGAAGCACAGCTCTATGTGTTTAGACGTCCGTACCACACAGGTTGCTGTAACTCAGCGCGCCTACACTCGTTCAGATGGTTGAAATTGTTCTGAGCACTATGGGACTTAATATCTGTGGTCATTAGTCCCCTAGAACCTAGAACTACTTAAACCTAAGTAACCTAAGGACATCACACACATCCATGGCCGAGGCAGGATTCGAACCTGCGACAGTAACGGTCAAGCGGTTCCAAACTGAAGCGCCTAGAACCGCACGGTCAAAACTCGTCCCTTGCGATGGAAAGGCCGGTGGCGCGGTATGCGTCAACAAATCCTTAGCGCTGTAGGGAAGACCTAAGGGCCGCGCTTATACATGTCAGTCGCGCCAGGGGAACAGCGAGGAATGACGAGTTAACACGTCCTCATTAGTGCAAGGGTAAAATATTACCCTCTACATGTCCTGATCTTTACATATCCCTATGTTTCTGCATTAGAAATATAACAGTATCATTGTGTCTCACACTTCGTTGACAGCACAGTCTCTCTCTCTCTCTCTCTCTCTCTCTCTCTCTCTCTCTCTCTCTTTCTCCTGCCTCTTTATTGTTATCGTATCCAAAGGAGTAAAAGTACAAACTATAAAATCTTCACTAACATGACCTGCTAGAGATGTTGTGTTGGCAGAAGATACAACACCGTGTTAAGACTGGAGGCCGAAATGCACGCGTTTTACCTCACGCACGCTGGCGTGAGGAGGGAAGGACTATGCTGACGTCAGGTCTGGAACATGACAAGGATTCAGAAAGCGGACATAATTAGTTGGATTCTTAACTTTCATCCATTATTGATGAATGTCGCTCTTGATGGTACATGATTCACAATATTATCTCTTCAGTATACATTCTTGAAGAATATGGCGCCTTGATAGGTCGTAGCAAATGACGTAGCTGAAGGCTATGCTATACTGTCCTCTCTACAAAATGAGAGCGTATGTAGAAAGTGAACCAGCGCTAGCAAAGTCGGCTGTACAACTGGGGCGAGTGCTAGGAAGTCTCTCTAGACCTGCCGTGTGGCGGCGCTCGGTCTGCAATCACTGATAGTGGTGACACGCGGGTCCGAGGTATAATAACGGACCGCGGTCGATTTAAAAGCTATCACCGAGCAAGTCTGTCGGTGACGCCACAGAAGAATGCCATAAATTATTATCATGCCTCTCTCTTCCAATATGTCCAAAACAAATACTGTTTGCATGTTTACATCGAGTACCTGTGATTATCCTATTAAATATACACATATTGGTCCATTGGAGCAGCTGGTCAGTGATTGAGGTTGCTAGCACAGACCTGTGTGAAGTTTTGTGGCCTGCACTGTACGAGGAACATATCCCACAGACTATTAATCACAAGAGATACTTCCTGTGTTGTTCTTTCATAAGCAGTTGGATATATTGTTTTTCCTGCAGTAACACATGCAGTGTATGTGTAAAGCTTTGTACACCACCATATGTTTTGTTTTTCCACCATGACCCATGACTTTGACGTCTGCATCAACAGCTAAATTGGCATTGTTTCGTATGACAGAAATGGGGAAGACATCGCAACATATGTAAACTGGAAGAGTTTGCAGCATTGTGGAGTGTTTCCAAACACCTCCCTGAATAGATGATCTCTATATTTAAACTCTGGCTCCACAATGATGGGGTAGCAGATGCTTCAGTGTTCCATTTTTCAAGAGACCAAGAGCATTTATTCCTCATATTGGTTGGGCTTATTGCAACCAGGTGTATGATGGTTTCGGTGGCCTAGGTGGTAGTCAGCACTGCTACCAAATTAGCTTTGGACATTGCATCTTTCATTTTATGGCTTACAGTGCATAACCACATATGGAACAGGGGGTATCATGCAGAAGCCCACAGAGCATGGATAGTAAATAGTTGTCAATCATGACATTAGAGAAATGGAATGATTTTCATATATCCATATGACCATGTAAGTACCTTCAATGATCCAGATTTTGTTGTATTTACCTCACTTTTACATGTTTCACATGAATTTTCATAGGTTTACCGGGTTTCCCATAGTTAGACGCACATTACAGAATTATGTGAGTTCCAAACCATCAATCTTGATGACTTGTCCTGTCAACAGGAAGTCTCATCACATCAATCTCGTGATGCTGTAAGTCAGTGACATTGGAGCATGTGTCTCAATTTTTGTATCATTGCTAAACCACCCCCTCCATTATTTTTTGAGAGCTATATACATATGGACACTTAATGAACGCTGTTACGCTGCATTCACCACATAACGATAATACTGTTTTTGAGAGTAGGAAATATCTGTCACCAAAAAGGAGGCAAAAACTACGTTTCTTAGCCAAAACATTTTATAAATTCGGTAGGATTTTATTATGAATGGTCATCGTAGCCCATGTGGATGGCAGTAATGAAATCCTCTCAATGGATCCTGAGAACAACTCCAGATGTTCACTTTATGCATCTTTTAACTGTTCCTGCCTTTAACCAACATTCCTCGTAACAATGCCTCCAATTTAATTTGGAGCTGACCAGAAGTATGAATGCACGATGCCCATTACATTTGACATCTTGTTAAGGAGCAGAACGAGCTGAATTCCACATTATCAGTACATGGCGATATTTTCCTTGCTCAACTGACTGTCGCCTGTGATACAGACTTATTCTCATTCCAATACTACTGCCTTGTGAAGGCTGTTCTGTACCAATTTGACTCACATCACTCATCCAACTATACACAATCTCTTTAGATTCATGAAAGCTCAGGAGGTTAGCACCCTTTATTGGTGTATAACAGATCTGAGACTGATACATTTGAGAGTGTTAGGATCATATAATAGACGAATAAGAAGAAGATTAATTGCATGTTTTATGTATGAAGGTGCTCCAGATGGAAGTAGTTTGAAATGTTTTTTGTAAATCTTTTGTGCTCTCAGTTCTGCAGTATTGTTGTAGTGTTTGGGTTACGTACCATGAAGATGCTGGAAAGACAGAAATGATTGTAGACCTTAAACTCATACTGCTAAGGCTACTCAGTTCCACACGTAAAATCATATTAATATGATAGAGAAGATTAGGACATGTAGGGGGTGATATTTATAGACAACCCTCGATATAAAAGGTGTTATGTTTGTGAATTTCTGTTTGCAGTCCGTGTATAGTCTCTCTTGTTGTGATTTACCTCCTAGGAGAGATAAAAACCTCTGTGTATTGGAGATGTTGGTTTACAGACAAACAGGAAGTAGCCACTTGAGAGAGAGAGAGAGAGAGAGAGAGTGAGAGAGAGAGAGAGAGAGAGAGAGAGAGAGAGAGAGAGAGAGAGAGAGAGAGGCGGGGGGGGGGGGAGGGAGGGAGGGAGAGAGGAAGAGAGAGCATGTGTTTTGACAGGAGTATTAATATCAAAATGTTGCTGCCACCTGATGCTTTGTCTCTGAGAAAGTAAACACAGCAGAAGAGGTTGATGGGGCTGGAGTGAGGAGGTGTGGGGAGATTTCTTCTCCCAGCGCCCTCTGCCGCAAGTTAAGTAAACTAACTCAGCAGGACGAACACATAGAGCAGCTGCTTCCACTGACCTGGTATGGAGGTTGTATGTTGAGGGCAAAACAGGGAGTGAGTCTGGTATCAAAGAGGCGCCGGCACCTGATGATTTGTTCTGGGATTAAGTAGAAGGCGAGCATGGGCTGCTACCAACAGCAGCCTGGGACTCTCGCAATTGATGACCAGAGTTCAGTGCATGTGAGGCCTTACCCTCAGCGGATAGCATGAGCAAAGCAGCCCGTGTGTGCAATGGGAGTTGTGGAAAATTGTGTGTTATACCAGATATGTTTAGCGTGATCTGGAACAGTGTAATTAGATGAGTAGAATACTTTATATTTCCGATATTCCTTGCATTTTCGGAAAAAGAAATCTATTTAATTACTTCTTTTTGATGTATTTTAGAAGACCTGCATCTTCCATATCATCATAGAAGGGTGATATCCTGCTGTCAATCTTCCAAAGTATCGGAGAAGGATGATCCACTGCTGCCAAATAAAAAAGAGATCCAACCCTGAAAACTGAGATTTATATATGTATTATTATACCCTCTGCATTGTAGTTTAATTTCGTGTAGTGGGTGCTTTCCAGTCCAGCAGCTAAGAGATTTCCCGCCATTTATTCTGGAAGCGGTGGGGAGGAAGGGTTTATTATGTTTTTGTGGAATCTAAAATTTAAAAACCTCTCTCACACCGGCCTGATTTAGCTTCACTGATCCGGATAGTATAAACATGCGTATGGTAAGGGAATTTTCATTCACAAAGCAGATTTATCACATTCACACAGTTCAATACAGTTCTATCCTGATTAAATTGAGCTTAGCTTAAATTCCATAAGGCAGTGAAGAAATTTCGAAGTCTCGGTGCCACGAAAATTGTCAGTCGATCTCCTGGAAACATTTGTAATAATTATTAACTTTCGGTGATCACACGGGGAAGACCGGAGATGTTCTGGTAAGACCGTGGTAGCCTATTTATTGGAATTAACTGGATATCTTGAGCATACAAAACAGCAGGTTCGTCCAGTGTAAATCAGACATTCCCCACTGATCCCGTGCAACACAGCGTAGTAAGCAGACACTGTCAATAATAATCAGTTAAATAATAGACGAACACAATTACTTTAGTTTAGTTCACGTATTAAATTACTTATCCTACAGAATCTCATCAAGATGGCGACTAGCTCAACAATACATACATATACATCCTCCTCCTCTCACGACTAATCGGCAAGAATTCCTTCATTCTTTTCGTAAGAGAAAACATAGATAGCAGAGAAGCTATTCCATGGAGTAAATGGGTGCTCCAAGGAATAATTGGGCTTGAAACTACTTTGCATTGATAATCGGTAAGATAAGAAGAGATATTTCGAGATATGTACTGAGTTATATAATTTATAAAATTTCTGAAAATACCACGGAGAGACCGCTGCAAGAGACATTACCTCGCCCCTCGCACTGAGCAAAGTCGATATGTATCCACTTTGCGAGTTAACTATTGGCTTAGCTAACTTGTTAGAATTTGTGGGACATATGTTCCTATAAATGCTAAGAAGTTAGTAAGATTTTTTTGATTACAAGAATTGAAAGGGATTTGGTATCTTCGTTACCTAGATACCTAGTTGTTGCTTTCACGTGTATGGGGCATACCCGCGTCCCACGTACACAACCTTTGTTGTTGTTAATCAGGTCTACCTATTCAGGAACTGGCCTTCACAGTGAAACCCCGGAAAATCTGGAGGCTTAGACCCCAACTAGGTATCACAGACGATAGGAAAGACAGAATAATTTAGAAATTTGAGATATTCTAGAATTCATAGCGAAGATAAAATCTGCCTCATAGCCAAAACAAAATCTTTACACAGGCAAATTTTTTACAACCTTCTGAAAAATTTTCTTCATCGTTTCCTTGCTGAACAGGAATATGGGACACGGCACGGAGGACAGGCGTCGCATTGGCGTACCGGACAGGAGACGTAACGGATTTGAGAGGCTAGAAGGAACATCAGGAAAAGGTACTCAGGACTGTGGCATGTAACAGCCGAAAATCGTCTCTGGAATGGTCAACTATTAATGATTCCTAAAAGAGAAGGGTTAGTCGAATTTATCCAGATTCATTTTTAACTCTAATATGGACCTGATCCATCCAGTCTTCAATCTGAGGGATGGGAAAATCCATTCGTCTTATACTTTCCACACCTAGGTGTCTTAATCGATACTGTAGTTGCACAATATCACAACTCTAGATCGGTAAACAATTTCGAAAACATGGATAATTTCATCTATCTTCTTGAGTAAACCGAAAGGTTATAACCCTGGTTTTAATTTTTTTTTTTTTCGTTGGCTTTTCCAGGTGGAAGTAGAACTGAATCTTTCCTAATCTGATTTCAAGTACGAATGTGGATAGCATGTCAGAATGTTAAAAACTTTATTATTTGAGACAATTTGAAAAAAAAATATTATATCTTACTTATACATGATTAAAATGAAACTTTGTTGAAAGAGAACGTTGTATTAAGTCTTGCTGCATGACCTCTCCAGCTGAAATTAATCTGTTATTATTGGTTGACGATAAAATTTTTCTCTTTTATACTTCGTTTTCGCCATTTTATCTTGAACATATATCAATGCAATATGCCAATAAACAAATCAAACAGCAAAATGACACATTATCAAAAATTCAATGAAGAACTTTCTTATTAACTCTAATTTTATAAACACACACTAAGCTAGTTAATTAAATTCTCTTGAATAGAATTTAGCTCGCGCCAAAAAAAAGAAAAAAAACGGCGAGTCTATATATCGGTGGACAGTAGCAATCCATTCTAATTTCCTAACGCGGTTGATTTGTTCTCCTGTGAACTGTCTGTTTACAAACACTAACTTCACACGCGAGCGCCGTATTCGATCATATACTTTCAGTAGACTTATTCTTACTGGAGATTAACACTCCCTGAATGTATATTATTTCACACGCACAAGCTTCTTTGGTGATCATAGTGTAGACAGATAATCGTAAGTCTTCACAGCGGCAATAGCTACAGTTCCACTTTTCTAAATATTCCTATACTATCACAGAAGTAATCGCTTACTGTTCATTAAACTATCACAGATGCTTGGCATGCTGTCACTTAACCTATCAGAGTAGCTGGGGCATACTGTCTTTGCACTTCAATTTTTTTTCAACACTCAAATACTTCATACAGACTTTTCATTTAATTTGAAACACTTTCCTTAAAAGTACCTCTTTAGGTCTACATGGGAAAATAATCCTTTTATTCTTCCAGAATCCGGATATGCTAATAAATACGCACCAGGATACGGTATATCAACAATTGTATATGGACCTTTATAAATCAGATTTCATTTTCTGATGGTCTTCTTCAACCTTGATGACTTGATGTGTCTTCTTAATAGCATTTTCTGTCTGATATTGAAAAACTGAATCCGTTTGATGTTTCTGTCATGGATTTCCTTTCGCTGTCTTGCTTTCTCCGTAATATTAATGAGAGTATTATGAATTTTTTCTTCCCGTGACATTTTGGTGTCCTCGAGTTTAGGCAAGTTATCTACCCAAAAGTTTCTTTCGTTATCTGTGAACATCAGTTCATTCGGGGAAAAGTTTGTAGAATTATGAGGTAAATTATTATAAATCTGCTCAAAGTCGGTCAAATAGTATATCCAGGTAGTTTGTTTATCATGACAGTACGTTCTCAAAAATCTGTTTAGTTCTCGAGAAACGCGTTTAATTAAATTCCTTTGTGGGTGATAGCAAGATGTAAATATCTGTTTTATTTCTAGTTGTGATACTAATTCGCAATGTCAGAGATTATAAATTTTGGAATCCCGGCATGAGGATTGTAGTCATTTACAAACTTTACGGCGGCAGCTCTTGCAGTTGCTGATTTTAGAGGATATACACTCCTGGAAATGGAAAAAAGAACACATTGACACCAGTGTGTCAGACCCACCATACTTGCTCCAGACACTGCGAGAGGGCTGTACAAGCAATGATCACACGCACGGCACAGCGGACACACCAGGAACCGCGGTGTTGGCCGTCGAATGGCGCTAGCTGTGCAGCATTTGTGCACCGCCGCTGTCAGTGTCAGCCAGTTTGCCGTGGCATACGGAGATCCATCGCAGTCTTTAACACTGCTAGCATGCCGCGACAGCGTGGACGTGAACCGTATGTGCAGTTATCGGACTTTCAGCGAGGGCGTATAGTGGGCATGCGGGAGGCCGGGTGGACGTACCGCCGAATTGCTCAACACGTGGGGCGTGAGGTCTCCACAGTACATCGATGTTGTCGCCAGTGATCGGCGGAAGGTGCACGTGCCCGTTGACCTGGGACCGGACCGCAGCGACGCACGGATGCACGCCAAGACCGTAGGATCGTACGCAGTGCCGTAGGGGACCGCACCGCCACTTCCCAGCAAATTAGGGACACTGTTGCTCCTGGGGTATCGACGAGGACCATTTTTGCAACCGTCTCCAGAAGCTGGGCTACGGTCTCGCACACCGTTAGGCCATCTTCCGCTCACGACCAAAAATCGTGCAGCCCGCCTCCAGTGGTGTCGCGACAGGCGTGAATGGAGGGACGAATGGAGACATGTCGTCTTCAGCGATGAGAGTCGCTTCTGCCTTGGTGCCAATGATGGTCGTATGCGCGTTTGGCGCCGTGCAGGTGAGCGCCACAATCAGGACTGCATACGACCGAGGCACACAGGGCCAACACCCGGCATCATGGTGTGGGGAGCGATCTCCTGCACTGGCCGTACACCTCTGGTGATCGTCGAGGGGACACTGAATAGTGCACGGTACATCCAAACTGTCATCGAACCCATCGTTCTACCAATCCTAGACCGGCAAGGGAACTTGCTGTTCCAACAGGACAATGAACGTCCGCATGTATCCCGTGCCACCCAACGTGCTCTAGAAGGTGTAAGTCAACTACCCTGGCCAGCAAGATCTCCGGATCTGTCCCCCATTGAGCATGTTTGGGACTGGATGAAGCGTCGTCTCACGCGGTCTGCACGTCCAGCACGAACGCTGGTCCAACTGAGGCGCCAGGTGGAAATGGCATGGCAAGCCGTTCCACAGGACTACATCCAGCATCTCTACGATCGTCTCCATGGGAGAATAGCAGCCTGCATTGCTGCGGAAGGTGGATATACACTGTACTAGTGCCGACATTGTGCATGCTCTGTTGCCTGTGTCTATGTGCCTGTGGTTCTGTCAGTGTGACCATGTGATGTATCTGACCCCAGGAATGTGTCAATAGAGTTTCCCCTTCCTGGGACAATGAATTCACGGTGTTCTTATTTCTATTTCCAGGAGTGTAGTTTAACATATTTTGTAAACACATAACAGAATCCAATAATGTACTTAACACCACCTCTGCATCTAGGAAGTGGTCCACAAATATCACATGATATAAGTGATGTTGGTGCTTTAGGGATTATTGAGTGAAGCGCAGTTTTATTTCCCTTGTAGTCCGGCTTACGCTTTTGACAGAGAACACATTTCGTTATGACTTTGTGCACTTTTCGCCTTATATTTTGGAATTAACAATAATATCTAATCTTATTAGCACACTTTACAACACCAACATGATCCCAGGTCAAATGTGTAAACCAAATTAATCGTTCTTCATATTCTTCGGGTATGCAGACACACCACTTTGGATTCTCAGCCTTCCCAGATTTAAAAAATAAAATATTATTCACAAGCCGGTAGTATTCCAAATTGACCATAGGATTTTGTTGATTGCATTGTCGTATTATAGCATTCCATCGTCGATCCTTTTTCTGAAGCTGAGCCATTATCTTACATAAATGAATATAATATAACTTGTAATTATTTTCTTGAAGAAGAAGCACTGGATGTTCTGCCTTATTATTGACATCCAGTTTAGGTGTTATTCCTTCTGGAGATCTTGACAACGCGTCAGCTATAATATTTTCTTCTACGGCTACATGAATAACTTGAAACTGGTATTCTTACAGCGCCAGCGTCCTCCTTGACAAGCGAGGATGCAGGAACCCTCAAGTTTGTAAAAAGGCTAGTGATTGGTGGTCACAACAAACGGCTATCCTTGAGCCATATACATAAAAATTAAACCTTTTCAAAGGCCAAATAACTGCTAAAGCTTCCAATTCCGTAATCGTATATGCTCTTTCACAGGTGTATAAAACTCTGCTAGCAAATGCATTTGGACCAAAGGTTTTTACACCATCGATGTACCTAATTTGAAATAAATAAGATCCTAATCTCACGTCTAATGAATCAGTGGCTAAACAGAATCCGACATTCATATCAGGGTGGTATAATAACGGAGCGTTTATCAGTTGATCCTTAATTTCAGAAAAAGCCTTTCCACAATCATTAGACCACTGCCTTGGTACATCTTTCCTCAGGAGCCGCTTTAGTACTTCAGAGTTCATTGCTTGAGTTTTAATAAATCGTCGAAAAAATGAAGCCAAGCATATAAAACCTTTCTGTTGTCTCCTGTTTCTTGGTGTTGGAAAATTTTTTATCGCACAAATCTTCGCTTCTGTTGGAAGAATGCCTTTTTCATTTATCATATGTCCTAAGAATTTAATTCTCTGTAGAGAAAATTGGGATTTTTTTAGATTTGCAGTTATACCAGTTTGTTTCAACACAGCAAAAATCCTCGTAATAAGTTGTATGTGTTCCTCCCAAGTTTTAGGGGCAATTAATAGATCGTCCACAAAAATTGTTATACGACTACGTAGTTCTGGTCATAGGGCATAGTCCAACGCAGAAATAAAAACTCCAGAGCTGATATTGAGACCAAACGGAACGACCTTGAACTGATAGCTTCTCCCTCCATATATAAAAACAGTATACTTTCTTGAGTCCTTGTCTAACTGGACTTGCCAGAACGAACTTCTCAAATCAATACTGGTTAAATAGGATACATCTTGAAATGTCTCTATTAACTCATCGATGTTCTCCGGATGTGTGAGCACAGGTACTATAATTTTGTTAATTTCCCTTGTATCTAATACCAATCGAACTTTTCGTCCTGGCTTTGGTACAACAAGCAACGGATAATAATATGGGCTGTTCAACGGTTCAATAAGATTCCAGTTTAACATTTTTTGTATCTCTTCCTGAACTGGTTGTCTTAATCGCCAGGGAATTGGATAGTGTGTGCGGCAAAATGTCTTATGGGGTTTAACCTGTAATGTACAACCATAACCTCTAATAATACCGGGCTTTTCATCGAAAACTGACTTATATTCTGTTAATATATTGAATAATTGTTCTCTCTGACTACACGTTAGGCAATCTGACTCGGCAATCTTCTATTCGACTGTTTGTCTGAAATCCTCTACTTGAATTGTGTTGATCGCATATTAGTATTTTCAGCACAAATCAACTGCACAGCAGCACCACGGAAATATCGCTCCTACACTGCCTCCTTACTCAGTAAGATCAGTGTAACAAGTTGATCTTCGATTTTAAAATGCACCTTCCCTTCTACCAAGTCCAACTTGCAATTGCAGGCTTGCAAAGTTCCAATGCCAAGAATACAATCTACTAACAACTATTCCACTACAAGGAATGTGCATTGTTAAACTACATTTCCCGATTTTATCTCTATAAGCGTTTGTGCCTTGACGCTCCGGGATTTTGCTCCCACTGCAACTCGGCAATTTTGTACTGGTAGGACAGGGATTTTCTTAATTTTACTAATTCTGCGAAACAAAGTTCCGAATACTACGTCTGTAGATGAAGATGTGTCCTGTACAAGATTGGTTAAAATTCCTCCCACTTCTGTGATGATCTCAGACACACAAACACTTTTATCTTCGACTACACATGTCTCTAAGTGTCTCGTCAATTCATCTATCATTAATTCGCCTTCATTATATCTCAACATCGCCACGGAATGAATTTCGTTTAAAACAGGTTTGCCCCTTTGGATTCCCCGGCCGACTTTACGGAGCATAAAGCGGCCCTCTTCAGTTTAAATGTCGATTATTATTTCCTGTTGATTCATCTACTACTTCTGGTATGACAGGTTGTTGTTAGAGAGTGGTTGTGTTATTTGCTTCAAATCGAGGGTCAGAATATATGTACTCATTATTATTATTTTAAAACTGCTGGTTCTGACAATCTCTTGCATTTCCAAACATTGAGTGGTATCTGCGACCTGTTAGATTGTCTCTGAATATGCCCCTTGCAGCACTGTTATTGAAATTTCCATTTCCGTTGCAATTCTTTCCGTTGAATCTCTGACTATTCCTACTATAATAATTATTAAATCCGTTTCCGTTCAGGTTGCGTTTGGCGCCTCAATCGCTCTCTTCTGCATAACCGGTTGTCTTGGCCGATGTTCATCTTCCTCGATCATATCTATAGTGTGAAGCGTAGTCATGAAAGAGTCAAGGTCATGCTCATTAATATACAGCATTCTATTTCTGATGCTGGCCGGAAGTAAGAGATTTTAATATGCCAATCACGTCTTGTAGAGGCATAGGCTTATCCCAATAACGCGATTTCTTTATATATTTCTCAAAGTATTTCTTTAAAGACCCACGTGAAAAGGAAAAAAGGTTCTGGGTATAATACCTCCTGCCTTAAACGTTCTTGTACTCCTTCGGACCAATATTTGGATAAAATGCTCGTTCAAAATCTTCGTATGTGTCCCAAGTCGATAACATATCAGATGCCCATACAGCTCCTGACCCCTGAGAATAACCGGTCACGAAACTACCCTTTTGCCACTCATTCAATTTTTTTGGCAGTACTCCCCTAAAACTTCTTATAAACACTACAGGATGAAAATGTTGCTTGTGTGGGTTGCAGATCTAGAATTGACGTTGTTTCAGCATTTTCTCCTCAGTATTGCTTTTACAATTACAGTCGTTATGATGATGTTATTGGCGTTGATTCCAAAAACGAACGTGTGCATTAATGTCCCTGTCTGTACAAGATCTGTTAAATAATGTATCTTCATTGATAGATCTTGTTATAGGTTCATTTCCTTGCGTGGAACACAGTTAAATAATGTATCTTCATTGATAGATCTTGTTATAGGTTCATTTCCTTGCGCGGAACACAAATAATTTGGAGATATTTTTGATTGTAGAGGTGCTTTTGATTGTGATAGATCTGGTTATGGGTTCATTTCCATGCGTGGAACACAAATAATCAGGAGATAATTTAGATCGTAGAGGTGCTTCAATGTTCAACATTGTCTGAACTAATGCTTTGCCTTTTCAAACTTAATTGCGAGAATTTTCCCGCGAGAATGTTTACCTTTTGATCAACCTCGTCTTGTTTCTCCTTTATGATATTTATGGATTACTCCAAATTTTAGATGTCCTTCGGGATCTTGTCTTGTGATTGCCTCAAATCCTGCATATCTGCTGACATCTCATTTACTTGTTGCTTTAATTCATCTTGATCTTCCACTAATACCGGAATTACCGTCATAGAACATTGCATCTGTTCTTGTGCTTGAACTATCTGTGGGATTTACTCGACCTGCTCTTTAATAGTATCAAGCTTAGTAGCAACATACTCAGTTAGCTCTAGGCGTAACTTCTTCGCATTTTCATTACACTGCTGAGTGACTTGCTCAATTTGAGCAATTAATTTCAATTCTGTCTTTTCATTCTGAATTTTCAATTCTTCCGCAGTTTTATTTAATTTATCATCAAGTTTCTGAAAACTCTCTACTAATTTATTATTTAATTCCGCTTGATTAGCTTCTAATTGCTCCTCGAATTTCACTTGATTGGCTGCTAATTGTTGATTCATTTTCCTATTAGTCTCAATTTGCGCTTTAGTTGTTACATTTTTGGTTGGTTGGTTTGGGGAAGGAGACGAGATAGCTTGGTCATCGGTCTCATCGGATTAGGGAACTATCCCGGCATTTGCCTGGAGTAGTTTAGGGAAATCACGGAAAACCTAAATCAGGATGGCCGGACGGATTGAACGGTCGTCCTCCCGAATGGGAGTCCGGTGTCTAACCACTGCGCCACCTCGCTCGGTTTTACATTTTTGGCTAACAGTGTTAACTGCTGCATGGTTACAGTCAATGGGTTTATTTCGTCCTGCTCAGATGACATCGAAACACTTACGCTTTGTTGTGGGGCCTGACTAATGCTGCTGCTAGGCACTACTTCAGTTAAGCTAGCGCCTAATGTTTCACTAACCTCAGAAAAAGCTGAGGGCTGTTGTGATTCACTCTGCTGTTGCACTGCCATTTTATATGCGCCCTAGTAAGAACCATTAATACACGGAACGACAAATATATAAAGTCACTCCCGTCTGAGTTAATAATGTCACTGACATAAACTTTGCATAATACTTGCTTAGAATAAACACTTCCTATCTAATGTTCAACCCAACATTCACTCAATCAATATGATTCAAACTGATAGACATTTAAATAGTTATTCTAAATTTCTATGTACAAAATTTTAATTGTATATTGTCTGGCGACGGACAGTGACCTATCTAATGTAGATGTTGTCAGCTCTGTAGCACCGTCAGGCCAGGTGGTAGAGAGTGAATCACCCATGGTCCTTGTCGGCTGACAGAATGTGTGCTGGCCCATGTGTAGAGGAGAAGCCTCAGTGAGTGGCTGAAGAGCAAGGTAATGGCACCATCTTGGTGGATCCAGTATGAAGTCCGGAACCATCCGATAAGTAAACAGCCTCTAGGTCGACCCTCCAACTCAGTTGTTGATGCTTTTCAGTGAAGAATAAGTATTTTAGGCTCCACTTACAGTGGGACCAATATCAGTGGATTCCGCCGACTACAGACATCGGTTCAAGACGATCGAACTTTTCAAAAGACTACGCCTACTGCTTGTGTGATCAGAATGTACCCGATCTCATCGCCCGAAGTATATAGACTTCAGAAGCCCGTCGGCGAAATTCAGTTTAGCTTGTTTTCTTCGCCCACATTGACTGTAACAACATGAAACTTGTACTATGAGAAACTGAAAAGTCTCGTCAAAGAAAGCGTTTATGGCACGAAGGAGAATATCACAATCGGGAGATAGTTCGGAATCCATGAATTGGAACTGGGGGTTTATTGGAAACCGCATGTAGCAAAACCTTTATCGAAAATTTTAGGTGTACCGGTAGATTATACCTCAACAAAGCAGTTGTTCAAGATTAAAAGTGATGTAGTGGAACTTTTTGGGTATGATACGTGGATATTAGCTGTCCACTAATTACTATCACTGCTTGCTGGTGTTTTCCTGCGCAGCTGGATCATGTTTCTGTGACATGAATTGGTTAGCTAATGAGCTGTATGTGTTTCCGAACAAATTACTCTAATCTTTAGGAATGTCTTTCACACGAATGCTAAATGTCAGTCATTGGAAGTTAATAGACGTATGTCTGCAAAACTGCAATTACATTCAGCAAAACGGAATGTTTGTAATGGTGCTTTTCATGGTCACTACCAATATATTAAGTATGTAATAGAAAGTTTCCTCCTGTTAACTCCAGTAATTGATGGACGAACGTATAGTATTCGCCACGTTCTTTTCCAATCAGATATATCTCATACACGAGAATTTGGCACCTTTTTAATTGGAAAAGTCTCATTGAAACACTATTCCCCAACAACAGATATATTGTGGTATCCATAACACCTTTGGAAGTTAAAGCCTAGAATTCTTCAAAGAATATACCCTAAACTAATCAAACCTAACCTCCATAACCCCCACCAAAAACCGACGAACGAGATCGGACGCATTGTGACCAAACAGTCGGCCGATCACACCAGGTTACTTCGGTACCACTGTGAGGGCAGCCTTTGTCGTACGTTCGGCCGATGACTGGCACGGAAACTGCACCAGACGAGTATACGGTGCTGCATGAATCCTGCTGCGGATGAGCTGGGAGTATTAATACTCCTTCCAGCCCGATTTTACAAAAGCTGGTCGACTCAAGTCATGTAGTCGGCTGTGGGAGTGCCGCACTACGCTACACCGTGTGGAAGACTGCAGGACGTTATGATGCGCTGTACTGCTCCCTAATAAGAATCGGGTCGGTGGTTGGTTGACATCTCCACCGACAGCTTACAAATGCCTGCGACAAGCAAATGCCGCAACAATATTCAATAAGTGGGGAATTCCTGGCAAAGCTATAGAAAATTAACAAAAAATGACTCGTTAGCTACGGTCCCCACAACTTAAGTAAACATACACTATTGGCCATTAAAATTGGTACACCAAGAGGAAATGCAAATGATAAACGGGTATTCATTGCACAAATATATTATACTAGAACTGACATGTGATTACATTTTCAAGCAATTTGGGTGCATAGATCCTGAGAAATCAGTACCCAGAACAACAACCTCTGGCCGTAATAACGGCCTTGATACCCCTGGGCATTGAGTCAAACAGAGATTGGATGGCGTGTAGAGGTACAGCTGCCCATGCAGCTCCAACTCGAAACCACAGTGCATCAGGAGTAGTAACTGGCGCATTGTGACGAGCCAGTTGCTCGGCCACCATTGACCAGACGTTTTCAGTTGGTGGGAGATCTGGAGAATGTGTTGGTCAGGGCATCAGTCGAGCATTTTCTGTATCCAGAAAGGACAGTACAGGACCAGCAACATGCGCTCGTGCATTATCCTGCTGAAAAGTAGGGTTTCGCAGGAATCGAATGATGGGTAGAGCCACGGGTCATAACACATCTGAAATGTAACGTCCACTGTTCAAAGTGCCGTCAATGCGAACAAGAGGTGACCGAGACCTGTAACTAATGGCACCACATACCATCACACTGTGTGATACACCAGTATGGCGATGGCGAATACACGCTTCCAATGTGCGTTCACCGCGATGTTACCAAACACTTGATGCAGTAAACACAACCTGGATTCATCCCAGAAAATGACGTTTTGACATTCGTGCACTCAGGTTCGTCATTGAGTACACCATCGCAGGCGCTCCTGTCTGTGATGCAGAGTCAAGGGTAACCGTAGCCATGGTCTCCGAGGTCATAGTCCATGCTGCTGCAAACGTCGTCGAACTGTTCGTGCAGATGGTTGTTGTCTTGCAAACGTCCCCATCTGTTGGCTCAGGGATCGAGACGTGGCTGCACGATCCGTTACTGCCATGCGGATAAGATGCCTGTCATGTCGACTGCTAGTGATACCAGGCCGTTGGGATCCAACACGGCGTTCCTTATTAGCCTCCATATCCTGCTAACAGTCATTGAAACTCTAACAATGCGAGCAGCAGTGTCGCGATACGATAAGCCGCATTCGCGATAGGCTACAAACCGACCTTTATCAAAGTGGGAAACGTGGTGGTACGCATTTCACCTCCTTAGACGAGGCATCACAACAACGTTCCACCAGGCAACGCCGGTCAACTGCTGTTAGTGTCACATTGTAGGAGTTGCCACCAGCGCCAACCTTTGAATGCTCTAAGAAGTTAATCATTTGCATATCACAGCATCTTCTTGCTGTCCGTTAAATTACGCGTCTGTGGCACGACATCTTCTTGGTGCACCAATTTTAATGGCCCGTAGTGTATGTATTCAATAAGAGAAAATTTCTTGTAGCTACATGGCATACAGCCATAGTCGTTGTAAGCCGGCCGTTATAGGTAACTACGTTATTTGAATAATACCAATTTTATCAAGTTTTAATTCTCTTAAACGTAGAGGGGAAAGCGGGTTGGTGGAAACAGTAGATTAAAGGCTTCTATGAGGAGGAGAACTTGTTTAATGGTGTGATGGATCAAGTAACAGTAGTCTGCAGGGAATAGATAGGTGATCCAGTATTAGAACAGTATTAAAAAGATATTTGGCAGACGGTACAGATAAATTCCGTTGAATTTGGAATCTCTTTGGCGGAAGTGGCAACAAAACAACTTTCACGTTAATGTGTAGATTGTATGTATATAAAATAGGTCATCTACACAGTTCTGAAGCCACCACGAACCGGCCAGTGCAAGATTTATCGCAAAATCAGCTTAACACCTCTCGCACATCCAAGCCGATTGCAAGAATAATATACATAATAAAAGGAAAAATATTTAAGATGTCGATTAGTTTGGATTTAGAAATGCTATAGGCACTAGAGAGACAGCTCTGACGTTGGAGTTGATACTGGAACGATGAATTAAGAAAAATGGAGATACGGTCACAGAATTTTCGATCTGGAAAAACGGCTATGTCAACAGGTGTAAGAAGTTCGAAATTCTGAGAGAAGGAGGGTAAGATATAGGGAATGACGAGTAATATATAATATGTGCAAGATCCTAGACGGAACAAGAGGACTGTAAGACCAAGAACGAATGACTCGGATTACAATGTATGCAAGATAAGATTCGCTGATGGCATTGCAATCCTCAGTGAAAGTGAAGGAGATTTTCAGGATTGATTGAATGGAATGAACAGTCTACTGAGTACGAAGCATGGACTAAGAGTAAACCGAAGAAAGACGTAACTTATGTACAGTAGCAGTAATTAGGACAGCTAGAAACTTAAGTTCAGAATTTATCACGAAGTAGTCGAAGTTAATGAATTTTGATAGGTAGGCAGAAAAATTGCCCATGACTGACGGAGCAAGGAGGACACTGAGAATGTACATTTGGAGCATAGCAGTGTAACATGGACTGTGGGAAACGAGAACAGAAGAGAATGGAAGCTTCTTAGTTTTAGTGCCAGAGACGAATGTCTAAAATTAGGTTAAGTGGGTTCATAAGATAAGGAATAAAGAAGTTCTCCCAAAATCAGCGAGACCCATCAAACTAGTAGGTAGGTTGATGAATAAAAAAAAGTATATGTTTCAAACAACTGAGGGACAGGAAGCTTCTTTTCATACTACTGACATGTGTTCTAATTCATTAGAGTGAGATGGCTCTGAGCACTATGGGACTGAGGTCATCAGTCCCCTAGAACTTGGAACTACTTAAACATAGCTAACCTAAGGACATTACACACATCCATGCCCAAGTGAGGATTCGAACCTGCGACTGTAGCGGTCGCGCGTTTCCCGACTGTAGCGCCTAGAACCACTCGCTCACTCTAGCCTGCTCTAATTTACAAGGCGATTTTTTTGTAGCGTGAAGAGGCTTAGTATTACGCAGCAAAGGGTTAATTCATTTTGAATATACGCAACAGCTTGTGATTTTGAGAGCAGTGTCGTTCTTCTTTCATTTGTATCTTGAGTTTTCTACGTTATGAAGGTTCTCCTTAGCGGTGAAATCTACGTTACACAATGAATGAATGACTGATCAAACTGACCAATAAATGAATGGACGCATCCCAAAAGAACTTTCTTTTATATCCATCCACTTCTACACAAAAATTGTAATGATATTACCTGTGAACGAAGTTAAATACCACAGCTATGTATCCATTTTTAGGATACTGGGAAAACCATTCTGTTTACAAGGTCTCACGATTACTGTGATTAATGTCTCAACCCCAAACACTGATTTAGGTGTTGGTTTATTCTAAGAATAAGAAAAGTTTTGAAAATGACAGAATCCTGTGGCGAGTTACAAAAGCGCTTCTTAAAAGAGATAGTTGTTTACGTTTTCATAATAGTGGTTCGTTCCGCAGTAAACTTAAATATGTGGCCCTCCATGTCATAATGCAACTTATATCAAGTTTATGTTCTGCATAAAAATAACACTTGGCTTTCGGAATTCTCAGTAGTCAGATAATTGTGTTGAACGCATTCTTACTGCATCACAAATAGGCAAAGAGTAAATACGCATGCGAAACGGCACTTTCTCAACTAGTAATATGTGTTAACGTATTTTTAACTGCCATGTAATCCATTATCTTAGGCATGAAGTGTCTACAACTTATATTTAAGTAATGGCATCCTCAAATCATTCAAATTTCCATATATCTTTCAGTTGTACGCCATAAAAATAAACATGAAAGGACAGACAACCATGAAACAATGGTTGGGGAACAGGAAATGGAGACAAATAACCTGAAGGACGATACAATACGTACTGCCCGGCCTGGGAGTCTCCATTGAAAAAAAAAAAACTCTGAATAAAAAAATAGACAGGCAAGAGGAAGCCGGGCTCGTTTGGAAGGCGAAGTCCCTAAACAGTCTTTAGAAGCGAGCTGTGTTTACAATGTACGATGGAGCTCCGACCGAGGGTGCAGTCTGTCGAAGTCATTAGTCTCAACTCAAAACAGACAAAGGCTGCACTAGCTTGTGTCTTTTCTGTCTGAGCCCGTTTTTCTTTAGTTCGGCTACAGATGAGGGATTTCCGTAAACAGTATCCCTACCTACCTCGCTTTCCTGATGCTAGCTACTTATAGAATTTATCTGGATTAACAAAAACACTGCAGATCAAGGCGTGAGTGAAAATATTCTTCCAAAGATTTAAGGTTCTGAATCATTTTCGGCTCACACTGGCGCGACACAGAAGTCTTAAAAAATTTGAAAGATTTAACGCCATATCAGAAATTTCTAAACATAAAACATTTGTTGAAAAAATGTCTTCATTTGTTTTGACTTTAAAAGTCGATCGCAGGTATAGGAAAAGAACCAGGCTACATCGCACTTGTGTGGATTCTCATGACAATATGACCTCCCCTATTTTCAAAATGAAGTGTGCAAAAGGTGTGTATTTCGAATCATACCTGAAGGAGTAAATTTTGTTTTTCATTGATTATTTATCAAGCCACTGACTGTCACTTATTAAAGATGCAGGCTTGTCTTTAGACACGCAAATGTTCGAATGGGACAAGGATGGTGAAAGAAACCATCTATGTTGCTTGCAAGGGATACCTCCCTGCACTGCATATACGTGTTTAATGGATACCACTTTTAATGTAAATCAAAATAGATCTGATACTCTGTCTTCTAGGACGCACTTGGTCTTTCTCAATAGCTACTAAACCACCCGTCCGTCTATAAGGCAATCTCACAATTGGTATACAACTACGATTTAGTGTCCGAAAGAACATGAAAACATCTAATTGTGGGTGTACAATATTTTATTCATCTGCTGCCATATAACATCCACTGCTACAGTGAGGCTTCCGCTAGAATATTCGTTAAGACTCTAGCATTAGCGAAAACAGATGCTCCCCGTAGCATTGATTCAAATGTTCAAGCCCCTTACATTTGACCGTACTCTCGATCTCTTGTTTTGTATCGGATTAAAGGAAATATAAAACTTGCTTTGTCCACGTATAATCTATTCGCTTGGCTTCGCGTAGCGTCCACATCAGTTTCATTTTCTTCACAACCATAATAACTTCGCTGTGTTCCTTGTGGTGTGTATCGGCCCAGTTATATAGATTTGTTTATTTCCCAGCAAAATATCAATTTTAAGTATAAATGATGAAAGATATTATGCCAGATTATTGCTGAGAGTTGGGTGAGCAATTGGGGAGAAATGCTGTAATTAGTATTTGTGGAAAAATATTTCTTTCATGTCGTCTTCAAAGAGCTTCCATGCCGCCACCCAGCTTCGAGCTCCGGGACAGGCAGTAGCGTGGATGAGGAGGCGAAACCGTCTGAGGTGTCGAATAATCAATCCAGAAACCTGCGTCGAGGACCCGCCAAAGTCATAAAATATACTGCTGATTGGAAGTGTGTCATTTATGTGTTCTTTGTTTTAAAATTTAATTTTCTTTGGAGGTGGATCACATCCGGAATGTTCTTCCCATAGTCAGATCTGTATTCTGTTTAATTATTATTTTCAGGGAATTTTCACTTTAGGCCCCTAATAGCGGCGAGTCATCCGAGTGACACCATTTAAAAACTTCATTCTTCAAATTCAATCATACGTTGTAACCTTACTGTATTCCGAACTTATTACGAAAGGGAACAACAAGAAGTTACGTGCAGGAAGGAAAGAAAGAGTCCCACAAGACATTGATCTGAAGTTTACAAGTGTATGGTTGCTAAAGCTAGCGTTTGATGAAACGAGAAACTGCTTAGATGCGATGGCAACACGGCTTTTCAGAAGTCTAACAAAGACACCTGGACGGAATGAAACTCCAATAAATACGTTTTGACTGAAATTTTCAAAGCAACTAACCAAAATGGAACTAAGTGTTTTTTTGACATCGTTTAGATAGATTAAGCGACATGTTGAGACAAAATGTTTAACAAGGAAAATTAAGATGAGACCAAGGAAGGATTCAGTAGAAACTGAACTGGAAGTAACCATCAGAATTATCAATAAATGATGAATACAGTGTAAAACATAGAAGAGTGGTTGCGAAAGTATTGCTAGTTTCCCCTAAAACACATATAGTCAAAAGCTGCCTGTATTGTGCCTTGCCTTTGTTATTACCACTACTATAAAATTAGTACTTCTTGTACTATCCATCATTTAGCAAGGCGAGCTTCAACTACATACTTATCGAACCCAGAATGTCAGCTATGAGTTCTGGGTGTTGAGGAACAGATCGTCTGAAGACAGAATTGAGTTTGCTGTAGGTTTCGTGTAATTTTTTGGACACTTGGAGACTGGAATTACCGTTACAATCCATGTGGCAACATAACGTTCGATTTATGGATTAATATACATGAAATAACCATAGTGTTCACAGCCTAACGAGTCTGTATTTGTTGTATTTTGCCTGTAGAAAACTGACAAAGAGAAAATGGTCACGTGGCTTACAATGACCCACTACAATTTCCGATACTTGTACCGGTGCAATTTAAGAAAGTTGCTCGCTTAGTGAGCTTTAAAAACAACGTGTTTGGCATCATTAGTGCAACATAATGTTTAGCAATGATGATATCAATTTTATAACACGTTCCTTATCCTAAGCTATTTATGAAATAATTACTCTGTATTACAATATGGCAACAGCAAGGCATTATTGAGAGTGGAGAGCAGGAAAATTGCATTTACCTGTAATAGTCTGTCTATATGTGGGTCGTGAATTAAATGATTGTGCACCTTTGTAAAATGTGCCTCAGTTAACAACGAGGAGGCATGCTGAAAACATAAACAAAAATGTGAACGGGATACTACAATTTTTGGCTGCTACAAAGCGTCTTACAATCAATAGAAAACAAACTGGAGAAGCATATCCTTACATGTCGAGAGGTAATGTTCGGCATAACAATGCGTGACTAAAGAAAACTTGCGTTCGACATTGCACAAGTAAACCGAGTGCACCATACATTCAATGGAGATGAAGCTATGGCAGCCAAAAAGTTGTAAAATTGTCCATCCAAAAAGTGAGGTCGAATCAGAGGGAAATGATGAATGTTCCAAGTAAAATTTCAAGGCCTAACAAAGAAGCCTGTGACCTGACGAGGAGCCTATGCAAAAAAGGAAAAAAAAAGCCAATAGAAGTAAAGAAGAAGAAATGCAGAACTACAGCTGCACCTGTGAAAAGGAGGTGTTTTGGAGATTCTACGGGGAAGCCACCACAGAAGCTCATTCATGAAACAGAGGAATGGTATAACGAATGTGTGTGAATTCCTAAGGGACCAAACTGCTTAAGTCATCGATCCCTGGGCTTACACGCTACATAAAGTAACTTACGCTAAAAACAACGCACACACCCAAGCCCCGAGGGAGGACTCGAACCTCCGAAGGGAGGGGCCGCGCAGTACGAGAAGGGAGGGAATTAGAAGTGGATGCGTAAAGTTTACTTCGCCAGGTCTTCTGCTTGTGTCTTGATTTGAATTCGAAACCTCTTCACAAAATTTAGAGAAGTGAGGACATGCAGCACTGTCAACCGTCCTTCATACGGTGAGGACAAAATGGGCTGAGAGAAGAAGGGTATGTGCCGGCAGCGGGTGGAAGGGGCAATTGGGTGTGTAGGAGGATAATACCTTACGATTAGGTGGTGAAGCAACCTTTAGGTATCTACAAGCCAACAACGGCATACGACGTTACTCATGAATCACTGTAAAGAGAAAAGCCCACTTCGTGATTAACATCATTGTCTCACTCATCAGCCACCTGCGATCGGGTCTCAATCAAATGCTCAGATATTTAGCGCCTGGCCTTTCTTGCATCGCGATCCAACGACAAGCTACTCAGGTTGCACACTGAACCACTCAATTTCCAACGAAGGCAAACTTACCTGATACCATTAAAGATGGATTTAGTTAATAAAAGTACTAAATATAGTAAATAAAGTAACGGATGGTACCTGCCGCCAGCACAAATGAAAAAAAAAAGCTTCGAAAACTACACTCGATGCAGCGAATGTCAAGCGCACAATTCCCCAACTCCCGATGTGGGCCGCTAATGTGTATGACAAGGGATTTGATTTGGCAACTGGTACATGGATGTTGATGGAGGCTGGACACCATTTATTGGTGAGCGTAGATGCTGGATAAAAGTTACTGAACTATATGAAAAAAAGTTAGTTGGTTACTAACCGCGAAGTGCTCACACTATATTCAACATGTAAACGTCTCTAGACATTCGGATTTAGATTATTACATGTTTGATATGGCTACGATCATGGGTGACGATGTGGCACGGACGAATATTAAAATTCTGCATGACCCGCTCAACTGGCGGAAAATGTATGCCGTCGATGATCTCCTGAACGGTTGTTTTCAGCTAAGCAGTATTTATTGCTGTACAGCTTGCCTTTTATATAGCACCACAAAAAGGAGTCGTATGTATGAGATCCAGAGAATATGGCGACCAAACGAAGCCTATGCCAGTGACCTCTGGGTAATCGAGAGCCAGAATGCGGTCCCCAATGTGCTCCTCCAGGAAATCACTCTCCTGCTTCGGCCGGGTCGAGCTCCGTCTTACATGAACCACATCTTGTAAAAATGACGGTCACTGTTGATAATGGGGATGAAATCATCTTCCAACGCCTTCATGTGACGTTCGATAGTCGACTGGGCCATCTGGGAGTATCGCACCTATTATTCCGTGGTTGGACATTGCGCACCGCACAGGATAGAAGGATTCCTCCTGGCATGCAGAATATGTGTTAACTTCGGCTGTCAGTTCTTCTTTTGACGAGAATCTCCGTTCACCAAGGAAAATTTTGGAGCTTTGGGAACAAATTGAAGTCTGTTGGTGTCAAATCAGCCTAATAAGTTTGGTGTGACAACAATTAGTATGATGTTCCATGTATGTTTACCATGGCAACTACATTTGTGTGAGGATGCGTACGAACTGCCACGATTCAGTGCGACTACCTTCTTTTACAAGCCTGCTTTTCTTTCGCGTATCTTCGGCTGAAGTCGGTCGGTGAGGCCTTATATGACGGTTCTCTATTTTTTTTTTCAAAAGCCTTCTCTTCAAGTTATCTCCTTCCCTTCAGTGATTCCCATTTGAGTTCCTGAAGCATGTCCATAATACTTACGTGATGTTCGAACCTACCGGTTAGAAATCTAACAACCCGCCTCTGAATTGTTTGATAGCTTCCTTTAACTCGACCTGGTGTTGATCCCAAATCCTCCAACAGTACTCAACAACTGGTGACACTAGTATTCTATATGCGGTCTCCTTTGCAGTTGAATCACACTTTTCTAAAATTCTCCCAGCGACCCGTAGTCGACCACTCTTATTCCCTACTACAATCCTTAGATACTCATACCATTTCATACTGCGCTGCATCGTTACGCCTAGACATTTAGTCGACATGACTGTGACAAGAAGCGCAATACTAATGCTGTGCTGGCACATTCTGGGCTTGTTATTCCTACTCATCTGTTCCAACTTAATTTTTTTTAACATTTAGACCTAGTTGCCATTTATCACAACAACTAGAAATCAACCTTGTGTGGATGCATGAAAAGCTAATCATTTGCACATCGCAGCATCTTCATCCTATCGGTTAAATTTCGCGTCTGAAGCGCGTTATCTACGTGGTATACCAATTTTAATGGGGAGTAGTGAGTATATATAGAGAATAAACCTGGCCCTACGTTATTTCCTTGGGGCACTTCTGATTATACCCTTGACTCTGATAAACACACGCCGCCTAGAGCAACGTTCTGGGTTTTATTACTTGAGAAGTCTTCGCAGTAGTCAAGTATCTGTGAATCAGTTCCATATGTCAGTACCTTCGGTTACAGTCTCCAGTGAGGCATCATGTCAAACGGTTTCCGGAAATCTCGGAATACGGAATCTTACTGTTGCCCTTCATACATGGTTTGCAGTTAGTTAATCTGTCTGCGAGCTCGACAGGTTCAACTTTAGTTGGAACGGAAGGAAACTCTGCAGCCGACAGACGTGTATGGCTAGTCCTGATGATGCGTCACGCGATTTCCATATTTTCGGTAAACTGAAAGACCAACTGGGGGAGTGGTGGCAAGGGGAAGGGGGATGGAGAGGGCAGAGACTTCCCCACGACGAGAACGCTCACTTAACGCTTCTCGAATTGCGGAGCGGATGTCCAACGACGAGTACCTGAACGATTAATATAGCGTTCCGATCGTCATTGAAAGGGACCTTGGTGGCTATCTCGAAACATTGTGCGATGGTCCTGTGTAGTGCAGCATTCAATAAAATTTAATATATGAAACGCCATTAAATGATGAGACCGCTATCAAAGCATTTGTCTGTGAGAGTAGCGTGACTCACTGACCTGCATAGTATCACCCCATTACTAGGGTTTGTTTAATGTAGCATTCTGTCGTAAGGTAACAAATTTTCATAAGCATCTAATCACTCTGCTACATCTTCACCTACATCTACACAGACACTCAGCAAGGCTCCGCACGGTACGTGGTGGCGATGCCCTGTACCACTGCTGGTCAGTTCCTGTCCTGATCGACTCGCAAAGAGAGCGAGGGAAAAATGATGGCTCGTACGCTCTGTATGTGCCCTAATTTCTTGTAACTTACCTTCGTGGTCCTTACGTTCAGTGCATGTTGGCGGCAGTAGAATATTTCGGCAGCAGCTTCAAATGCCAGTTCTCAAAGTATTCTCAACAGTGTTTCTCGAAAAGAAAGTCGCCCTCCTTCCAAGGATTCCCATTTGAGTCCCCGAAGCATCTCCGTAACACTTATTCGTTCTTAAATCTTGCCGCTAAGAAAATGTAAGCCGGCCTGTGGTCGCAGGTTCGAATCCTGCCTCGGGCATGAATATGTGTGATGTCCTTAGGTTAGTTAGCTTCAATTAGTTCTACGTCTAGGGGACTGATGACCTCAGATGATAAGTCCCATAGTGCCTGGAGCCATGTGAACGATTTGAATTTTTTTAACGAAATGTAGCAGGACTTCTCTGAATTGCTTCGATATCTTCCTTCACTCCGAGCTGATTAGGATACCAAACACTCTATCATTACTTAAACCTAGGTCTGAGTAGCGTCCCATATGCGGTCTGCTTCAAAGGTGAACCCTCATTCCTAAAATTCTCCCAATAACCCCGATCCGACCATTCGCCTTCCATAACACAGTTCCCACATGCTCCTTCCATAACACAGTTCCCACACGCTCCTTCCATAACACAGTTCCCACATGCTCCTTCCATAACACAGTTCCCACATGCTCCTTCCATAACACAGTTCCCACATGCTCCTTCCACATCACATCACTTCCCAACGTTACGCCCAGATAATCAAACGACTTGACTGTGTCAACCAGGGCACTAGTGATACTGTATAGGAACATTCCTGTTTTCAAAATGGTCCAAATGGCTCTGACCAGTATGGGATTTAACATCTGAAATCATCAGGCCCCTAATCTTAGAACTACTTAAATTTAACCATCTTAAGAACATCACACACATCCATGCCCGAGGCAGGATTCGAATCTGCGACCGTAGCAGCAGCGCGGTTCCGGACTGAAGAGCCTAGAACCGTTTGGCTACAGCATTACGCTTTTGTTCTTTCCACTCACCCTCATGAACTTACATTTTTCCGCATTTCGGTCTCGTTGCCATTCATCACACCAACTGGAAATCTTGTATTTGTGTTTCTACAGTAACCCAACCCCGACACCTAACCGTACACGACGTAATCATCAGCAAACAAAGGCTGATTGCTGCCCACCGTGTCCGCCAAATCGTTTATGTACATAGAGAACAATAGCGGTCATACCACACATATTCCTGCGGCAATGATGACGATACACTTGTCTCTGATGAACTGTCGACGTCGAGGAAAACATACTGGGTTCTATTATTTAGGAACTCTTCGAGCCACTCACATATCTGTGAACCTATTTCATATGCTTCTACCTTCGTTCTTGTCATGAGGCGTAATGAAGACCTGGCAGGCTGCGTAGAGTGCTATAGCTGGCCCTTTCTCCTGAATCCCTTCCATCGAGGGAAAAAGAGAGGACATTCAGCACACGAATATTAAATGTGAATGCAGTAGTAAGCGCACAGTGTCATGAGTTCTCAGTGTTTGTCTTTCACGATAGTAATTAAAATTACAAAGGGCTGTCAGACAGGGCTGGTAGAGAGCAAACGGCAGGCCTCCCTAGCAAAGCGGACGCGGAGGATTGGAGCAGCGCTCGAACCTCGGCCGCACGCACGATAAACAGCGGAAGTAATACGTCGCGAGCGCGCAGGAAGCTTTCGGCAAACATTTGAGCTCCAGGCCCTCAAACAAAGGCGTGCCTGCCGCCCGGCTCCGGATACGGCCATCCGCCGTCTTAAATGGATAGCTCCGTCGCCACCGCTGAGGGCGGCGCTTCCTGAAGAGTACGCGTTCACGTCAGTCAGCGACAGGTAATTTGGCAATGCGGGAAGCTCTCAATGGCTACAGTAGCAGAAATACACGCAAATACTGCAACAAAACCCAAACATATTTCGTCAGGTTCAAATGGTTCAAATGGCTCTGAGCATTATGTGATTTAACTTCTGAGGTCATCAGTCGCCTATAACTTAGAACTAATTAAACCTAAATAATCTAGGGACAGCGCACACATCCTTGCCCGAGGCAGGATTCAAACCTGCGACCGTAGCGGTCGCTCGGCACCAGACTGTAGCACCTAGAACCGCACGGACACTCCGACTGGCTCTTCGTCAGGGACACCATAGCTACTGTCCAGATTTTCCTGAATGAAAGGGGCGTGTCGGTCGGTGAGGCCGAGCGGTTCTAGGCGATTCAGTCTGGAACCGCGCCACCGCTACGGTCGCTGGTTCGAATCCTGCCTTGAGCATGGATGTGTGTGATGTCATTTGGTTAGTTAGGTTTAAGTAGTTCTAAATTCTAGGGGACTGATGACATCAGATGTTGGGTCCCATAGTGCTCAGAGTCATTTGAAAGAGGCCTAAGACTGAGGGTATCAGAGTAAATGTAGAAACGCCGCAGTCACTTTCAAATATATTCTTACGAACTAAGAGACAGGAATACGAATGCAGTTTAATCCTCTCATTGCTACAGTGGTGGCTCATACAGAAATTAGTGGTAGTGAGGAATAGACACAGCTGAAACTAAGGAAGATGGGCCACTTAAATCTCTACAGCACTCTACAGGGTTTTCCCGTACGACTGTGCCAAAACGGATGCTCCACTGAACTCTAAAGGTCGGGTTCTTGGGAAAGGAAACGTCAGATTAAGAAGATTATAATGTTAAAATCATGTTAATGTATACCTTTTTATTTGTTTGGTTAACTACAAATACCATCATTCTCACAATGAATGTACCATTTGCGCTGTATCTTACAAACCGTGCTGAAACTGACAGCCATCAACCTCAATGCAAACAAGAGATTGGCAAACTAGATTCTGACGCACCCTGACAAGTATCTCTGGTGCGTTTCGAATCACATCACAGGCACCAACAATTCTGGCAACTAATTGCATCTCCGTATCCATTGGGGTCTCATACACAAGTGACATAGGAAGTGATCAGGGGGATTGAGGTCAGGTAACCTCGTAGGCCATCGAATAGGATCCAGCGACCAGGAAACTGTTCCTGCATTGCTCCATCGTATTGTACTGTACGTATCTGAATAGCCCTTAGTAATGAATGCGCGTGTCGTTGATTACTACCACGTTCTGTCGTGGGACAATGTAAATGCGATACTACAGAGCGACCTTATGGACAAGTAAAGTGAACAAACCCAGAATTATCACATCATCGTGATCCGGCTCGTCCTCCTTGTTTCCTTACAGAAAATAAAGAATGAACATGTAAATAAACAGCACAGTACATATAAACTTGTACGCACGTTAAATGTAAATAGGCTGGGAAACAGCACTGCTAGACAGAGCCATAGACATATCTCCCTAAGCTGGCTCCTCCGACCTCAGGTTCCCTGCCTCAAACTGTTCAGTGGAGTGTTCTCTATGCACTGTTACATTTTTGCACGCTCTTGTGGAAAGACCGCGTATACAGAATGTAGAGCCGAGATAGCTTCCCTTTTCATTGCATTATGACGCAGATCCCTTGAAGGAAACTTGTGCTCAGTAACTGAAAAAAAGGATTACACATGTCGACAAAAAGGATAAAGGAACTGTACACAGAGCTATCGTTTAGTATACATTGTGACCCAAAAGCCCGCAAACATTTGGAAATGCACTAAATCCCGGGGTAATATATGTAGCGGTAGCACTAAATTCCGGGATAATATATGTAGCGAATGAAACTTGACACACACACCTGAAATCACATGTCGTTTAATGGTAACCGAAAATGAATGTAAAAACCGGCCAATAAATGGCGCTGGGTCGACAAAGCCAATTTCACACCAAATTGAACGACTAAAAGGTCACCGTGTGCTGTGGATTTACCAAATCAAACGTGATTGGACTCTTTCATCGACGAAAAGCAGGGTATTGCTTTTCAAATAGTCAGCGTGGCAGGTAAAAGTATGCCAACTGACTGAATTGCATCATCCCTAGCGTGGCTGATGAACACCTGCTGGAAGGAACGACCTTTATGTACTATGGCGCTCCACCTTACATCGCAACACGTGTGAGGCATATGTAGCGCTCATCGTTTTCTTAGTCCGTATAATTATTGGCTGTAGGATAACCTGAAGTACCGTAATCGGCCGACCTCATGTTAAACGACAACACTCGGAGGTAAGTCCTCGACATACCTACTGATGTGCTCTACAGTGCTTTTCACAACGTTGTCTCTCGACTACAGGTATTGTTAATGAATGATGGCCGACACGTTAAGCATTTGTTATAAAGAACATCGTCTTTGCCACAAATCAATTGTTATGCTAGTTATTGATCTTGTATCGAGTTACTTAACATATATTGGTCACTTTGTGCACATGAGTGGTTCTTGTAAAAACCCAAATCAGTTCAAGAAAGAATGTGTGCAAATTTTTACGTCTCTACGTACACTATGCATTTCTTTCCCTTTGGATATTCGGTTGTCTTTCTCTATATGCATGTGTGGACATTGCCAAAGACTAAGTGTGAGACATCGAGACATTAATACAGAAGCTTGTTAGTCAAGCTCCGTCTCACGCCTTTAGTAGTCAGCTTATAGAAGTTTAATTGAACGTTATTCCTGCAGTCAAAGGAAAAACACAAACGTATTTAGAACATCGTTGAGTGCATGCTGTCCAAACGATGAATGCAATACTCAGAACAAGAAACAAGGTAAAGAAATTATTTTCTTCCGCTATTTATCTGTCTTAACTGCTATCCCTCAGCTTGAGGCATACAGACGTAGCTGTGAACAGTAACGGACGTAAAAAGAGCGGTGTTCTTTGGCTTGGAGAAAAGTATGTTATCATATACAAATTCAAGTGCATAAGGTTAATATTCATTCATGCATCCCTTGAATTAATCAGTTTCTCTGAGTAGTGAGAAATGGAGCATATTAGGTTCGTGCGTAAGTTTGTACTGTTTTTGTTTTGCATGTAGGCATTCCGGTTGCTACTAGTTTATTTATAGACTGTTATTTCCAACATACTCTTCTGTTTGAGTTCAGTAGTGGGGTGGCAGCAATGGAAGCAGCGACAAACATTTGCGTCGTGCATGAGGGCACTGGGAAGAACACGGCGTGAAAATGGTTTTCTCGTTTTAAGAAATATAGTTATGGCATCAGTGACTCTCTACGTACAGAAAAACCTTTGGGATTTGGTGAAGACAGTTGAAACACCTTAATCCACAATGAACCCCATCAGTGTTCTGCCACCCCTGTGTAAAAGTAGCAGCCAAACCTCGCAGGCCTGCCCCATATGCCTATGAGTTATATCCTTGCTCTCTGAACTGACACGGGTTCCCTGTTCGATTCCCGGCAGGGTCATGAATTTTTGAGGTTGGGTTGTTTCAGAGAGGAGACCTGACGGCGAAGTTATCAGTCTCATCGGGTTAGGGAAGAATGGGGAAGGATGTCGGCCGTGCACTTTCAAAGGAACCATCCTGGAATTTGCCAGGAGCGATTTAGGGAAAGCACGGAAGACCATAATCAGAATGGCCGGACGCGGGATTGAACCGTCGTCCTTCCGAATGCGAGTCTAGAGTGCAGGGATTATTCACCTGCGTCGAGATGACTGGGTGTTAGTGTTGTCCTCATCATTTCATCATCATTCATGAAAATGGCGTGATTGGACTACGAAAAAGTTGAGAATTTGTACTAGTGCCCAGTCCCATTACTTAAAATTATTCCGTTCACTTATGTACCAATGAACTCAGCACACGACGACTGTCAACCCTCTTTCATATGCGTCATATTGGCCACAGTGCCTTCCTAACTAAATATTAGGATCCTAACTGAAACGTCCACCTGGTCTGAATAATTAAAGTGGAAGAAAGGCTTCACAAAGCACTTGCTGTCTTTCAATCTCCAGTGAACAATTACAATGCCATACCGAATAGTTGCCACAGCAGTTCATCTCGTACTTTAGGAAATCACGAGCACTTACTATCACTTATGACGTGTAAGGGCAGAAAATATCCCTGTCAAACACAAAAAATAAGTGGTTATGATTTAACGAAACACAAACCATGTCAAATTATAGAAAAACTCGTAGCAATATAATTTGTACTTTTACAGTGCTATTACCCTGTCTCATATAGTATGTATGCGTTCATGGAAACACGTCACAACACAATAACTAGCGACAACACTGATTATGCACTATCCTCTAGGCACTATAACCTGCTCCCTGTTATCACATAGCGGACGTACATTTTGGTATTTCACGTTTTACTTCATATAAATTCAGGTTCTTTCCTAGTACATTTTTCGAGGATTTTACACCATTGCCAAAGCCTCTGTATCAGTTTGTGAACAGTTACACTGAGCTTTGAACAACAATTTTGATGAGAAAGCGATAGCCCTGTCTTTATCACCAATTCTGTGCGAAAACACTGCACCGATTTCGTAAGAGGAAGTGTCAATTTGCAACACAACTAGTTTGTCAAAATCCATATCAACTAAGCATCTATCACTGAGGGTGAATATTTAAGTTTTTGAATAGCTACTTGGCACTCATTCCTCCAAACAAGGGGGACATTCTTGCGGCGCAAGCGATGCAATGGAGCTGCGATTTCTGCAACATTCAGTATGAACCGAATATAATAGTACATTCTACCTAAGACTGACTGCGATTCTGCGATATTGCGAGGAACGGGAAAATCTCGTATGGCTAACAAGCGCGACTGGAGAGGATGTTCACCTTTAGTGTTTATGACATGACAAAGATACTGCAACTCTGCTTAAAAAAAAATTCCATCCAGTCTGCTCTTTAGTGCTGTATCAGATAACACACGAAACAGAGCACACAAATTTGCAATATTATCTTCAGGTGTACGACCTGCTACAACAAAATCGTCCATATAGTGTGAACAGTTTGGCACTTGAGCGATTAGCTGTTCCAAATACCGTTTGAAAGTGGCGGTTGCGGAAGCACTGCCAATTGGTAAACGCAAATATTTAAACAAGCCCAAATGAGTATTCACTACACACACTTTTTGAGATTCTTCGTCGAACGGTATTTGAAGATACATGTCACGCAAATCAATCTGTCCATGAGATCCTCTGATCGTGGTGGAGGTAAGTATCAAACATAGATTGTCGGTTGACCATAGACTTAAAGTAAACACGGAGGCGAATGCGACCTGAAGGTTTGTGGGGCTAAACTAGTGGACTTGCCCACTGACTAGCTTGCATGGGTGCAATAGCACTGCTATCTTGCGATACTTAAGTTCAGCATCCACTTTTTGGCAATATGCATTGGGAACAATTGTGGCCCGACAAAATGTCAGCTGAGCATTGTCTTTCAGAGTAATATGTGCAGCCAAATTATTAGCCTTACATAAACCTTCAGAAACGAGTTTCGGGAATTTTTTCAGCATGTTAGCTACACTTTTGCATGGAATGTAGACTTTGACAACACGTTGTCCTGAATGTTAAAGCCAAACACATTTTCTGAAAATGGGAATATCTTGTCTGTTATGAGCAGTCAGTTGCGTGCTAGGTGTAGGCAGGCGTGGGGAGCCTAACACTTCATATGTGTGATGATTCAGCAGTGTAACAGAGGTACCCGTGTCCAACAGAAATTTCACAAGTTTCCCAAAATAAGCAAATGAACGATATTTTCTTGAAATGACGTAGCACTGAAGAAGCTGCTCGCTTCCTAGTTTTACTAACGCCTCTTGCAGACGTTGAATATACTTTATTCATGACATGGGCCTTGTGATTCGATTTTTGTGAGTGGGCCGAATTCTTATGTTTGTTCAATCGCCAAAATATGGATTGTACATGTCCTTTCTTGCCACAAGCATAACAGTGCGATTGTTGGGAGGACAGTCTTGGCGTTTGTGCCGTGAACAACACTGAGGGCAGGACCTAATTCTGTTCCCTTGTGTAGCCGTCTGTTTAGCGAGCGGTGTTTGAAGCGGTGTGGAGAATTTCTTACGTAGTGTTGCGGTGTAGCAAGCGCAAGCTGCCGCTGCTGAATGGGCTGGTTGCAAACAAATGTCTCTACCTGGCAAACTGCTGGCTGTTCGAATTCTTCGGCCGACAGGACACCTGAATCGTACTCATCTAGCATTTGTGCTACTTGCTGAAATGATAGATCGGACGGTTTCAGAATCTGTTCTCTCAGTCTAACATCAGTTACATTGTATGTGGTCGCATCACACAACATAACATCTGAATATAAAGCACCAAAATCACATCTGAATTAGTATTTCCTCACTAGAAAGCAGCCGGCGGCTGTGGCCGAGCGGTTCTAGGCGCCTCAGTACGGAACGGCGAGACCGCTACGGTCGCAGGTTCGAGCCCTATCTCGGGCATGGATGTGTGTGATGTCCTTAGGTTAGTTAGGTTTAAGTAGTTCTAAGATCTAGGGGACTGATGACCTCAGATGTTATGTCCCATGGTTGTTAGAGCCATCTTGATACGTTTTCTCTGACCGTTTTATCAAATAACAGAATTGATTCCTAGCTGCTGCCACATTCACTTGTTGGTCATAATAGTATGTTAGCGAATCTACAATCTGTTCATACGAAAAGTTCGCTCAGAGAGCCGTACAGCACTTGCTACCATACTCAAGAGATAGGGACGTTTCACAGTGCCTCCTACGTTGTGAGCATTTACGTGGGCTTAAAACTGTTGCAACCACTCGAGCCATTCCTCTTGTTGTTCATCAAACTGACGAGCAGGCGGTAGAGCACTTGGAGCTGTTGGAGGTGTTCCTCGGTCCGTCGTTCGTGTGTGCAGCGTTGACTAGCAACTGCTACACTGTGTTCCACAGTGTATATATTTTGTGGGTCTGGAACCAAAACATCTGCATTAGCTGTGCTGCATCAAATGCTTGCATGATTTGGGGATGGGATAGTTGGGGTGGGAATGTTAGAAGAGACAAATGCAAGAAACAGACAAGGCTAGCAAGAAAAATGAGTACAAAAGCTAAGGAAATGTCGGCCGACTTTTACTGTCTGCCGTAATAATGATATGACACGTGGAACAATAATACTTCGAACATATGCATGACATTCGCAAACGGATAACTGTCGCATAAGAGTCTGAATTGACAACAATGGTAATTAAGACAATGTCCTACGCGTTATTGTCATGATTATACCAAACAAAGCATTCAGTTAACTTCACATAAGATGGCATATTACTGCATGAGCTTAGATACAGATTTACCTTCACTTTGAAAGTTTAAACCATTACAGAAGCCCAACTTAGATTGTCATTTCAATTACACTACTGACAAACCAGGGAATATCGCGAACCAGAAACGACTGACTAGCGTATTCTGACGATGTCCTCTGTCATCGACCGCCGACCCTCCCACAGCTTCTCACGTTGTCAGCTCTAACAACAGCACAAAACGCTGCTGCAGAAATATTCCAATATTAGAGGTTTTCAGCAGCAGTTGCGACAGTTAAGGGGTAGAGACAGAACTAATCAAAACCCGTAGACTTCATGAACCGTCCAAGGGCACGTATCTTGCACTTCTCACCGACGTTTGTTAATGAGTGGAATGAAATCGCTGGCTCTGCTCCTTCCTTTAGCTTTCCCGCTTGGTGATATACATACACATTTCTTGCATTAGAAAGACTCCGACATGAGGAAGATTTTGTGGAAACAAGGTTTTTTGACTGACCATGCAAGCAAATACAATGTCTTCCACAAGTTAATCGCGTTAAGTCTTCCACTGCAAGAAAGATTTCATCTTACAATAAGAGACGGCTTTGAAATGAAGAGTAAGTAAAAGTGGTATCGGTAACTTATTCCTTGTTCCGATACGCTGTAACCTTCAATGTCACGGTTTTCTCCTCCAATAGAAAACGAATTGTTGATATGAATGTCTGGAAAAAGCAATCCACGTGAGCGCTAGGAGTTTAATAAATAAAACATGGATATACGTTGACATGGTGGTTTTATTTCGTCAGGACAAAAGGTGGCTGTATCTTAGTACTTTCATTACCTCACCATATATTTTACTTTTTTTTTAAATCGTGATATTTACTTTACTATAATCCACGAGATCTCGCTCTAACCAGTTTCATTCCCATTTATTAACACTTTGCTCAGTGACCGTGTGAGTATTAATTCTTTGGCGAGTCCGTTTTCTGCTCGTCCAATAGCAGTGGCTTCATTGTCATAGGAGAGTTACCCACGACTACTACTACCATTACTTCTAAACTAGTCTGGTTCCTGCAGTAAGCTCGAGAGTCACATTCGAAGCTGTAAGGTGTTGAGAACGAATTTGCTTTCTTCTGTCAGTGACCCACGTGTTAAGAAGACATTATGATGTACCAGGTACATGGTAAGATCGATCCCATTTATATTCAGCGACGAAGCGTGGTTTTACTTGTGGGGTTAGTTGATAATGGTGATTGGTATCGTTTCACATGTAGGTACTCAATCACGTGTTTCCGCGCAATGGAGTAGTTGCATATAGGTTGCTGATTCGGAACTGCCTGGACGCTGGTTACAGCATTACGTGTTAACTTTATTCAGTTCTTTCTAGGATTAATTCAAGATGTTTTCTCTCCTGAAAGGTAAAGCATTACACGAATGAGCCCAAACATTATGACCACCCGCTTAGTAGCGTGTTTATCAGTTTTTGGAACGAAATACATCACTGATTGTCAGTATCCGGGATTCGACAGTTTGTTCGTAGGTTTGCGGAGGTATGTGCTGTCAGATGCCTACGGAAAGATCGTGTCATTGTCGTAAATAACGGGGCGCTGATTTGCGTACACAGTGATGGCGCGCGTCCAAGTTGGGTACCATAGGATTTAGATCAGTTGAATACGGTAACAGAAACAACGTACGTTCATTATGGTGCTCCTCAAACCGGTGTAGCACTGTTCTGGCTCCAACACACGAACAATTATACTGCTGAAAGATGACAACCCCGTCCGGAAAGACATCATGCAGACATGATTCAGGTGGTTTGCAGCAATCAGCGTTTCGTCGATTACTACCACAGGTCCCCTTGAAGAGGAAGGGAATGTCGCCCACAGTATAACACTGCTCCCTTGAGCCTGGGGCCATGGAGCGCTGCGCAATTCGAAAGGCCATCCGCCTCTATGACGGCGTTTGTGGAGGCGACCATCGACCTAGTGTAGCAAAAATGTGATTCTCCCGAAAAGCCGATACGTTTCCATTGATCGACGGTCGAATCTAAATGGTCTCGTGCCAACCGCATTCGTAGTAGACGATGTCGTTGCGTCAACATGTAAACACGCAGAGATGGTCTGCTGAGAATCTCCACGTTCAACAATGTACGACAAACGGCGTGCGCCGAAACACTTTTCCTTGCACCAGCATTGTGCTCTTTCGGCAGAGATACTATAGATCGCAATCTGAGGTGACATCGTACCTTTGTTATACTGAACATGCGGCACACTAAAGATGTGTTTGCTTTATAGAGACATTTTGTAAATGAGGGCCGGCCGGAGTGGCTGTACTGTTCTAGGCGCTAGGGTCTAGAAACGAGCGACCGCTACGGCCGCAGGTTCGAATCCTGCCTCGGGCATGGATGTGTGTGATGTCCGTAGGTTAGTTAGGTTTAATTAGTTCTAAGTTATAGGCGACTGATGACCTCAGAAGTTAAGTGGAATAGTGTTCAGAGCCATTTCAACCATTTTTAAAATAGCCTTCCTAGATTATGAAGTTTGTTTTCGAATACTTTTCACAAGAAACTGCTGGTTAAACTCAGTTTTCACGATATTATTTTACGAGAAATCGATATTTTTTTTACTATACAATCAATTTGTGTACGCCATGGTAGGTGACTGCCGTATTATTGTCTTCTCTCGTATAAAATAATTGCTAAAATTATAACCACTGCGACGATTACAACTACAGTTACTGAGACATAGCTGAGCTTGTTTCTTGGTTAGGTTACAATAATTCCTTACCATCCCCTGACCTTACACTGAAGAAATTATGTAACGTTAACCTTAATGATTCTTGAACAATAGGAGACGATTAATACGCGCCTCTCTCTGATAAAGCGCAATGAACACTAAACATGTAACTCTCAGTTTGTGCGAATCTGTGTCTTTACTTGTGGATGCTAAATAAGGAATGATTCTTTTGCAAAAATTAACGTGAAACACCAAATAAGAATACACGAACACTCTGAAACTTAAGAATTTATGTAGTGATCAAGAAGCTCAGTCGTCTCATCAATATATCAGTCATAAGTCTCTTAATAAATTGTTCGTGAATTTAAAGTGTGTGCTTTATTTAGCGAACATCGACTTAAGTTAGTCAAAAGGTAATTCGAAAGAATTCTTAACTGCTTGAGTTGATGACTCCCGCTGTTACATCTATATTCATCTCTAAATTAAGATCTAGAGTTACCATGGACAACCCCTGCATTACTGAAGTCGAGAGTGCAGTAAGCAAATTGGGAGTTGTATGACGTTTTAACTGCAGTTATAAATACGTTATCTGATCAAAAGTATCAGAACGCCTGTTAGTGGACAGTAATGTGCCATGTGTCCACTTTTCACCTTTATGGTGAACGGGGACACTTTCAACGAGTTGTTTGAGTATCCTTAGAGGAATTGCAGTCCATTCCTCCTGAAGAGTCGAAACCAGAACAAGTAGTGATGTTAGGGTCTGGAGCGAAGTCAACGTTCTTACTAATTCCGAAGCTGTTCCATTAGATTTAGGAATCTGAGTATGCCAGTCCATTTCAACTCTTCAGTTGTCTCTTTGCATTGACTACAGATGTTCGTGGGTTACTAGGACCTGCTCGAGCGTTGTAACGTATACTTCTGAGCGCCATACACACAGTCATTGTACTAGCAGAATTGCTGGTAATGCTTTGCAACTCAAAACTGATTCCTTAAGCCGAACTCAGGTAATTTATTCCCAACATCCTTCGCAATGCTCGATGGTGACTGTCTGTCGTTCCACGAGGTCTGCCTGTATTGGTTTAGGCGTGGTTGTTTTTAAGCGATCCTAGTTCACCACCGTCCCATCAACAGTCGACTTAGAGAGCTTTAGACCGGCTGAAAAGACCCTGATGTATTTAATATATACATCTACATCAACATGCATACTCTGCCAATCACATTTAGGTGCCTGGATGAGGGTTCATCGAACCACCTTCACAATTCTCCATTATTCCAGTATAGCATAGTGTGCGGGAAGAATGAACACCTATATCATTCCGTACGAGCTCTGATTTCCCTTATTTTATCTTGGTGCTCGTTCCTCCCTATGTAAGTCGGTGTCAAGAAAATATTTTCGCATTCGGAGGAGAAGGTTGGTGATTGGAGTTTCGTGAGAAGATTCCGTCGCAACGAAATACGCCTTTATTGATGTCCATCCCAAATCCTGTATCATTTCTGTGACACTCTCTCCCATATTTGGCGATAATACAAAATGTGCTGCCTTTCTTTGAACTTTTTCGATGTACTCCGTCAATCCTATCTGGTAAGGATCCCACACCGCGCAATAGTATTCTATAAGTGGACGGGCAAGCATAGTGTAGGCAGTCTCCTTAGTAGATCTGTTATATTTTCTAAGTGTTCTGCCATTAAAACGCAGTCTTTGGTTAGCCTTCCGCACAACATTTTCTGTGTGTTCCTTCCAATTTAAATTGTTCAAAATTGTAATACCTAGGTATTTACCTGAATTTACGGCTTTTAGATTACAATGATTTATCGTGTAACCGAAATTTTATGCGTTCCGTTTAGCACTCATGTGGATGACCTCACACTTTTCGTTATTTAAGGTCAACTTCCACTTTTCGTACCATTCTGATATTTCTTCTAAATCGTTTTGCAGTTTGTTTTGATCCTCTTATGCTTTATTAGTCGATAAACGACAGCGTCATCTGTAAACAACCGAAGACGTCTGCTTAGGTTGTCTCCCAAATTGTTTATACAGATAAGGAACAGCAAAGGGCCTATAACACTACCTTGGAAACGCCAGAAATCACTTCTATTTTACTCGATGACTTTCCGTCATTTACAACGAACTGTGACCTCTATGACAGGATATCACAGATCTAATCACATAACTTAGACGATTTTCCATAACCACGCAATTCCATTACGAGCCGCTTGTGTAGCACTGTGTCAAAAGCCTTCTGGAAATCAAGAAAAACGAAATTGATCAGAAATCCCTTGTCAATAGCACTCAGCGCTTCATGTGAATAAAGAGCTATTAGTGTTTCAACGGAACGATCTTTTCTAAACCCATGTTGACTGTGTGTCAATAGTCGTTTTCTTCGAGGTAATTCATTATGTTCGAATACAAAGAATGTTCTAAAATCCTGCTGCATATCGACAGGAGACATCCAAAGTCAGGTTCATGTGCGAAGTTCCTGAGGTCTCTTGGACGATCCATTCTATTGACAACACAATACTTCCCGCCTCTTCTTATATATGAGATCCATCTCGCGTGACATCTAGCGATCATTTGTGCGTTACATAGGGGTGTCTGTATTTGTGATCAGACTTTGGGTGGTCTGAGAAGATAACGTTATTGATGCAGTGATAAAAGGCTCCAGACTATGCAAATGAACTTTTCATGTATACGTGTCCGGTACGGTAGCCGCTAATATTCCATGATACAAAATCCAAGTGCCCGAATATCGTTCGTTTCAACGAAAGTAATGGGAGAAATATTCCTAAGGAACCGACTTGAAGGACAATGGTTTTTTTTTTTTTTTTTTTTTTTTTTGCTATGAAAAGGCCGCGAAAAGCTTTCGGCACTGTCTAAGTAACGTCCTCGTAGCGATACAGTTAGCCTTCAACGAAACAACGAACAACCATTCATTGGACACCTCATTGCTGGTAAACTCTACGGAGAAGAACACTCAGAGGCATTATTGACTTCTTATAAAATGTTCGAAAGCACGAATCAACCATTTAATAGCAGATTGTTATAGAATTGGGGTCCTACAACGCTGTATAGTGACAAAATTGAGTAAGAAAAATTTCTCCTTACTTACTGGGATGCTAGTTCTTCAAAGTGGAAACTATCCTACGCGCCTCCTGTCTTTATTTAATCCATTTGACCTCTGGTCCATCCAAAGTATCGCTGAAGAATTCAGCGACATCTACTAAGGAGTAAATAAAATAGTTTCATACACCAAAAAAGTGTTTCTCAACAGAGAAATGCTGTCAAACTTGGGTTGCCGCGTGAGCTGACTAGGTGGCGATGATGATTTACAGCTGTCGGCTTTTTTAATGAACAATTTCATGAAGTGAAACGTGTGACTTATTCATTTCCGTGTAAATCTACAGTTTCAGTACGAGGAAGACAAAACATTAACACTAAAACGAAAAAAAAAATGCTCAGGTGGATATCAATATTAACTCCGGCTTCCCTGTCATTAGCAGGCCGGCCGTGGTGACAGAGCGGTTCTAGGCGCTTGAGTCCGGAACCGAGCGACTGGTACGGTTGCAGGTTAGAATCCTCCCTCGGGCATGGATGTGTGTGGTGTTCTTAGGTTGGTTAGGTGTAAGTTGTTCTAAGTTCTAGGGGACTGATGACCTCAGACGTTAAGTCCCATAATGATCAAAGCCATTAGAACCATTTGTCATTAGCACTGAATGATTACTTTCTGTCTGCATGCCTTGAGAGAAACTGCTAGATATTGTTGACAATGTGTAATGTAACCCGACTGACATCACAGGTGATATTTTTCAGAGGTCAGTAAATATGATTGACGCTGGTTTGGCAAGAAATCCAGGCCACCAAACGTTGTTGTCCGTAGTATCTTCCGAAGTATCTCTCCGTAAACGTTACATCTCTCAGAATTTGGCAATCATCACCCTGTGATGATATGATTTTCCGACTACAAAAACTTAGTTTGTAATCGGTAGTACTCTTTGACTGCAGAGAATTTCGAGAAGCACCTGGTTATTTGCTATGCTCTAAAATGAAGGACCAAGTGAAAATGGACATTTTAGTGAATAGATGTAACGCAAACTAGTTTTCTTTTATAATTTTCAAACCTATAGAGTCAACAGCTGTGACGAACTTTCCGAATGATTTCTGGAAGCCTTCAGCTGCCATTTTCTTTTTTCCTATACGTTTGTAAAATTTAGGCTTAAGCGACTTTCAAGTATTTCAAGGATGATTTTTTGGAAACATTATGTCATATACGTCGTTGTTCCTATGACATTTTATGAGCACAACATGATGTCCTAGGAGCTACGACGTATATGACACAATCTGTTACCAAAAAATCATCCATAAAATACTTGAAAATGGCCTAAGGCCGAAATTGTACACTCGTACAGGAAATAAAGAAAATGGCAGCTGAAAGCTTCAAAAAATCATTCAAAAAAGTTTTCTTTTAGTAGCGCAGTACAGACCTTCAAAATAAAACCAAGCTAAACTGCTCATTTTAATGTAATATTCCTACTGGTATTTCCTTTAAATTCGTATTGACATAAAATAATAAGGTATGTAGTAAAAAAGGTCATTTCGATTGAAATAACTGTTTTATACGAAATATTTAATAAAGCTTTTTCGTGATATTACATATTTTCTTACGTATTGTAACCATTTTCATTAGATAAATACGCTGGTATCATGTTTACTAATTATATTACATAATATCGACTTTTGCCGTGCACATTGAACAATGTGGATCATTAGAATTCCCTTGTTATCTCACACGTCACTGACAGATGCCCAAAACGCAATACACACATGGGTGATTACTTACTGACAGATGCCCAAAATGCAATACACACATGGGTGATTACTTGCTTATTACAATGAGCACCATTCACTTGTAAATTACTTGTTCCCATTAGCGAAACCTACTGACTGGTACACATTCGACATAGAGGCAAGAAATGTGATGTACGGTGTGGCTGTAATTAATTTTAAACTACTTGAGAGTGCCCTAACGGATAATGAGTGATCGTGTGACAATGAAACTTTGTGAAAACAGAAAAATAACGAGCAAGCGATTAAAAGAAATTCATTTTAATTTTCCCGTGAGAGGGTAACATTTCTTAACTGCGTAACATATTTATGTTCTGGGTTGCTGAATGTGACTACCATCGGTATCAAAGACATCATGGAACGGCACTAGAGACTGCTGTACCGCTGCCCGAAACATCTCAAGTAGAAAGTCACTTTCTCCCTCGCTATGCTCATCTGCAACCTGCAATGTTAGTGTTCCGTTGATGAACCCTGTCCTTCAGGATGCCTCACAGTCAGAAATCACACAGATTCGCACCTTGTGGTCTTGGTGGTCATAAAATGACCAATGGTTCGGTTTTCTCCAAATGTAAGCCTACTACGAAATAATCCAGTGACCTCACGAGCGACGTGAGGTTCCTCAAAACACATGATTGCAAAGCGCCTCTGTCCATTATATCAGCGATCACATGATGGGGAAGCCGATCACAGTAACGTGTATTGTTTAGGATGATGGGCCAGCACCAGCGTCCTATGGCAAGTCACGACACCAACGCAACGCAAAATCCTGCATTGCACAGCCTGAACATATGTGCAGTTGGGTACTCATACGGTAAATAGTCCCCCGTCTGCACTGGTTCTAGCAGCGAGTGTTTAATTATATCCACCATGTACTTCAACACACAGGGAACAACGATTCCGTTGTCAGAGTGAAAATTCGTTCTATGTGACTGACGCGAACAGATGGAAAGCTTTTGTTGCGGTAAACCAGTTAATTTTAGTGTTACGTACATAAATGTAGCAGATGGGTAACGTTCATAATCTGCTGACAAATTAAAAGCGTTTGCTCACGCACGCTAATAAGCGGGTTTCACGCGACCTCTGGGGAACAGTAAATCAGAATGCGATTTCCATGTATCCAAAAGCGGCGGTCCGTTAATAGCCTGTAAACTGACATCCAGGTTAAAATGTATTGTGGCGGCCTTAGCTTGTGTGGAAATCTGTGACGAATAGTAGAATAGATGGAGAGAAGGTATCAATTCTGATGACTTAATTGTCAAGACGACACCAACGATGTAGTGTTTTCTATCATAGTCAGTCACTTATGACGCACTTTTATAGCTATCTTCCTGTGTCCTCAATAGGTTAAATGTGAAATGAATGTTGACTGCAGTGAAATACAGGAAGAGGCGACTAGCGGAACAAGCTGGAAGAAGTGGGGAGGCACGTTCGTTAGGACGCTTCTAACGATTAGGATTTTTTTATGTAGGTGATAAATATGGTGGTCAGTAGCCTTGGTGTCTCATTGGACAACTTAGAGTTAGTAATTGTGATGAAACCAGTGCGCACTGAGAAAGATAATCATCAGGGAAAAATGAACACACGGAAATGTTAGAGTACATTGATGACTCTTAAAATTTTCAATACGACGAAAGACAGAAATCAATGAAATTTTATTTCTTGTGCCTGTGAAATATAGGAAGAAGAACACATAACTAAATGTGTAATTGATTTGGGGTTATAAACGATACGAAATTAGAGGCACTGAACTACAAGATTTCGCCGCAAATGCTCCTCCAGCCCGGCAAGAATGTTGGGTGCACAGTGGGTATGTATGACGAGTAGCACCTAGAAGAAACCCCACTATCTCTACCCAGTTACGTCACAAAGAGTGAACACTTCGAAATGGTAAACCGGCCCTTCTGTAGCCCACCTCTTAAACCAATATGAAAGAAGTGCAATGGGAATCCCGTGATTTTTTAGCTACCACGAAATATAACAACAACGTACACAGTACAGAAACTAGCAACCAATGCAATTAACGCAAGAAAGGCATGTAAACAGAACTTACGTATTTCATCAAACCCCCCATTGCATTGCAATTTTTTCCTCCGTCTACCTGTAGGGCGGGAAAGGTATTCTCCCTGGAGAGGCCTGTTGTGGTAGGCAGGAGAGCCAACCGTGTTTTTCTAAAGGAGGCCGAAATGCACGCGTTCTAGCTCACGCCGGCTGGCGTGAGCTCTCGAACATGACAAGGGAATTAGAACTGAGAAAAACGGACGTAGCTGGTGGAATACTTAACTTTAATCCAGTCATGGAGAACGTCGCTCTTTATGGTACATGATTCACAATATCAATATTAAGGATACTGGCGCCTTGCTAGGTCGTAGCAAATAACGTAGCTGAAGGCTATGCTAACTATAGTCTCGGCAAATGAGAGCGTAATTTGTCAGTGAACCATCGCTAGCAAAGTCGGCTGTACAACTGGGGCGAGTGCTAGAAAGTCTCTCTAGACCTGCCGTGTGGCGGCGCTCGGTCTGCAATCATTGATAGTGGCGACACGCGGGTCCGACGTATACTACCGGACCGCGGCCGATTTAAAGGCTACCACCTAGCAAGTGTGGTGTCTGGCGGTGACACGACAAGGCCAATTTCCCACCACGAGCACTGCCCGCTATTCAGTTTACAGGTAGACTATACCAGTCTCTCGCTTACCCATGACCAAATACAATGACGGAAAAAAACCGCGAAACCAAAAAATAATTAGTGTGCACCATTTACCAACCTTTTAGCATATGCAACCCCTCTCCAAGTAAAAATATTCTGGGGCCCCCAGAAACATAACAATCGTATGTAAGCGATTTGAGAGGCAGCGCTTTTAATTTTCTTTCCATTGATTATAGACTGATCGAAAAATGAATTGCAATGTGAAAAGAGGTAGAAGCACTCTACGTCACGGAAATGTAATTATATTCTTAGTAGTCATAGCGGCGTAGGGGTGAGAAGGGGTAAGCGGGCACAGTCACTACACTCAGTTGTCCGAGTACGCAAGGAAGTACGGACGTGGTTATTTTCTTCGCCCTTCGGTCTAAGTGTGCATAAAATGGAGAAGTTTTCTTTCTCCTGCGGCCGCAACCCCCTGAGCAAAGCTAAGCGACGCCTCAGGATTTCGCGACCCACAGGTTGAAAACCACTAGTGTAGAGTAATGAAATTTCACCAATACACTTCTCTAGGTAACATATTTATGTGATTAACGTTGCAAGATCACAGGTTCATGTCAGCGCGAGATATGCCATTGAAAATGTGAAATGCTGATACATAAGTAACCGGTGTAGCCACCAGAATGTTGAATGCACGCAGGCAAAAGAGCGTGCATTGTCTCTTACAGTAGCTGTATGTCACTTTGTGGGATGGAGTTCCTAGCATGTTGCACCTAGTAGGTCAGCACAAGGACGGCCAATGACCTGTGGATGAGTTATCGTTGGATGATATCCCGTATGTGCTCGATTGCATACAGATCTGATGATCAAGCGTGCCAAGGGGACATGTCGATAGTTTCTAGAGAATAATGGTGTACAGAACCGGTACGTGTACGAGCACCTGGAACGCTGTTCATGAATGCCAGCACAACGATTCGGATCGCAAGACTTAAGTAAAAATCTGCAGTCAAGTTGCGTGGAATACCCTCGAGTGTGCTCTTGCTGTCATAGGAAATCGCACCCCAGACCATAACTCCAGGTGTTGGTCCATTGGGTCTAGCAATAACACAGGCTGGTCACATGCACTCAACAGGCCTCCTTCTAACCAACACACAACCTTTACTGGCATCGAGACAGAACCAGATTTCATCAGAAAACATTTCCAACTTGCACTCCAGTGAGCTCTCACTTGACACCACTGAAGTCTCAAATGGCGGTGGCTTGGGGTCAATGGAAAGCACGCTACAAGGCACCTGGCTCTGAGCTGTCCTTCGAGTAACCAAAGTGGAATAGTTCAATGTATCACTCCGGCTCGGATTTCAGTTGCACATCCTGTGAGGTGCTCCACATCCCAATGCCGAAAGCGGTTGCCTTCCTTCCGGCAGCGCCACCTGGCCTTCTGGAGCCTGGTCTTCTTGGGACCGCACATTCTAGTCACCACCGCTGCCAACAATCATACACAGTGGCTACATTCCTGCCAAGTCTTTCTACGGGAGAGAATATCCAGCTTCTCGTAGCCCTATTACACGACCAGTTTCAAAGTCAGTGTGGTGCAGATAATGGCGTCTTTGTAACCTTAGATGCATTCTTGACTGTCATCAACACACCGAATCCAATCACAAAGGTAATTACCGCTCACGACAGTTACAGAGTGCATTTAAGGCAAATCTGAAAAGCACCCTCACAGTGGATCTGCTAGCGCCCCTCTTATGTGACTGGCGCGAGATCTGAATAAACATCATCTTTCAGATGTAGAAACTTATCCAGCTTTAATTTGTGTCGCACAACTCCTTTTGGGTGTTGCGAATCTTTTTTCGTCAGTGTATTTCATTTAGTGTAAGGTATGGAGAGTTATCAGACCAGCTCAACTGTCAAACGCTTTCTATCAATACAGGCCAGGACAGTGTTCACAGCCACGCGATCTTGCACTACTTGCTGAAAAGTACTGTGCAGGCGACTTTCAAGGAAGGGCACAGCCAATCGCCTTAAAATGTCGATATCATAACGCTTGTTGTCCGAATTTCGGGCGGGTGAACCAGAGGTGAGCCCAATGGCATTTCAGGCCATCCTGCGTATGTTGAGGCACTGTGGTGATCCGAATCACAACTTCGGTGTTGTGTACGATTTCATATGCAGTGTTGGAGACATGGGCAACAGAGTTGCGTGGCAAATGTCGCCATAGGAAAGTCGAACAATAACTGAAATGATTAGCGAGCAAGTTAACACAGCAAACAGCAGATTTACTTAGCTTGTATTTCTCCAAGAATGTGATGACTCATTACAAATATTGCAGCTAGAAATAAAGACCAGCTCTTAATAAGGATAAGGCTCTCTGAACCAAAGCATGAATAATCGTGGCGGCCATGATTGCCCTGTTGACCGGCCGTGAAATTCCCTAAGTAGTTGCACCATCCATGTGAATACTTATCTTACTGCTAAAAAGCTCGTTCACTAATTAATTACTCCTCTCAGGCGCTAGTCACGTAGAGCTATTGACATCCTACATCGCAATGTGTACGACCCTCGTTAAACCATTGATTCCGTATTGGCTTGACCGTAGCGAGTTTGTTAGTAATGCCAGTAGAAACATCGCGGAACTATAGACCATCTCCTCGATCGTTATGATTCCGTTGTGTCGAATAAGGACATACTGTGCACCGTGGCGTTTCTTCCTGTTACAGGTGCCGTAACGCAGTCTTCCCACAGACAACTAACATTCGGAATGAGAAACTCGTTTCCTAATTATTCGTTGTGTGGAAAAAGTAGATGGCATTAATCCCATCTGGTATGTGCCGCTGACCTGAAATGTTAATCTTCTGCACATCTAGCCGTGCTGTAGGTTTCATACCAGACTGACCGTTGTTTCACGCCACTACCATGCTGTTGCAATTTTAATGGCCAGTTGTGCACGTAAGAGCCGAACATCGCTGAGAAAGAAAGCACCACAGGTAGGATAAAGAACCAAGAAGTGGTGGCCTATCACTGCGGAATTGCAGATTTCCTTAACATTTTCTAATCTACAAAAGAAACAAAAATTCTTGAAGATGCGAAAGGCTCTGTCCAAAAATCAGTGAATCTCAGTCCGTCCTTATCCTGCACTGTATCCTGCGAACTATGGATGAACACTCACATTCCATTTCCCTAGATTTCCGGAAAGCGTATGACACAGTGTTTCACTGCAGTAGATCTCAACATGCGAATGAGGTTCTCAGACATGAGAGTGGGTTGAAGACTATTTAAATCATAGAACCCAGTACGTTGTCCTGAACTACAAGCGTTCTTCAGAAACAAGGGTATTGGCAAGAGTGCCTCGGGGAAGTGAGGTAGGACCGGTCTTGCTCTCTAAATACGTAAACTCATCTGACGGATAGGACGAGCAGCAATGTGCGACTAATTGCGGATGACCCAGCTGTGTAAGGAAATGCATCATCGACGAGTGCCTCTAGGACGATACTCGGCAATTCTGAGATGATTTCTATTTGGAGCGATCAATGCCAATTTCCTCTAAAAGTAGAGAAATATAAGATAATACAGACGAATAGGAAAAGCAATTATGTAATCTTCGAATACATTATTAGTGGCGAGCTACACATTCACATTGGTTAACTATTTAATCCTAATCTTGCAAAGGGATATGAAGAGGAACGAATATGTGGGGTTTGTGGATGTTTTGCAGCGCCATGACCAGCCCTGGATTAATACGGCTGTCTGCTCTGTTAACAGGGAGCTGGGGTGGGGGGGGGGGGGGGGGAGGGGAGTTACTGTTAGAAGAAACTGAATCTCATATCTGTGCTGTGCCTGTTGATGAAATTGGAAAGTGGGGTTACACTAGTCATGGCCTGCATCTGAATAGGAGGGGGAAGGATAGATTAGTTGATCTTCTTGCAGAAAATGTAAGGGAGGCCACATACACACAAGACAAAATATCTGTGATTACTGGAGTCAGGGGGGCACATTTTTTAGCGTCAGGTTACAGACAGACAGTATTGAAAGAAATGAAAAGAGAACAGCGCCATAATGTCTGTACCAGTATACAAAGAAATAAAATTTGTGTATTTCATCAGAACATTGGAGGACTGAAAATTGAAATATATGAGCTTCTTGTATGTCTAGAAAATGAGGTAAATTCGGAAGGCATAGATATTTCGTGTCTCTCTGAACACCATGTAACCGTAGTGATGGAGAAGTTAAATTTAAGGGATTACAGATAAGCATCTTTCTCGTGTAGGGTCAAAATGGAAAAGGAGTAGTTGCTACTTATATAAAATCTAGACACAAAGTCAAACATATTGAAACAAATAGTTTTCCTGTAGATCAGATTCCTGAAGCATGTGTTTGTGAGTTGCTACTGCAATGTACTTCTACAGTAATTGTAACAATCTACAGATCCCCTCAAGGTCACTTTTAGTTATTCATGAAAAATCTATAGGCATTATTAAGCTACATCTCAGACAAACAGTAGCAGTTAGTGGTTTGTTATGATTTTAATGTAGATTTCATAAACATACGGATGGGAGAAATGAGGTAGGATCATTGTTTGGTTGCTTCAATCGAGTATCTGCTGCAAGTTTTACGACTCGTGTGCAGCAGGCTAGCAGGTCACTTATCGATAACATTTTCATAGACAGTGCTTAGGCAGAAACAATTAATGTGAAACCAGTTGTTAATGGGCTATCAGATCATGATGTACAGTTATGGAAATAACACATATAGCACCTTTCAGGCTTCAGGCAGGTACATACAAGGCAGGGAGGCTTATTGATGCGAACAGGGTACAGAGATTTAAGAGCAGCTTAGAAGAGGTGGAACGGGATGAAATATACACAGAAAAGGATGCTGATGCTAAATTCAATTTATCCCACCGTAAATTTGTCTCATTGTTTGAGAGTTCCTTTCCTGAAGCATTATTCAAAAAAGCCATTACCAAGTCAAGTAACCCATGGATTACTACGTGAAATAAGGTACCATGTAATTGGAAGAGGGAACTATATGGACAGTCAAGAATAAGTCAGGATCCGAATTTACTTGCTTACTACAAAAGACACTGTAATATTTTAAGGAAAGTCATTAAGAAGCCTAGAAGCTTCTGTGTTCTGACCGAAATTAAAACTGCATTGAATACGTCAAACGGGAGACGGGGCAGCCTGACAGTACACAGCATACCATAGCAATAAAGCTAAATGATGATGTAGTAGGTGACAACTCACAAGCTGCAAGTGTTTTTAACAATCACTCTCTGAATGTAGCAGCAAAAATGGGGTTAAAGGATTTAGTTGAAGAAGTAAAAAAAGTATGATAAAATGTCATTCCAAGGACTTTAGGCCTTTAGAAATAGCACCAACATCCCCTGCTGAAATTAAGGGAATTATAAATATACTGAAAACAAGAGCTCATGTGATGTTGATGGAGTCTCTGATAGAATTTTGAAGTGTTGTTCTAATTTAGTAACCGGAGTCCTTAATGATATAAGTAATGCTTTGCTGGCACAGGGAATTTTTCAGACATATTGAAATACGCAATTGTCAAACCTCTTCATAAGAATGGGTGCAAGAGTGGCTTATATAATTACAGACAAATCTCATTGCTGACTTCATTTTCTAAAATATTTGAAAAAGTGACGTATTCTAGAATAATCTCATATTTAAGTGAAAATAATTTACTCAGCATTTCACAGTTCGGATTCAGGAAGTGTTACTTGACTGACAATGCTATCTACACATTTATGACTGAGAATGATATCTACACATTTACCCATCCAACAGTAGAAGCCCTAAATAAGAAATTATCGCTAGTTGGTATTTTTTGTGATCATTCGAAGGCATTTGACTCTGTGGATCATGTCACACTCTTAGAAAAACTCAGGTTTTATGAAATTGAAGGCTATACACACAGCTAATTTGAACCATACTTAACGAAAAGAAAGGAAAAAGTGGTGCTGAATAACAGAAATAATGTTGAGAGGGTGGAAAAACCTAGTTAGTGGGGAGTTATCAGAATGGGTATTCCACAGGGTTCAAGTTTGGGTCCTCTGCTGTTCCTTATTCATGTGAATGACCTCTCACTTCACGTTCAGCAAGCAGAACTAGTACTTTTGGCAGACTACAAGAGCGTTATAACAAAAACCATTACAGAAAGAGCAGCTGAAAATATTGTTAAGGATGTCTTTCGAAGAATTACTAAATGGTTCTCAGAAAATGCATTCTCCCTTAATTTTGAAAAATTTAACTATTTCCAGTTCTGTACATCAATTAGAGTCGTACCAATAATTGATGTAGCATATGAACAGGGATTAGTTAACTGGGCAAATTTCTGCAAATTTATGGGTGTTCACATTGATGACCACTTGTACTGGACGAACTATATTACTGAGCTTCTCAAACAATTAAGTTCAGCTTCTTTCACTCTTCGTATAATGTCTGGTCTCGGTAATAAACTGATCAGCCTCCTAACGTACTTTACATATTTCCACTCAGTCATGGCTCAAATGTCTCTGAGCGCTATGGGACTTAACATCTGTGGTCATCAGTCCGCTAGAACTTAAAACTACTTAAACCTAACTAACCTAAGGACATCAGACACATCCAAGCCCGAGGCAGGATTCGAATCAGCGACCGTAGCGGTCACGCGGTTCCAAACTGAAGCGCCTAGAATCGCACGGCCACACCGGCCGGCCACTCAGTTATGTCTAATGGAATAGTTTTCTGGGGTATCTCGCCACTTAGACGTAAAGTATTGTTGCACAAAAGAGAACAGTAAGACAAATGAGTGGTGTTCACTCAAGGACGTCATGTTGCCGTCTGTTCAAGGAGTTAGTTATTTTAAATGCACCATCAGAATACATACGTTCGTTAATGAAATTCTTTATTAATAATCCATCTCAATTCGCGAAGAACAGTCACGTTCATACATACAATACTAGAGGGAAAAATTACTTTTCCTATCCGTTATTGAAGCTGTCAGTTGCTCAAAAGTGAATATATTATTCAGCAACCAAAATGTTTCCTCATTTGCTCAACAACATAAAGTGTGTGGCAGGTAGCAGATCACATTTTAAATTCAGATTACAATAATTTGTTTTGGACAATTTCTTCTATTCCTTGGACGAGTTTCTGTTTCAGAACTGATAAAACTATTGTACCTCCAACCGTAGTTGCATGTGTAGAGCTAAAAATTTCTGTAATATTAAAATTAGTGCTATTCATTTGTTCCGCATCATATCGAATAAATACTTGTAAAATGATCTAGGTAACATGACGTAACTAAACTAAAATAAACTATGTAAGGACTGTAATATTGAAAGGCGAATGGTTGACTTCGCTATATTGTGAGAATTCTAGGAATGTGTAGTCTGTCAACACAACAGACTGCGTAGAGAAAACTAATGCGATCAGTTCTTGAATACTGCTCGAAAGTTTGGAATTCCCAATCGTTCGGACTAAGGCTTTAAACGACAGGTTAGTGCGACACACGAGTATTACAGAAACACTCCTCGATATCAAATGGAAATTGTGAGACAGAATACAACTGGGATTGCTTAAAAAACCTGCATTTTCGGATGACTGTACAACAATTCTACTGTCACCAAAGGACGTCTTGCTTATGGATTGCAAAGACAAAATAAGACAAATGCAGGAGATCCGTCAAGACGTGTTTGTAATGTCTGTATCGGGCAGTCGTGCGACCAGAGGCTTACGCCTTACCAACTAGTATGAGGTACCGCATAGCGTTGAAGAAACACCTGAGACCAAACGGACTGCCTCTTCCGTTGGACAGCCGAAACCGGAAAGATACGGGGGGTGGGTCTGCTGGTCATTTAGAGTTCTTGCGTCATACCGGTAACAGAGTGGATTAGGGAAGTGCAGGCTTGGCTGGAGAGAAGGGACTTGTTATCGCTGAGCATAAGGCTGTGTTAGTGGATATGGAAAGCAATGGGTGAAAACTGGTGCATCTACATCTACATCTACATGACTACTCTGCAATTCACATTTAAGTGCTTGGCAGAGGGTTCATCGAACCACAATCATACTATCTCTCTACCATTCCACTCCCTAACAGCGCGCGGGAAAAACGAACACCTAAACCTTTCTGTTCGAGCTCTGATTTCTCATATTTTATTTTGATGATCATTCCTATCTATGTAGGTTGGCCTCAACAAAATATTTTCGCATTCGGAAGAGGAAGTTGGTGACAGAAATTTCGTAAAAAGATCTTGCCGTGACGAAAAACGTCTTTGCCGTAATGACTTCCGTCCCAATTCGCGTATCATATCTGCCACACGCTCTCCCCTATTACGTGATGATACAAAACGAGCTGCCATTTTTTGCACCCTTTCGATGTCCTCCGTCAATCCCACCTGGTAAGGATCACACACCGCGCAGCAATATTCTAACAGAGGACGAACGAGTGTAGTGTAAGCTGTCTCTTTAGTGGACTTGTTGCATCTTCTAAGTGTCCTGCCAATAAAACGCAACATTTGGCTCGCCTTCCCCACAATGTTATCTATGTGGTCTTTCCAACTGAAGTTGTTCGTAATTTTAACACCCAGGTACTTAGTTGAATTGACAGTCTTGAGAATTGTACTATATATCGAGTCATCGAATTCCAACTGATTTCTTTTGGAACTTATGTGGATCACCTCATACTTCTCGTTATTTAGCGTCAACTGCCACCTGACACACCATACAGCAATCTTTTCTAAATCGCTTTGCAACCGATACTGGTCTTCGGTTGACCTTACTAGACGGTAAATTACAGCATCATGTGCCAACAACCTAAGAGAACTGCTCAGATTGTCACCCAGGTCATTTATATAGATCAGGAACAGCAAAGGTCCCTGGACGCTTCCCTGGGGAACACACGATATCACTACAGTTTTACTCGATGATTTGCCGTCTATTACTACGAACTGCAGCCTTCCCGACAGGAAATCACGAATCCAGTCGCACAACTGAGACGATGCCCCATAGGTTTGCAGCTTGATTACACGTCGCTTGTGAGCAACGGTGTCAAAAGCTATCCGGAAATCTAGAAATACGGAATCAACTTGAGATCACCTGTCGATAGCGGCCATTACTTCGTGCGAATAAAGAGCTAGCTGTGTTGCACAAGAGCGATGTTTTCTGAAACCATGCTGATTACGTATGAATAGATCGCTTCCTTCGAGGTGATTCATAATGTTTGAATACAGTATATGCTCCAAAACTCTACTGCAAAGGAACGTCAATGATATAGGTCTGTAGTTAGATGCATTACGCCTACTACCCTTCTTACACACTGGTGCGACCTGCGCAATTTTCCAATCTGTAGGTACAGATCTATCGGTGAGCGAGCGGTTGTATATGAGTGCTAAGTAGGGAGCTATTGTATCGGCGTAATCTGAAAGGAACCTAATCGGTATATAATCAGGACCTGAAGACTTGCCTGTATCAAGCTATTTGAGTTGCTTCGCAACCCGTAAGGTATCTACTTCTAAGAAACTCATGCTAGCAGCTGTTCGTGTTTCAAATTCTGGAATATTCCATTCGTCTTCCCTGGTGAAGGAATTTTGGAAAACTGCGTTCAAAAACTCCGCTTTAGCGGCACAGTCGTCGGTAGCAGAACCATTGGCACTGCGGAGCGAAGGTATTGACTGCGTCTTGCGCTTGTGTACTTTACATAAGACCAGAATTTCTTCCGATTTTCTACCAAATTTCGAGACAATGTTTCGTTGTGGAACTTATTAAGGGCATTTCGCATTGAAGTCCGTGCCAAATTTCGCGCATTTTGTAAATTTTAGCCAACCTTTGGGATTTCGCGTTCTTCTGAACTTCGCATGCTTTTTCCGTTGCCTCTGCAAGAGCGTTCGGATCTGTTTTGTGTGCCACGGTGGATCCGTTCCATCTTTTACCAATTTCTGAGGTATGAATCTCTCAATTTCTGTTGCTACTATATCTTTGAATTTGAGCCACATCTCGTCTACACTTGCACAGTCAGTTCGGAAGGAATGGAGACTGTCTGTTAGGAGGGCATATCAAATCGTATTTAGGCAGGAATGCCGCTTGACGTCTGTCGCCATATTCGGTACCTTTATAATGGTCGCTGATTTGGCGCAGACCTTTGGTCTCATACTTGTCATGGAATCACCGCTCACTATTTTCAGCATCGTGCCGAAAATAAATGATGGTTTGGAGCCAAGTGTAAGGTCTAAAGCAGTCAATCAGATGAATCAGCGATCATCTAGAGTACAAACTATTCTTACTCCGGTAATGGGTGGAGAACAGTAGGGCTCCTCAGTGGGCGACAGCCACTTGGCATGGGCCGATAAACCAAAACTGGCATAAAATTTTTGTTGTTGTTTAAACATAAGGAATAACTACTTAAAATATCTACTTGAGCATTTATTTTGGTGTAAATAGCGAAAAAATATTTTTGGCCAAAACTATGCACTGCAAGAAAATGGCGGGAAAGAAAGGGCATTTGGGCTATCTCTAATAACATAAGAAAATGGCGGGAAGAAAGAGATGTTGGGCTACCTCTAATAACCTATGTCACCCGACTGCCACATCATCCTAGGAACTGGCGAGAAAAAGGACTCAGAGTGTGCGAGACATGATTCTCTATTTAAAAAATTAGAGGCAGAGCCGCCATCAGGTGTGTTCGCCAGGGGCTCCTGGCACGTTATCCTCTTGAAAATGGGTGGGAAGTTTGCTCTAAAAGCTTACTCCTGCAGCTGAGGGGTGTTAGAAAGGTGCTGCCCCCACTAGGGGCTGATCATGATGTGATCCAATTCGAATATAAGATGTTTAATTTCTTTATTTTATTTAAATTCATGTAAATATCTTAAAATTTATTATCTACCTACAGCATTAGGTCGGTTCTATCACCATACACGATAAGATGCAGAAATATCAGTGCTTGTTGAGTTGCCAACCTTCAGTTAGCGAGATGTTGGTACCATCCAGGAGGGGGGGGGGGGGGGGTTAATAGCTGTATTACATGCACTCATTCAGCCGAGGGGTGCCTCCATAGCTCACTACATGAAAAATCGAAACGAGAATTAATCATTGAACAAATCAAACTGAAGAATACGGACCTGTAAATAAATGCTTTGCGTTAAAGATGCATTACACTACACATGGAAACATCTGTCTCTGCTGGAACTGTCTAACATTTCTAAAACCTACGAATAAGCTCCAACTACTCAAGAGACAAGTACCTCTCATCCACCATACCAAAGAACTGATTTGGATTGCAAGATCACCACTACAAGGCTCCTCGACAGGCTACGTGATTGTGCATTCATTCCATAGGAGCATGATGACATCATGTATTTTTCTCAGCTGCCAGTACCCCCAGCATCCTCATCCCCTCAGCGATCTGCAGGGGGAAAGGAGCTGGAAGTGTAATCAGTCTGTTTTGGGCTGTGAAATGAGTGTACTTTATTTACTTCTTTAACAATTTATTTAGGGACAGATGTCACATAGTTTGTTTATTGCACTGATAAACAACACTCACACTGCTGGCGGTCTGGAGGGGAGGGGGGAGTTTGATGTGAAAAAGGAATCAGCAAGTTCTGGGATGCTGGAGAGAGAAAGTAGTGTACTTTATTTAATTTTTGAACAATTTATTTTGCCACGGATTTCACCTCCTTCGTTTATTACGATAAAGCAAAACACTCACCCTGATATTCCAGCAGTCACAATATACAGTTTACAGACCTGGAAACTACTCGTAAATAATGCATTACCATGATGTGGAGAAACGCAAAAAACTTCTAAATTCCAGAATGAGAATTTTACTATGCATCGGAGTGTGCGCTGATATGAAATATCCTGACAGATTAAAACTGTTTGCTGGACCAAGACTCGAACTCGGGACCTTTGCCTTTCGCTGGCAAGTTCTCTAACAACGGAGCTACCCACGCATGACTCACGCCCCGTCCTCACATCTTTACTTCTGCCAGTACCTCGTCTCCTACCTTCCAAACTTTACAGAAGCTCTCCTGTGAACCTTAACTTCTAAACTACCAAAATAATGCAGTACACACCATACAGACGTGCAAACTACTCGTAGACCACCGAAATAAAACATGCAAACATGCTCACAATGCATAAACACCCAAAATAATTCAGTGCACCAACACTCACTGCATATAAAAAACTCAACTTATCAGCAACTCGAGCCCTGATTCTACTTGATGGAAAGCCTAAGTGCACCCCCTAACACATGGAAACTGTCCACATGTGGGAGGGGAAGCTTAGGGTAATGTATGTTTGCTCAGCAAACTATCTCAACTATCTAACCTAATTACTGAATTATTCATGAAGATCGGTCGTAATTTTATAACTATATACATATCATTGCACAACTAGCACTTAAAATCGCATAAACTAACTATAACATAAAACTCTTGTTTTCCTGCTGAGAAAAATATTTCGAAATACCATTCCAGACTTAACCAAATATACATCCTAATCACATACATTACTGGTCATTAAAATTGCTACACCACGAAGATGTGCTACATACGCGAAATTTAACTAACAAGAAGAAGATGCTGTGGTATGCAAATCATTAGCTTTTCAGAGCATTCACACAAGGTTGGGGATAGTGGCGACACATACAACGTGCTGACATGAAGAAAGTTTCCAATCGACTTCTCATGCACAAACAGCAGTTGACAGACGTTGCCAGGTGAAACGTTGTTGTGATGCCTCGTCTAAGGAGGAGAAATGCGTACCATCACGTTTCCGACTTTGATAAAGGTCACATTGTAGCCTCTCGTGATTGTGGTTTATCATATCGCGACATTGCTGCTCGCGTTGGTCGAGATTCAATGACTGTTTGCAGAATATTAAATCGGTGGGTTCCGGAGGTTAATACGGAAGGCCGTGTTGGATCCCAACGGCCTTGTATCACTAGCCGTCGCGATGACAGGCTTCTTATCCGCTTGGTTGTAACGCATCGTGCAGCCATGTCTCTATCCCTGAGTCAACAGATGGGAACGTTGGCAAGACAACAACCACCTGCACGAACAGTTCGATGACATTTGCAGCACCATGGACAATCATATCGGAGACCATACCTGTGATTACCCTTGATGCTGCATCACAGGCCTGAGTGGACGAATGGCAAAACGTCATATTTTAGAATGAATCCAGGTTCTGTTTACAGCGTCATAATGGTCGCATCCGTTTTATCCGACATCACGGTGAATGTACATTGGGAGCATGCATTCGTCACATTTCAGATGTGTTACGACCCGTGGCTCTACCCCTCATTCGATCTCTGCGAAACCCTACATTTCAGCAGGATAATGCACGACCGAATGTTGCACGTCCTGTACGGGTCTTTATGGATACACAAAATTTTCGACTGCCGCCCTGGCCAGCACATTCTCCAGGTTTCTCATAACTGAAAATGTCGGATCAATGGTGGCCAAGCAACTGGCTCGTCACAATACACCAGTCTCTTGATGAACTGCGGTATCGTGTTGAAGCTGCATGGGCAGCTGTATCTTCACACGCCATCCAAGCTCTGTTTGATTCAACACCCAGGGGTATCAAGGACGTTTTTACGACGAGTGGTCGTTGTTCTGGGTACTGATATCTCAGGATCAATGCACCCAATTTGCGTGAAAATGTAATCACAAGTCAGTTCCTGTATAATATATTTGTCCAATGAATACCCATTTATCATCTACATTTCTTCGTGTTGTAGAAATTTTAATGGCCAGTAGTGTAATTAATCACAAAGATCAACCCTTATTACTCAACAATATTCACAGCAATGCGCGAGGACGGCAGTACTCCGCAAAAACAGACTACTAGTTTTATCCTGCTGGGAAAAAAAAATTATGCCACTCGAAACCAGTGACAGAAGCATTCAGACTCTACCCTATAACTACAAGATAGGGGGAAAATCGTTCCACTGACTACATCCTAGTGTTGGACAGGGATGAGTTTTATAAAAGTGTACTATCTGCAAGCAAATAACACCTATCCCTGTTTGAAACCAGAGTTCGCTACACACACCTGTTAAAATTCCCCCTGATCAAAACAAACGCACGATATCAGAGCTGGTGGAAAAAATACATCACAGTACTGGAGAAATCGTCGTCCTAAGAGACTGCCTTCTTATCTGTATACAGTCACAAACTACAGGATGGAGCTACTACACCGACAATCTTGCGGGCCCTGTGGCCCCATGTTGGCCGGTGCCCCGCCAAAGTGCCTTGCGGCCTATCTGGCTGGCGCCTAGGCGAAAGTCATACAGAAAACAAACGATATGCTCTCCAACTGTTGATGTGACTGGATACAGTCGAGTACAATGCTATACTACACCTGATCAGTGCATTTGGGATTGGTGTTGGCAGCTGTATTACATTATTTACAAGCAATTTTACAACACGGAAGGAGAGGTTATGTCAAGATCGCATGGATAGAGCTGACATGAAATAGCTAGAATTGCGAAAAATAACGGGGAACAGGTATAAATTTATAGAATAAACACCGAAATTCAGGGTAATTTAGGAAGTACTGGCATATCTGCTGGTTGGCGTGGAACAATTTGAACAAGGGAGCAAGTGTTCGGCAGCAATAGGAATCTGAGGAAACGTCACCATTGAAGTGAAGGGAATCAGGGAAGGAGACAACTTTTTTCTGTTGAGACAGCGTTATAGTCTATGTCTGTTGACGTAGCAGTGATACACGCAAGTTGACTACTGTACGTGGCCCTTTTCAGGAAGACAGAGGGCCTACCATCTCTAAACGTACAAGCATCTGCATTAAAGGACAACAGGGAGTAGACTGGGCTATCGATTGAGATGGAGCTGTAACGAGGTGCAATTTCATTATGAACTGATTATGCATTCTAGAGACGGAGAAGTTGCTGCAGATCAATTTTTCCACTTTTGTCTCAAGATGCATCAGGATGCTTCGTTTGACTCGTATACAACCATATGTTGTGTATGTGATTTAAAGCACTGTGTACTTGCGATCGTTAACGGTAAACCTGTCGCTCATCAGAGGACTTCCATCTCATGTGTGATGAAACATGTCACATTCCTCTAAACAAACAATGTTTTATGCGATGTATTCAAATCCCCCTGTCGCATCTTGGGTGTAAAACCGCGGCTTCAGCTTCATAACTAAATTAGTGATAGGTGCTTGTGAAGCAATTCAGTCCCTGTGTATACATTTGCCCGACAGATGTGTTGTTTACACAGTTAGTGACGGAATGCCTTGTAATTTTCACATGTGAGACACTGCTGCTATGCATTTATCTTCTTGCTTGTAAGAGGTATTCTCCATCACTAACTATCATTTTATATAGGGCTGATGCAGGCATAGTATAATTTCTGAGCTGTGATCGGATGTGAACAGTGGATGCTATAGATGTCTGGAAAGTTATATTATGCTCGTATCACACAGAGCCCATGTTGTAAGGAAGTAGTATTTTTCGTTTTACTGTTCGTGACATAGTTTATCGTAGAGAGACCGGGAAGAAGTATTTAAGTCATCCGCTGAAATATATATGTTAGATTAGAATGTTAGCGACGCAACATTCCATACAACTTATATGTCTGAGACTCAAGCAGTCTAAACTATAGCTCTCCTACCAGTACCTTCCATCTACTGATGGTAGACTCTGGAATAATACTGTAAAATTGATATTTTGTTTTAACTACGTAAACATGCTTCAAACTTCACCCGTCGGGTGCTCCATCGCATATAAAGTCATCCGTCTCTTGTTTTTCTTAAACATCTGCTATTACATCACAACACCTTCAAATCTGTCACTATATATTGATAAGAAGTGCTAACCTTCTCGAAATGGGCACGTCTCGAGAAATCGTGTGCACTTGGATGGGTGAGGACTCAGCAAGCTCCATTCTTTCATGAGACAAGGAATGTAGTGGTCTACTTCTGGTCGGCAGCAGATTAAATCGGTTATGGTGCTGGGGAGGGGGTTGGTCAATGTCAGTGTGAAAGGAGTCTTTCAGTCTCTGATTATACGTTAATGGTCTGTGGCTCCCATCACCATAGAGATAGATCGTAAATTGAGCATTATTCTCTAGGGTTTAGAAATATGTAGAGCACTGTCTGATATGCGTTGATGATCTATGTGTTCCAAAATTAACAATGAATGGACGTACTGCACAGTCATCTATCCACATTTGCAATGATACTAGCGAAACGAAGAAAGGGCGGTTTAGCTGTGGTACTGAAATTGGGAAACATGCTGTTACATCATTATTCGGTGTCGAAATTAGTGTAAAATTGATAAAATTTTTCACACTATCAACCGTGATGCTTATTATTTCAGTAGATTGACGGTGTCTTGGTAACCACATAATGATTGACTGACAACGCTTGATGAGTTGGAGGAAGAGTTTTGTGGAAGGGCGACACCTTCTGATGATGGCTAGCACGGAAACAATGGTAGCGTACATGACTTCAATATGAGGAATCAGTGGAAACGGAATGCAGAGCCATCAGCTATACCATCACTATGACAGATGAGCTAAAGTGTAGAGCTCGTGAGTCACCTTGAGATTGTGGTTTGGAAATTCCCCACAACGCCGCGTAACCCTTCCAATTTCCTTATGTTGTAACTGATTTTTATTTAAAATCATCCATTTTGTGTGGTGTGTTATGGTAGCAGCAGTAGCTACATGATTTAGAGCGTGCGATGTCTATTTTTCTGCGGGAGGCCATGGATCAGAGCGTTTTAATGTTAGTTTAGAACCTAACACAAACCTTAAAGTCGTGGCAGAAAAATAAATGTTCGCGAGTGTGCAAAGCTTGTTAGAGCAGAAGAAACAATGTTTTAAACAACGAGACAGGGACACAGGGAGCATCTATTGTGACTTAGAGTACGGTTTGTAGAATACGATCATCCTCCTAGATTACAGGTGATGAAACTTTAAATTAGTGTGGACAGTTGATCAATACCTGTATATTTGATAGGATCTTCACATGTGCTCGATGCCTGTAAGCATGAGGGATTTGTTTTCGATATATGGGAGGAGAGACATGTGGTAAAAATCTTATCGAGTTCTCTATCGGATGAAGTTCGTGGAGCTTCTATAGGTCTTAATATTTCTCTGTTGGATGGTACAGAATAACGAAGATAGCATCTGATTACTTGACACACTCCTCCCATCGCCATCACAGTACTGCATATCAAGTAGATGTCAATGGATCCGTGGTACTTGGATGTAGTTTGGGGATGCACCACTGTGCAGTACCAAAAATTCTTGTCCGTCTCACAGTTCCTATTTCCATCGAATGGCCAAACCACAGTCCAATCACAGTGACGCAGCCTAGCCTGTTTCTGCATGGGTTGCAGAAGTTGGTGGATATGTTTTCCCGACTCCTACTCAATTCCGTCATAAATTGGAACGATCACATATGTAAAGCTGGAGAAATGGCAACAGTTGCAAGATCCATGGTGGCTACCTAAAACGGGGTTGGAAATTTCGCTGTAGCAGATAGGGTCGAGAAAGGTGACTCGTTTCGAGATATGAGGGTGGCAGAAATATGACTCGCTAGTGGCTGTAATCAACAAAAGACTTCTCCATAGGATCGTAGGCAGGTGTATGTTTGAATGGGATGACTTGATTCCCAGTCCCAGAGAGCATTTCTAGCAAGCAGCGTAGCTTTAGAGATCTGAAGACACAGTGTATATTTCTTACGACGCCAATCAGCACATCATCCACTGTTTCCAGAGTGAGATTTACACTCTGCAGCGGAGTGTGCGCTGATATGAAACTTCCTGGCAAGCGCACACTCCGCTGCAGAGTGTAAATCTCATTCTGGAAACATCCCCCAGGCGGTGGCTAAGCCATGTCTCCACAGTATCCTTTCTTTCAGGAGTGCTAGTTCTGCAAGGTTCGCAGAAGAGCTTCTGTAAAGTTTGGAAGGTAGGAGACGGATACTGGCAGAAGTAAAGCTGTGAGTACCGGACGTGAGTCGTGGTTCGGTAGCTCAGTTGGTAGAGCACTTGCCCGCGAAAGGCAAAGGTCCCGAGTTCGAGTCTCGGTCGGGCACACAGTTTTAATCTGCCAGGAAGTTTCATCCACTGTTTGTTATCCATGTCAATTAAGCAACCCCCGTAGCCCAGTCGATATATCAATGAACCTCTGGCATGGCATCGAGACAGAATCCATTATAAATACTGGATAAATATCTAGCGGTGGTGGCTTGAGGGGGGCTAAAAATACAGGTTTCATACCACGTACCTTCGCTGAATCACTTTCTAGATTGGGTAATAATCTTACGACCTTGCACTGGCGGTGACGTGTAACCGTTCTGCTGGTCCAATATTACATATCCCAGTGATCAACATCTATATTCAGAGTCACAGTATTTGTTTGGGCAAAAAGCACTTCATTCAGAGGTAATGGTGCACCTCGATTTGTCAATCTGGTATAGCTTTCAACTCGGATACTTGTATGCACCTTTAGAATCAAGAAAGCTTTATATGGTTGTGTTTTTTAACATCTCGCTGTTTGTTAGACGATTACGTCTCTCTTTTTAGGGCACAGTGGTACCACTCGCAAGAAGACTTATTAGACTTGTCCACCCATGGTTGATTTTTGGTCAGTATTTCTTCGTATCACCGGCAATCAGCTATTGATGAAGTATTAGTGGAAGGGGTTGTGTGATAGATTTACCTTGAGCATGATACTTATATAGTATGTGTTTGTGTTCAGACATGTGCTAAGGAAATGACTATGTCCAGTCGTAAGGAAGCTATGGATTTGACGTGCAGTACTGTGATGGCGATGGGAGGAATGTGTCAAATCATAAAAATGGTACAGATATTCCTATTTCAAGAGGCATAGCCATCAGCAGGTTGTATATCCGATACTTCGCTCACTGTCGAATGTCATTCAACTGAAACCACAATCTTAAGTTTTAATTGTAAGTATAGCGATCAAATATATATGTGGCCGATTTCAGAGGATGATTCTGGCTATGAGTGGCCTGTAGTGGGAATGATTCACTTTTACTACTAACGGGGGGGGGGGGGGGGGGGGCTTTCCGAATGGAGAGGGCTGCTGCAATGTCGGAATGTAGCTGACTTAACAGTGTAGTCCTCTAGGCGAACTAATAATTACTATGTGTTGGACATCTTTCGTGATCAAGTGGATATTTGACAAGATTCAATTTGGACGTGTGTTTGCACTGGGCCATTATTACCTGCAATGTAAATTGTTTCGTTGACTGCTTCTTCGCACTTGAGTTTTTCATTTAGTTGAGAGGAGATCGATTGCGGTTTGTGCATCCAGCAGATGGAAGACACGTTTGCCGGTTCCCTAGATACGAGAAAGACCTTATTTCACTTTGTAAATTGTAGGATGTTATTTGGAAGCTGCTACATCACCGACATCTCTATTCGTAAGCGGAAATATCAGTTAGTTCTACTTTCTTTTTCGAGTTCCCACAAATATTTCTAGAGGGGTTGAGGCCTGTGACAGCAGTGCCTCATAGCCATTAGGGACGTCTGCATTACTATACTTTAGATGAACACAGTGCATTTGGGGGAAAGCCATACCTACTATGGTATTGGTGAAGCACATGATCACATCAATGCAGGAGGCAGCCGGCAGGGACTTTAGCCTTGGCGGCACCCAGTACAGCCACGAGGCATTATGGCGAGACTTTCGGCTGGGCATGGGCACAGGCTGTGAGACCGTCAGTGTACTAGCTCCATCATGTAGTTTGTGATTGTATGTGGATGAGAATGCAGTCTTTTAGGACGACGATTTCCCCCAGTACTGTGATGATTTTCTTTCCCATCAGCTGTGAGAGCATGAATTGGCTTCGCTTAGGGCAGAGTTAGCACGTGTGTGTAGTAAACTCTGACGTTAAACAAGGGTAGATACTATTTGATTGCAGGTAATACACTTTTTTTAACTCATCTCTATCCAACGCCAGGATCTAGTGAGTTGAACGTTTTTCCCCCTAGCTTGTAGGAGTAGGGTAGAGGTTGAGTGTTTCTGTCAGAGGTTTTGAGTTGTATAAATGTTTTTCCAGCAGGATAAGACTAGATGTCAGTTTTTTGGAGTATTGCTATGCCTATAATTCTGATTAATTACGTAATTAGGATTGATTTTTGCGTAATTGGGGAGTGGTATTGAGAATTTTTTTATTTCCAAGTTGAATAACACAAGTTGTATGGTATAGGCAGGCACCATCAACTCGCTAACTTAACACCGACAGCTCAACATCCGCTGATACCTCAGACTTTTGTGGTGGTAACACCGACTGAATGCTGTAGGTCGGTAATAAATGTAAACAAATTTACACAAATGTAAATAAATTAACGAATTTAAACAACTTATATTCGAATTGAATGACCTCATTTGCCGCCTCTATTGGGGGCAGCACCATACTAACACCCCTTAGCGGCAGGTGGAAGCCCTTTGAGCAAATATCGAAATTCCCGCCCATTTTCCAAGAGGATGACGCTCCTGGAGACCATGGCGAACACCCTTGATGGCGGTATTGCCTCTAATTCTTTATATAAAGGCTTGTGTCCAGCATATGCTGAGTCTTTTTCCCGCCAGTTCCGAGGAAGTTGTGGCGGTCGGGTGACTTACGTTATTGGAGGTAGCTCAACTGCCCTTTCTTTCCCACCGTTTTCTGATGTTAGTAGAGATAGCCAAGTGCCCCTTCATTCAAGCCATTCTCTTAGTTTAGATGAGGTAGCCTAATTGACCTCTCTTCCCTCCAATATTCAAATTTTCCGTTGGATGGAAATGGCGCTTTCCCGCTTAAATGCGCAACGTTGTTTAACGGTACTAAAGTCATCAGCCGACGTCACATCAGTCGTCTTGAACGACGTCAATCGCGTCATCAGCTGATGCCAAGAGCCGTGATGTACTTGCGTGATGATCTGATGTCATGGCCGCCATCTTGGATAACGAGACTTTGGGGCCGCATCGGGCTAGCACTCCTACTGGCTATTTTTCTCTCCAAAACACTTGAGACCATTCTCTTCATTGCTGTCTCTAACCATTGCCATCGACCCTTAGTGGCAGGATTCTTTATCAACCTTAGCGTCGAGAATTATAAACAAAAAACACACACCTCCTGCCCTTAGTATGGCTCATGTTAGCCTATAAGTATGGCACATAAAAACACGTCGGAAACAGAAGTCGGCAAAAGCGATCAGAATGCCATTATTAAGGAGTAATCTACTTTCGATTACTTAAGTATCAATCCTTGTCTGACGGTGTAATTTCTTACCTCTAAAAATTTATACTTGCTAGGAAAATTACACTGTTCACCAACTTGGTCTCTGAAAAGCAAAATAAAATAGACTTGTGGTAAAAAGCCAACAGCTACCAAATTCAAGCACTTCGGATACAGAAGTCGGCAAAGGCAATCAGAATGTCATTATTAAGGTGTAATCTACTTTCGATTACTTAAGTATCAATCCTTGTCTGACGGTGTAATTTCTTATCTCTAAAAATTTATACTTGCTAGGAAAATTACACTGTTCACCAACTGTCTCTGAAAAGCAAAATAAAATTTACTTGTGGCAAAAAGCCAACAGATACCAAATTCAAGTTGTAGCAAATGGCCGTCCAGGCACTGAATGCGTACACTCTCTAACTGAAAACCCGAGAAACACCTCGTGGCCAATACTTCCCACCAACACTTCCTAACTGCCGTTCCCCAAAGTGATGCGTGCACTACGCGAAGAAAGCGGTTACCCGGACAGCAGAGTTGGCATGCCGTGCATATTGGAGTTGCTGGGTAAACACTAAACCATCATACTAGACCTACGAAAGCCAACGACCGGAAAGCAACACCTTCGTTGGCCGAGATTTGCGTATTGAATACAGGCGGCAAATAGGAACCGACGAAGCGATTGGTCTCGGTTGTGTTTCGGATTGACGGCGATAACATCTAAGCATTGGGATAGAGTTGGCAGGACAAATCTGCTAGTGTGTACGGCGAACGGAATTTTCGTTGGTTTAGTAGCGATTTTCTGTGTCTGTTAAACGAATATGTATTAATCGTATCTACAAAACTTTGGAGTATCGTGTGTAATACAGAAATGGCATTAAAGCTGATAATTTTTGCAGGAACGGGAATGTTTATTGGATCATACGATCTGCGATTACAAAAATAAATTGAAAAGATGAAGCGCTTCCAGTGAAATAACTGAGTGGTGAGGAAATAACTTGCACGATATAGAAAAGAATGTGGAATCTCTATGGATATCTTTTTTCGCAGCCACAGCTCTCCCAGTGTGGTATTATCTTTGCAGTTTTAGGAATTTCACATTTAAATAAAAATTCTAAATTTCTAGCTCTAATTTGCAAAAAATGTGAAATAGTTCATACTCTATCTCAGCTTCTAGTTCAGACACTAATTTTGTCGCATCACGCTGCTCCCAACTTTTGAAAAGGGAAGTCGTCCATCAGCGTCGTTTCCCCTTCGACGTCTTTCACTGGTGATCAACTTCTTGCAGTAAAATAAGTGCTGCTCCTGTGGCGATTTCTAAATCCCCTCCTCCCCTCACAAAATTGGCCGATAAAACCATATGGAAACGATACTTTATAGCAAAATAGAGGAACCTCGACAAGCAATCAGAGCCATTTACGATTTGACTAGGCCGAATCCATTGGTCACATCCCCTTGGTTCGTCAGGGTGACAGGCCGAACGCGGAAGTTTGTCTTCTTTGGAATAGCCGTTGTAGGAACCCATCCTTAGGATCAATGAAAAATTGCATGCAGTAATCGAAGACAGATCAACCATACTACTATCGGAATAAATGTTCTTTCTAGAAATTCAGCTAGAGAAAATGTCGTTACACCATGATTAATCAGCAAGAAAATCAATATTAAAATTCATGAATTACTTTCACTTATTAAAGTTCAAAAAGCCGATGCCGGAACATAAAGGGTGGTGAAACCAACAGCAGAGTGGTTCAAATGGCTCTGAGCACTATGGGACTTAACAGCTGTGTCCATCAGTCCCCTAGAACTTAGAACTACTTAAACCTAACTAACCTAAGGACATCACACACATCCATGCCCAAGGCAGGATTCGAACCTGCGACCGTAGCAGCCGCACAGTTCCGGACTGCGCGCTGAGAACCGCGAGACCACCGCGGCCGGCAAACCAACGGCAGTGGAGACCTATATTCATAGTGGAATGTATATAACACAAGGGCTGTCAAGACTCCAACGGCAAATAATTGCCACAAAGATCTCGATTATTATAGTGAGGTGATTAAAATGCCAATTGTAAAATAATTTAGTTGAAGGTAAGCAGAAAATATGTCTCAAACTCGATAAAAGGATCCTTCCGTAACCCATCTGCCTGAGGATCTGTAATGGGTGAACGATTACGATAAAAATGGAAGGAGTAGGTGATTAGTAACTTTCCTTATCATTCTACCGTAAGACGAGGCGACTTCAATTTTCTAGCTAAGGAATGGGTGACTCATGTTACTGAAACTGATGCCAGAAACAAGGATTCGTATGTAACAAATACGAACGTCTTATTTTCTGAAAGTTATTTCCATCGATTAGTTACGAAACCTAAGCGTGACCGCAACTTATTTGAGCTCTTACTAACTAAAAGACCAACAACTTCCGAAATAGTGAAGGACAAATGAGGGAATCAGTGACTGTAAGGCAGTTGTAACAGCAATGATTACAGGTGTTCGGGGAATGTTAAGAAGAGCACGAAAGTATTTGTACCTAAACCAAAGTGACAATAAATGAATTGCAGATCACCTGATCAGTCAATATAAATATTCACTTACGGTGTGGAAGATGCAGAACCTAATTTGGTGAAATTCAATATGATTGTATAATGTGCCTAGATATATAGGATGTTTTAGCTGCCCATGCCCACCAGTTTTATGCATCCCGCAACCCCTTTAAAAACCTCGCTCATATTATCTTTCTCACTCCGTGCAAACATTTTGTCCCACAGAAAGAAATGAACAGGACCTTTCTGAAGGAAATGTAATGCAGTATTGGGATACGTGTTCACTGGAGCCGCGATTTCCGAGACTTTAAAGAAAATCGTGTGACAACGTCACGTTCCGAAGTTTTCCTTTAATAATTCTAAAACTATAGCCTCAAATAAAAGCGTATCCTAGTGCAAACTTAAACTACGTTCAGTTTCCGACAAAAAGATCCCGTTAAATTTTTCTGTACGACTGATAGCAGCGTCAACTGAATCACCCTGTATCTGTTCTGAGGAAAAATTTGAGTGATCAGTAAAATCCACTGTGGTGCAAAACGGTGTTACAAAGTTCCACCCAGTATTTGTTTTATTTGTGTCATATATATATATATATATATATATATATATATATATATATATATATATATATATATATATATATGTGTGTGTGTGTGTGTGTGTGTGTGTGCGTGTGTGTGTGTGTTTAATTTAAGTGCGGGCCGGGCATTTCACCCCTTCCTAAGACTACGGTAAGACTACTTTTCTCATTAAAATATATCTCGATATGGCAACAAGACTGCAGTTTTTGACTGATGGTAAATCCCCTTTGTTGTTCGTGCACTTGTACATTACTCGCACTTCTAATAAAATGTCTCGTGAGTACCAGAGGTTTCTCACAGATGCACAGATGCAGAGATGTCAGCTATATTAAACGAAACAAATGGAGTTGATGAAAGTGATTCAGAGGAATATGATACAGTTGTCACATACGGCAGTGACACAGCAATTGAAAAAGAATCCACAGAGTTCATCCCCTGATGAACAGCATGCAGCTGCTTCCAGAATCATTGTTACAGCAAAAAGCGGTAGGGAATATATTACTGTGCTCCAAGGCAAGTACGCAGGTCAGTACAAAATATAGTGAATTTTCGTGAAGGTTTGACTCATCAAAGATTTGACCTCTAGTTTGTCAGAATCTTTCAAAAAGCTTATTACGACCAAAATAATTAAGATTTTCGGGGACTATACAACCAAGAAGATCAGAAGAAATGTACGCCTTCGTTGGTATTTTGATACTCATGGGCACAAATGATGACACTAGACTGCTTCTTGAGGAATTAATGCGGGAATGTGCTGGGAAATAATATGTGCATAGCTACAATGAGTCGTATTCGATGTGGACAACTTCTGTCCCTGATTAGATTTGATGATAAAGAAACAAGAACCGAAAAACGAAAGCAGGATAAGTTTTGCCCACATATTAAAGTTTTCGACAAAAGTGACGAAATGTTTGTGAAATACTGCATACTCAGTGCAGATCTAACGATCGAGGAAATGCTCTCCTGATTTCCAGAACGATGCCCTTTTACCGTCTTTATGAAAGACAAGCCTGGGAAGTTTGGCATATTGATTATGATATTATCAGATGCACACACCCGGTATGTTTTACAAATGGACTTGTATGCAGGGATGGAAGAAACGACCTGCCGAGGAAAGGAGTTCAAAGGCAGTTGCCAGACTTCTAGTGAATCCACTGGCAGGAAGTGGAAGAAATATAACAACAGGTCGTTGTTATAGATCCGTAGACCTAGCTGAGGAGCTTTACAATGATGGCAAGTTAACTTTGGAGGGAACATTGAGGATTAACAGAAAACACATACTAGAACATCTAAAGAAGACGCAGGGTCGAGAGCTATATACCTCATATCTTATTCACAGATCCGAAAACAGGCAGCGTATCAGTTACCTTGGTTTCATACACCTCCAAACTTAAGCCTACTAAGAACCTCCTAATTCTTTTCACACAACACAATGATAACAAGGTGAATGAGTCGACAGAGAAAAAAAAGAAAAACCTCAGTCTCTACTACAATGAAACCAAAGGGGCATAGACAGCATTGATCAAATGACTCCACAACATTCAGTGAAACGAGAAGGTGGTCATTACCTCTCTTTTTCACCTTGACAGATATTGCCTGTCTCAATGCTGGAACATTTTTCATGATAAACAACCCATACTGGAATAAGAAGAAGCACAATGTAAGAAGGCTGTATCTGCTAGAATTAGGTCAACATCTCGTTAGTCCAGCTGTGGAAGAAAGAACAAAGAATATCTTGGGTTTAGAAAGTGTTCTAAGGAAAACGCTGCCCAGCATTACGGCAACTCTAAAATCTGTTGAATTTAATTCAAGTGGAAGATGTCACATCTGTCTTAAGAGTGAAAACTCTAATGAGGAAAAAGACAAGATGACACAAATGTCTATAGTTGCTTGCAAGTGTTTCAAGTATGTGTATTCCACTCATTATGGAAAACAATCATATGCAAAGGTTGTGAAATGGAAAGGGAGAGTGAGTAGGAAGGAAAAAGTCCATTGTAATTTCTGACTAAAATTTTCTGTTTTCTTATTTGTGGTTTGCTACTGTACGTCCTCGTACGATTTCTTAATATAAGTCTGATGTATATGAAAGTGTTAGCTTCATGACAAAAATACATATGAATACTTCTCATATTCACTAGGTTATTTATTGTATTTGTATTGTCATAATGTTCCTCATAACTATGGAATGTGTGTTGCAACCTAGTAAAGAAATTCCTAATTCATGGAAGAATCGAAACAAAAATCTCCCCCCCCCCTAAATATCCATGTGAAAGATCCGAGCTTAGTGGTGTACGGTTAACCAAAGTAAAATTTTGTTAACTGATGAAAACTGACCAAAGCCGAAATGAGCGTAAGGTGAAAAAGCGATAAACGTTTAATGAATCTGAAAATAAATATTTTCTAATCGATGTGGCCAAAAATTCTAACATGTGTCTTTCTCACGTAAATGTGTTAGCTAATCAATATGATGTGTTCTGTTAGCGGGTGACTGGTGGCATCGAAAAGGAAATGTTTGGTAAGCTCGATTTTCAAAACCAGACACCATTGTACTGCTGTCTTCCTTGTTATCAGATCACAAGTCACAATGTGTGGGCACTCTGACTGCTCATTTGTTACCAAGCCCTCCATGTTTTTTTTCTGTAAAAGAATTTTCTCATTATCATAAATTCGTACAGTTATTCAATGTTACACAGTTCAGATTCAGATGTTCCATTATGAGGTCGCAAACTGACGCAGACTATTGACTGTGTGTTCTAATATGTATACTTGTGCAGTTTAAATTTCCTGCTATGCTGAAAGTAAGAGAATTGAATAACGTAGGGCTAGTGTGACTGAATCTTTAAAACATCCTGCAAAGCACGGTTCACCCTCTTTTGATCGATGTTTGTCAGTTTGATAAACTCTTTTGTCGGATTTGTGCGGGCAGACCACACTGAGCCTGTTCCAAATGCTTGGCAAAATGTAGTGCTTCTAATCACTAAGTGAGGCTGACTTTCGTCTAATGTCATACTTGTAGGCACTTTTTATTAGATACACTGCCTCCGATCATCAAGTGTACCCACTCATATTTTTCACTTCCCAGCCGAATCTATGCTGCCCTTTAACGTAACACGATACCCATTGGCATATCTCGAGAATCATCTATAAAAGCTGTTGTGCGAAAAGCACTGGTGAACCTCAGCCTACTGCTGCGTGGCTATGGGCACAAAATGTTTATTCACAGGCAGCTTGATGGACCAAATCCTTTCAAATTTGTCACGAACACGTAGTGTAAGTGTTGACCGTATCGCTATATAGTTGCTACTTGATGTTTAATGCATCTGTTAACAAATCAAGTGAGATGTATTAATAGACCAATCTCTGTAGCGGCAATGAAGATTCCGTTGATTATGTCGTTTTCAGTTGCTTCTCTTCACAGGTAGAGACGGAATACACAGAACTGGAAATTTAGTCACCAATGAAATTAATTACACATCGAATATCAGAAACGCAATTCCTCAAATTTCAGTTCTTAAGATCAAGTGGGCGCTTTGACTGTCAATGCCGCGCGGGATAAGCCGAGCGGTCTCAGGCGCTGCAGTCATAGAATGTGCGCTTGATCCCGGCGGTTCGAGTCCTCCCTCGGGCTTGGGTGTGTGTCTTTGTCCTTAGGATAATTTAGGTTAAGTAGTGTGTACGCTTAGGGACTGATGACCTTAGCAGTTAAGTCCCATAAGATTTCAAACACATTTGAAAGTTTTTTGACTGTCAATCTAACCACAATAAACCCGAAGTAGAAGACTAACAAGAAGTGCCACCTCCCGAGTATGAAATGTTAGGAACTACTAAAATCCACTAAATCTAAGGAAAAAAAGGGCCGTCCGCTGTGACCGAGCGGTTCTAGGCGCTTTAGTCCGGAAGCGCGCGACTGCTACGGTTGCAGGTTCGAATGTGTGTGATGTCCTTAGGTATAAGTAGTTCTAAGTCTAGGGGACTGATGAACTCAGATGTTAAGTCCTATAGTGCTCACAGCCATTTGAGCCACTTGAAATCAAAAAAAGGAGAAGCAATGATCATCCTGAGAAAATGGGTAGATTCGAGGAATGCCAAAGCACCAGTGGGAACAGTGTAGAATTCTGTAGTAACAACAGGTCTACATGTCGGTATATTTTTTGTTTGTCAGCAAACCTCGAGCTCTTCGGTGACGCATACCAACAGATATAGGAATAGAAACTGAATGTTAGTCACTTAGTACTATAGTTGTATTCCGTATATTTTATGTAGTTTCATTTAATTATATTTTCATTATTCTGTTTTGTTTCTTCACTACATAGTAACAACTGTTAACATGAATGCACCTCAACATTATGTACGTAATATAGAGTATTGTCTAAGGGGAGTTCAAAACGACATGAGCCGGATGCATCATCACATAAACCAGTACCTTAATCTTAGAGGTATTGACCCTGGATATTGAGACACTTGTCCCACTGCGATACAAAGCGGAGAATGGCTGTCACATAAAGTACCCGGGGCTGCGATGTCAACCAGTTCCGCACGTACAGCTGGACGCCGTCGTCCGAGATGAATCGTTTGCCCCTCAGAACCTTTTTTAGGGGACCAAAAATGGTGTAATCACAGGGAGATTTTATGAGACAGCCATTCACCACCTTGTGTCACAGTGTGGCAAGTATCTCAACAGCCAGGATCAATACTTCTAAAATACAGTTACTGGTTTCTGTAACGATGCCTTCGACTTGTTTCTTTTTGAGGACCCCTATATGTTATAGTCGAATATGAGAGACCTGTGTCAAGCGCTCTCAGATAACAGCTGCAAAATTACTGGCAATAAAGTGAACTGAGATTGAAAGTCAACGCACCGCTTATTGCAAATCCGTTGTCAGCAGCCACATTAAAGCCTGCATCAAGATGCCTGTTCTACAATTATCCTGCGTTGCAAGTGTCTGATTTTCATCACAGAACTATTGAGACAAGAAGTGACTGTATTTTATTTCTCATAGGTGGGACTCACAATCATATAAAATTTCGTACATGATATCATGGTTGCCTATTGACTGAAAAATGGTTTAAGGGCACAATCTACTTCTGCAGTTTCGGCCCTGTGATCTTTCGAGATTTGATGGTAATCATTGTCCTGATGGGCAGCCAGACAGGACATGCCGAGTGCAACTTATTTGAGTGGGAGTCAATAAGTTAGCAAGTACCATTATCTAGTGTAGAAATTGCAACTCATTTACAAAAACAAATGGTTCAAATGGCTCTGAGCACCAAGCGACTTAACTTCTGAGGCCATCAGTCGCCTAGAACATAGAACTTATTAAACCTAACTAACCTAAGGACATCACACACATCCATGCCCGAAGCAGGATTCGAACCTGCGGCCATAGCAGTCTCTCGATTTCAGACTGTAGCGCCTAGAACCTAACGGCCACTCCTTCCAGCACTGATTTACAAAATGTCTCTATAAAGCAAACACGTCCTTAGTATTCCGCATGTTCAGTATAACAAAGGTACGATGTCACCTCACCGTATCGAGATGGGGCTAATGAAAATTTCCGTAAAAGCAGTAAGCAAAGTTCCTGAGGCGTTTTGGTTGCTATGTAACACGTAATCGGAGTTCATTTAAGCGAAAGGGAATCATAGAGTGGTTATAGATCCGTAAGATAGAACGTAATTGCTACAACTCACTTCCAAGAATGGATTAGTGATCCTGAAACATATGTGGTAGTGGCACTCTCTTCAGTTATAACCAACTTACTTGGATATTACAAATGTGACGACAATGAGGAAGCTGTGAAGAAATGCATAATTCCATGCATGCAGCTAACCACATCCCAGAAAATTCGTGTCCTCGAATCGTATTCTGGTGTCTTTACGATAATATTGGTTCTTTCAGTCAGGGACGTAGCCAAAGTGATAGAGATACATTCTGGGTATTTGGTGTGAGGCGATGGTGGCTGACAAATGCTTCAGCAAAATGTTCAGCAAGAACACCAGCCTGTCTTTGTGAGGTCTTCAGTCCAAAAATTGGTTTGATTCAGCGCTCCATGCTTGTCTGCCCTGTGTAAGCCTCTTCATGTCAGCATTCCTTCTACAATTCATGTCCATTTGATCCTGTGCTCAAGCTTTGGTCTCCCTCAGCAGTACTTTCCTCAAATTTTCTCTCTGACCAAGTTGACGAGCACTCTCCCAGCATCAACCGAAACCTTATTTTAGCAAATTTGTGCCTTATACCTGTCACACTTCCCCAATTTGATTCAGTAGCTATCCCTTCATTCGTCATCTGAGCTATCCAGCAGATTTTCAGTTCTGTGGCACCACATTCCAACGTGTCCGATTCTTTTCAAATCTGAAAAGTTAATCTTCACCATTTCCCTTGAATCCCAATCTGCATTAAAAACAATGAGATATCCAGTTCTATGGCACCACATTCCAAAGTGTCCGATTCTTTTCATATCTGAAACGTTAATATTCACCATTTCCCTTGAATCCAAGTCTGCGTTAAAAACAAAGAGATATTCAGTTCTGAGGCACCCCATTCCAAAGTGTCCGATTTTTCTCATATCTGAAACGTTAAACTTCACCGTTTCCCTTGAATCCAAGTCTGCATTAAAAACAATGTCTTGACAAAAGAGTTACTAACATTTACGAGGAGAACACAGTAAATGCCAACCATCCACCGATTTCCCAGGAATTCGATCAGTGGCACCGGAGTAAAAAAAAAGCGAACATGTTTCTCGGTTTATTCGTAGATACTCGACGGTTTCTGAAAAAACGACAGTCACTGTTTTTGAAGTATTTTAGAATTGCTTCATGTGGCTTTTACCGAGCAATATAGCCAGACCAAATGCTGCCTCCGTGGTGAGCGTAGCGGTTTTGTAATTTGCGCCCCCTGTTCAAAACCAGATTATTGTTTTATTTTATTTTATGTTGTTTTATTGTTTTCATCTCTTTACCCTTGTCCGTAGAAGGTTTCCACACGAATGTCTTTTATCCAGTTAGGGATACAAAGGCATTATATTTGTTATAAAATTACAACCGTGTTTCAGCATAAGTATTACACATTTATTATATAATGTATGTGTGTACCGTATGTTGAGTAATTACAATTTTTTTAAACTCTTGTATTTTGATATTTCATTATCATATAAATGTTTATATTTATTCTCATATTTCATTCATATGTCTACTCTTCAGGAAAATTTGATGCATTCCCTTGGATACCGATCGTACAATCTTTCAGAACACACTTCTGAACACCACGAGAATAGTATGGAGGCACGTTTGCCACAGCGACATTACTTCGCATGAACCACTCTCGAAAAAGAAACGTCGTAAGCACTATTGAAGATTTCGCTCGTTGGCATAACTTTGCAGCAAACCATGCATAAGGGATCACTTTTCCGGAAAGTGGTGCTTGTAGTTCATTATGAATCAAGATACACGACAAGAAATACACCAAATACGATTTCAGTTAGTTTTGTGACATTTTTACTTGATTCACCTCGCGTAAACGGACAACATTATATCAATATACACCGGAAAACACTTGTATGGTAATCTTCTACAGACATGGCTATATAGATATTAACAAAAATAAAACTAATAATCAGGTTCGAATACAGGGCGCAAAACTAACAACCCACGACGCTAACCACTGTGTCGCCACTTCGTCGGCAAAGATAGAACACTCGAAGACATAAAAAGTATCTTGAAAATACCTCGAAATCATTGGTTTTTGTTCAGAAACGTTCCAATGTGTACGAATAAACTTGCAGCGTTCCCGGGCAGCACACACACTATTAATAAAATGAAATGACATTTAATTGTACTATGTACGCCGATATGAAGCAGTTCGTATGTACTGTAATTGATTAACTAAAAATGTTATTTAATTTGGTGTAAAGGACGTTGGTTCTTATTGTAATATTTTCTGTAATAATATTCTCGATGTATTTAAGATTGTAATATTTCTATACTCATAATATAATTACGAAATATGCTAATATTTGCGATGAAAAAATGTAAAATATAGCCACAGATGAAAATAATGTTGTAAGATTACAAAGAGATATTCAAAATCAGCAGTAGTATAAAAAGCGCTACATTATGTGTATTCTTTGTCGTCTTCCTCTAGAGCTGAGAGAGAGACGAACCTGTAACGTAGCATTATATGAATGAGTAGACTTCATTTTTCTGTATCTAGGAGAAATTAAAAAGGTGTGTTATTTCAATTATTTTTATGGTGTAAATACATTATAATTTATCAAAATTGTGTATTACTAATGTAAATTAGCTTGCCCGTGTCATCTATAATATTTCTTTAAAGAATTTTCTGCACTTTTAGCTATTATCATTGGTGTTGCTGGGCTGTGCCGCGACCGAAAGATTTGCAGCGGTGGCACATTTAAAAAATTTTTCAGCTATAAAATTAACCAAACCCGTAAATCGGGAGCAGGTAAAATTAGCAGTGAATTACGAAATATTTTTCTTTTACAGCGATCCTGAGGCTGACTGAATTTATTGCTGGTTTTACATTTGTGCATTCGTAGGCGGATAATTTTCATTGAAGTTGTTAATCTGTTGGTTCTTTCCATTTCTAAAGCAAATAGCTTAATCGTATAGTGATGTGTGTGTTGTCAATGATAATTAAACGTTCAGGTCGGTTTGGCAATATTTAACCATTTTATGCTAACGGAGACAGTCTTGTGTTCCATAGCTAACGCCGGGAAGGAATTCAGTAGATATTTAAAAACACACTCCACCTAGAAAGTGTGTGCCAAGGCCGAAATACGTAAAGAAAAATAATTTAAATAGGTTTCAAATAAATGATATTAATCGGTTAGTATGAATTTATCAGCATGAGAGGGTTGCTAAGGTTCACGTGATTTTAAATGTGCTTAATTCTGTCTAAATGAATTTTTATTACCACACGTAAATAAGGTGTTCTACAACAAAGTTTGTACTGAAAGTGAAAATAACATAAATATTTAAAGCTATTTCTCCCTCCCCCCATTTTGGATCCATTCGTTCATTGTTACATAATAATAAATATTCTTAATGTTTCTTCCTTCATCAAACTGGCGCCCAATAACGTGGTGCACCAATAAGCAGTGGCCACAAAATACCCATGAGATAATTAGGGAATTATTGTAGTCGAAATTTGTTGGTGAACAATTAATAATTTTTTCATGTATTGTATGTATTGCCTAACCATTATTGTGTGGTAATATCTGTATATGATTTTTTGCGTGAGAACACTATATACCCAGAGACAATCTGAAGAAGAGAGCTCATTATATCAAGAAATTAATTACCTACAACAATACCAGGTAAAGCTACAGTGTAGCTGTGCTGTGAGTAGTAAAGTAGCCTCAGTGCGGTGTTCTCGGATCATTAGTGGTGTGCTTGTTGTCAGTTTTTTTTTAATAACAGGACATTTGAGTAGTTAGTCATCGTAGTACATAATAAGTGTGTTTCAACAAATGACCATTTCTTGTGTGATTATGTCAGCAAAACCTGAGTGTTAGGATATTTAGTTCAGATTTTGTTTCTTTTGTTGTCTATGGTTAGATTGCGTACTCAGAAAAATATAAACATGGATAATGAACAACAGTTAGCTAGCAGTGATACCGAGTTAGAAAGTGGGGCACTAGGTAATGTTGGTGGCGTAGTTCAGGAAGTACAATGTGAGAATCCGGGGGCAGAAATGCAAGAAATGTTGCCACTGCCAGCCAGTGATTCAGTTGAAAGTAGAAACACTGTGCTACCCACACGTACTAGACACGGACCAGAGAGTGTTGAGGTGTCAGAAGTGTAATCATTAAGAGTTATGTTCGAGCGCATGCTCAATTTCCAAGCTACGTTTATGCATGAACAAGCAGAGCGTTCTCGACGCCAGCATGTGAGACTTGCAGTTAATGCAATCTTTGGAAGCTATGCAAAGTGAGATTGTTAGTTTGAGACAAATCTATGAAATAATACCCAAAGCGGGGCAAGAACTGAGCGAAAGAGTCGATAATATCGAGGTGGCTAACGCCAGTATCATAGATGAAATCAGTGTACTGGCTAACAGGATGGAAAAATTAGAAATTGACATAAGTCAAGCAATAGAGCAGAAAATATCCGAACAGGCGAACAAAATTGAATAGGAATTTACGAACTGGTTAGAGGCAAAAGGCACCGACCTCAACCATGCAATAGACGAGAATGGGCACGCCGCGATTGAAGCCGCCAACCGTCGTCTTGCGAAGCTGGAAAACAGTTTGTTGCAGGGCGACGCACAGGCGTGTGGGACGCCAGCCAGGTCCAACAATGATAGACATATAAATAAAGCAGTGAAAACTTGCGACTGCGAGACAGAGCAGGCAACCAATATTAGCGAAACAAATAAATGTCACTCCAAAATACTGATTGAAGAAAGCCTGATTAGAAACCGACAGTTTTAGATCTTTACCACGGAGATGAAATCTGTTCACCCTGTAGTATTTATCAAGGGATTTAGAAACATTTTGCCTAATATTTCGAGTCATACTCAGAAAATACAGTTGATTCTATCTTACATACAAGGAGATGGTGCTATATGGGCAACCGAAGCAGCTGACAGTTGCGACACATATGAGCAATTTGAAAAGGCATTCTTGGCCAAATATTGATCAACATGTATTCAGGAGAGATTACGGAAAGAGGTATATAATCCAGAGTCGTATTCTTCTCGATTAGGCAATTTGCGAAAATATTTTGAGAAATACATTAATAAGACCCGTTACTGGGACGAGCAGATTTCATTCCGGGATTTGATCAGACTTTTGAAATCACACTTGCTGATACACGTAAAGGAAAAACTTATACACGTACCGGAGAACGACATAGACTAAATCTGCCTGATTCAGGAGGATGTTAAGGCAGCTTCTGAACAGGCTAGAAGTAATGGAAACGGTTACAGAAATGGTCGAAATAACACGCCTCCACCAAATAATCGAAACGGCCGAGGTAACAATAAGAGACAAGATTATGAACAAAACGGGAATAGAGGTAGACCCCGGAAATGTAGTAGTCCACCGGTGAACGATGACCGGAAAAGGAGGTTTGATGACCGATATGAAACAGGCGAACCAAGCAATAGTAGATGGAAAAATGCCAGGGGGCCGTGGAACACCAATACCTATAACGATGGAAACCGAACTTGGCTACAGAACCAGAGGCCCAGTCCGGACCGGCAAAACAGTGAAAGATATGACAATAACCGACCGCCACCACAAAATGCGCCAATTGCGCAACCGTGGCGGCCGAAGCAACACAACTTACACATAGTGGAGGTAAACGACACAGATCAGCCACACCCATCCACCAGTAATAATCCAACAAACTAGATTCAGCCGAGATACGCTCTCCATCGTCGGCTGAGGTGTGGAGCGAGAGCAGCCCCACACTGAACAAAACATCGGAAATCTGTATCCTGAGGTATAATTATGGGGTACAGATCGGACATGAATTAATAAGTGAACCACCCACGTGCATAAAGGAGCACAAAGACAAAGTACAAGCGATAATAGATATCAAAATTAACAATATTGATGTGCAAGCTAAAGTAGATACAGGTGCTACTCTCAGTGTGATGAGTATGGACTTATTCAGAGTACTGGGGAAAGCAAGGCGTATGCTGACTTTCCCTGTGAACAATTGCAAAGTCACTGGGGCCATCAGTGCACAGCGACAAATAATTAAACTCCAAGTGTGGGTACAGATGTATATAGGGGAAGAAGCCATAGCGTGCTCGTTCCTGGTAGTAAAGGGTTTAAAGGTAACCTGCATTTTGGGGGTAGATTTTTTGAGAGAAAGGGACGCAGTAATCGACCTTGCTCCGGGAAAATTAAGTTTGATGAACACGGGTAGGAGGATAGAATTGTCCATGCTCCGTTCTGAAGAGGTCCCTGTGCGTAATTGTAATGCTATTAACATAAATTGTAAGAATCAGTGGATACTACATTTAGACAATCATTCTCTAGGACAAAATCTCTATTATCCAGACGTACAAGGTGATCAATTGAAAGCAAATGTGAACGCACTTGTGAACAAAGTATCACAGTCCGAAAATTTGAACTCAATGCAGCAGCAGGATTTGGTAGAGCTAATCTAACTATGCAGATGTATTTTCAGAACGACCAGGAATTGTTAAGGGATGTCAATACAATATCGAGGTGAAGCCTAACAAAATCTACTATCGAGCCTCATACTCCATTCCTTGGTCCAAGAAGGCAATAGTTGCTAAAGAAATTAGAAAGCTGATCGAGTGGGGAATATTAGAACCGTCTTTGTCACCTTATAGTAGTCCTTTGGTGGCGGTGGCAAAAGCAGACGGGCAGGTACGATTAGTATTAGATGCAAGAGACATAAACGAAATTATTCTACCTGTCAGGACTCATCCGGAAAACTTACATGAGCAAATTCAGAAATTCCATGGGGTGCAATATTTGACATCTGTTGATCTGAAAAGTTCATTCTGGCCAATTCTGCTCACACCCGAATCGAGGAAATATACTGCATTTATATTTGGGGTAGGAGCTACCAATTTAGGGTACTACCTTTTGGCCTAAATGTAAGTGCAGGAGTTTTTATAACAGCCATCGACGCGGTTTTGGGTCCGGATTTGCTGCAAAGGGTAACAATGTATATAGACGACCTGGTGATTGCTACTGCCACCTGGGAGGAGCGTGTAGAACTACCGGGTAGAGTTTTAGAAAGGTTTAAGCAAGCGGGGGTAACAGCGAATCTTGAGAAATCCAAATTTGGACGTAATCAGATTAAATTTCTAAGTCACCCAAATACACCACAAGGCATCAAACCTGACAGCAAAAACTTGACGCAATTCGTGGGTTTTCAAGCCCGAGAACTAAGAGACAACTCAAAGCGTTTATAGGTCTTGCATCCTTTTTTAGACGGTTTGTCCCAAACCAATTAATGAATAACGATTCGTTATTGAGCCTGTTGCGTAAAAACGCGCACTGGGTGTGGACAGAAGAATGTCAACGCGCATTTGACGCTATCCAAAACGCCCTAGTGAATGCAAACATACTGCGACACCCAAGCATAACAAAAGATTTTAGCATAGCGACAGATTCGTGTTCATACGGTCTGGACGCTTGTTTGTTTCAGTGGGACAGGAGCAACGACCCCACAACAATGAACGTAATCGGTTTTGCCAGCCGCACACTAAACAGCTGTGAGAGAGCATATTCCGCAACTGAGTTAGAGGCTCTTGCAGTGGTTTGGGTGGTAAAGAAATTCAACTATTACATCCATGGCAAAGAAATCAAAGTATTCAGTGACCACCAGGCTCTGAGCTATTTAATGCCTTGCAAATTATACCATACCCGCTTGCTAAGATGGAGGTTAGCATTTCAGGAATATAAAATTAAGATTATGTACATAAAAGGACAAGATAATGTTGTAGCTGACGCCTTGTCGAGGCTCCCACTAGGGCTATTCTCGGTGTAAAAATTTTTGGAACAATCGGAGGAATATCGAATACTCTTAGTACAAGATAAGGTACATAGGAGGGACTTTTTACATATATGTAAGAATATGTCTACATTGCAGGAGACTGATCCGATTTGGCGAGATGTTATTAGCAAAATTAAAGAAGGTACCAATCTTAAAAGTGTGCAGAACTTCAAAATAGTAGATAATATTCTGTATCATAAAACCGGTGTGTCAAATGACCATGGAATCGTGTGTATACCGCAACAGGCTATCCCAACTGTAGTGTGGCACACGCACTTAGCATGGGGTCACGCTGGGATAGGCAAAACAATAAGGATTTTATCCAGATACTGTTACTTTAAGGAAATAAGCCAGCAGACTCGCACCATTATCAGGACTTGTCCTCTGTGCCAAAAAACTAAGTTTCAAAATAAATCCACAAGGTTTGAACTGCATCCTACAGTGCCTCAGCGGCCACTTCGGTTAGTATCTATAGACATAGGAGGACCCTACCCTAGAGCCAGGGTTGCATTAAAGTACATTTTAGCGGTATATGACCTTTTCTCTAAATACTTAAAAATATACTGCCTTAAATCAGCCACCGCTCGTGGAATAGTTAAATGGTGAGGGAAAGAATATTTTACACAGGTGGGTAAGCCTGAAGCGATAATATCAGATAATGCTTCCTATTTTACAGGTCATACCTGGCAGAACTGTTTACATGAACAAGGTATAAAGCACATACTAATATCCCATTTTCATCCACAAGCCAGTTTAGTAGAAAGAACATTTGGAGAGATAAATAAATTTTTCAGGTTATATATCCCATATAAGCACACAAGATGGCCAGATCTGATACCTAAATTTTTGGAAATTCACAACGCAACCCCGCATGTCTCTACTGGGTATCCACCAACCGAGATTTTTAATGAATAACAATAGAGTACTGAATGAGTGGCCGGCACCTTTGCCTAACGTCCCAGTCATTCCTGAGCCTATGGAAGAGAGGATAGGAAAAGCAGGGTGCAACCTTACCAGATGCGCTCAGAAAAGGAAAGAAAAATATAATCCACATGTGACGATAATCAAAAACTTTGTGTTGGGGACTTGGCGCTCTTACGCAATCATCCTAAGTCCTCGGCACCCTTGAAAAAGAATAGCAAGTGGCAAGTGGTGTACAATGGACCTTTTAGAATAGTAAGTGTGCCACATGAGTGTAGCTATCTCTTAGCAGATCCCCAATCAGAGAGAGTACGGGGACTGTATCCGCGTAAGGATGTGAAAATATTCCTACAGTAAATGACTAATAGTCCCATGTGTTATGTGTAAAAAGGTACACCATTCTTTTGGAAGTGAATGAACATTAATGATGTGATCTGTAGAGATAATGTACTAGTGTAGAAGTATTTAGTTATAAGAATATGATTGACTTTCTCTTTTGTTTATAATTATTTGTGATATGTCTTCTTTTTAATTAATGTTACCTTAAACAAGCTATATATGTCTGCACAGATAACCTGATTAGTGCAATTATTTGTAGTGTTAAATTGTGACAGAGGTCAAACAGGAGGAACATTTTAGTAGTGATTAGTTTGTGTACTGCCTATTATTCTATATGTGTGTCAAACTTGAAATATTTCTTGGTACAGTCTTTTCTATTACATGTATATATACATATATATATATGTGTGTAGCTGTCAGATTGACAGGTCCAAACCCGGAAAAATATTAATAATATGAGACCCTGAGAACTTTATTTTCAAACCAGTATTATCAAAGAGAGTAATGCACCCAGTAGTGATCCGAGGGCACCAAGCAATGCAAACTTATTGCAAAATTAAGTAACGCAAAGATACGCACAAAAAAGCTTCAATTGAAGCATGTGCAGATCAAATCAGTAAAAAAAGAACTAGCCTGATACAGTCCAAGTCAGTTTTACTCTGCAGAGACTACATTGTAGTTACGTAGGACCTTGCAAGTAAAGTGAGACATAGTTTCAAAGGAGGTATTGAACAATATGCCTGAATCTGGCTGGAATGCACAAATAAAATCTACTCGAACATAAATATAGAAGATTTTTGGGCAAACTAAAACGAAATTTCAATACTTAATACCATTTACGCAAATATCACACACCTTGGTAAAGAGCGAACAAAGAAGTTGCGAATGTGCCGTTACAAAAAATTGCACAACGGACATTGTAACTCCAAAAACTTAAACAAAAGTGCAGTACTGTGTGGCAGAGACAGACAGTGATTGATCAAACTGTATCAATACGTCACGAGGTTGTATCGAACAATCAATAAGAATCTGTATCATCGCCGTGCGTGCAAGTGGACAAGGAACTAACACGACACGAACAGTGAGCCGATAATAGACGATGGACCAAGCTAGTGTCAAAATATAGCTTGTACTGTGCGTGTGTAAAAAAAAATGTTCTTTGTGTGTCAAGGGACGCCAGGAAAGCGCATTGACAACAGAGATACATTTTGTTCTAAGATGAAAACTTGCGTGTGACTAATGACAAGTCATGATATGGTGCAAAAAACATTGTGTGCCCATAAAACGCGTTACTGTGCAACGAAACATTGTGCAAACCAGACTAGTGAAGTCCTACTGAATAATAACTGCTAATAACTGTGTGCGTTCTTTCCCACAGCAGGAAAAATGCCCATAAGGATAGTACACTGTTTGTGAACTTATTGCATGCACTGCATGGAGCACTGCAAGAAGATGTCACACGGGCGAGCTGATATACAACGCGCATCCGGCTACTTCAGCCATGCAGCGGCCGTAGCAATCCGTAGCAGACCAGACAGCCACACGCCTCTCCGCGCCGTAGCTGTCAACACCGAGGGCGGTGACCTACACGGAGCAGACGCGCCGCGCCGAGCGCCGCTCAACAATCACTCCACACCGCTCCCCAATTACGGCATTATTGACATATTCCAAAATATTTACACAAACTGCATAACATGTCAATGAACTTGATTTTTGACTAACATTGAACACTTATTATGTATACCCGTAAATTTCCGAGAGAAAATGAACACTAACAAGTGTAGGAGATAGATTTGTAACACGTAGGTAGCGAGAACATTATGAAAGTGACGTTGTACTAAATGATTTCAAAAAACTAAATGATATATCCTAGGACAAGTGACTTGGTAGTATATCGCAAAAATGATAATTACAAAATTACAAAAAACTTTCGTTGAACTGTATGTGACTGTGATATTATGCAAACGTTGATGACAAACTGCTAAATCATTTCAAAAGAACTAATATTAAAGAGACAAGATTAATCATGAACCAACTGGGATGGCTGGGTTCCGGCACAGTTTTGCCCAGGTTTCCTGTCTGCCTTCGCCCAAATGGGGGAACCGTGAACATATATAACCCTGGTGGGACTAATTAAAAGAGCCATTCCATTAAAAAAAAAAACAACAGAATTTTAAAGAACGTTACTGGCAGGCACCATTGTGTCAAAGTATAGAAACTCTTTGCCAAATCCTGCAAGGGGCAATGTAACGTTCCCTGGCAGCACACACACTATTAATAAAATGAAATGACATTTAATTGTACTATGTACGCCGATATGAAGCAGTTCGTATGTACTGTAATTGATTAACAAAAAATGTTATTTAATTTTGTGTAAAGGATGTTGGTTATTATTGTAATATTTTCAGTAATAATATTCTCCATGTATTTACGATTGTAATATTTCTATACTCATTATATAATTACGAAATATGCTAATATCTCCGATGAAAAACTGTAAAATAAGCCACAGATGAAAATAATGTTGTAAGATTACAAAGAGATATTCAAAATCAGCAGTAGTATAAAAAGCGCTACATAATGTGTATTCTTTGTCGTCTCCCTCTAGAGCTGAGAGAGAGAGGAACCTGTGACGTAGCATTATATGAATGAGTAGACTTCGTTTTTCTCTATCTACCTTTAGCCGCCATTAGAGGAGACATTGAAAAGGTGTGTTATTTCAATTATTGTTATGGTCTAAATACATTATAATTTATCAAGATTGTGTATTACTAAAGTAAATTAGCTTGTCCATGTCATCTATAATATTTCTTTAAAGAATTTTCTGCACTTTTAGCGATTATCATTGGTGTTGCTGGGCTGTGCCGCGACCGAAAGATTTGCAGCGGCGGCACATTTAAAAAAATTGTTCAGCTAAAAAATTAACCAAACCCGTAAATCGGGAGCATGTAAAATTAGCAGTGAATTACGAAACATTTTTCTTTTACAGCGATCCTGAGGCTGACTGAATTTATTACTGGTTTTACATTTGTGCATTCATAGGCGGATAATTAACATTGAAGTTGTTAATCTGTTGGTTCTTTCCATTTCTAAAGCAAATAGCTTAAACGTATAGTGAAGTGTGTGTTGTCAATGATAATTAAACGTTCAGGTCGGCTTGGCAATATTTAACCATTTTATGCTAACTGAGACAGTCTTGTGTTCCATAGCTAACGCCGGGAAAGAATTCAGTAAATATTTAAAAACCCACTGCACCTAGAAAATGTGTGCCAAGGCCGAAATACGTAAAAAAATTTATTTCAATAAGTTTCAAATAAATGTTATTAATCACTTAGTTTGAATTTATCAGCATGAGAGGATTGCTAAGGTTCACGTCATTTAAAATGTGCTTAATTCTGTCTAAATGAATTTTTATTACCACACGTAAATAAGGGGTTCTACAACAAAGCTCGTACTGAAAGCGTAAATAACATAAATATTTAGTCATTTCTCCCCCATTTTCATTTTTTCATCCATTTTCACTTTTTACACAATAAAAATATTTCTTTTATTTTTTTCATCAAAAACTGAAACACGTGGTTGCTTAGTTCGACCCTCTTTCATCGAGCAAAGTCTCTGGGAAATCGGGTTATAGCACTTGCGTTGTCTTCTCCTTAGATGTATAGTCGTTATGAAGAATATTCTCCTTTCCAGAAATCCTTTCTTTCTTTCTTTCTCTTACGTCATAGTCCCACAGTGATCGCTGGCAGCGTTAGTGTGAGGGATGGCCGGAGGGCCATCATGCCGCCACCCTGTACCCCCCAGGATGGAATCAGTGTGCCCCCACTGTCGGCGTCTAGTATAGATCGTGAAATAGTGGTGACGTCCTTCAAATGTCAGCGACGCGTGTAGCTGAGGCGGAACGTGGGGACCAGCCCGGTATTCACCTAGCAGAATGTGGAAAACCGCCTAAAAACAACATCCAGGCTGGCCAGCACATCTGCCCTCGTAGTTAATCCACCGGGCGGATCCGGCGCCGGCGCGCCTTCCCGATTCCAGGTAGTAGCGCGTTAGCGCTCTTTGTTTTACTTTTTTCATTGTTTCCGCTTTAGCTTTTTTTGTTTTCTTTTCTTGTATGTTATTTATTCTTAAAGAAGGTAGGAGAAACAGAAACCTTTATTACTCACAAAATAAAGTTAGTACCTCCTTACACATTATAACTGTCGTGGAAGGAACCTCGCTGCCGTCCTACCCTGCAGCGAGAAATAACAACAAAGTCTGAGTGGGGCCACCTCCGGCACCCAAAAGAAAATATTTATAGACACGAAAACAAAATTTGAAGCACATCCCATTGCTAACAGTGCAAACGTTAGTTTTTTTTCCTAGGTCGCATTCTCGCGTAGTTGTTCTTAGCGGATCACTTTACTTGGTCGGTTTCACAACAGCACAACCGCCGCTCATCTTTGCGCACCCGGCCATCTCAAGTACATCGCGGGTCCGCAAAAACCTTTACTAGGAAATTTTCTTACCGATCCTTGTACTTTTGTAGCCGTAACAGTTTTGTGTGTTCATCTTGCAAGTATTGCCAGTAATCCAGGACGTTCAGTATGTTCAGACGTGTCTCTCTATAGATGTAATGGACCGTCATACATGTGATCCACGCCTCTGTGTTCGTATTATGACGAGGAAAATACGATTCCTCTGGAAAAAATGCTATGTCAGGAGAGACTGCTGTATAGGTAGTGCGCCGCCTGAACGCTATTATCTTTCTTGCGAGAGTCCAGATAGCCAATGCCTCGCCGCAGACCAGCCGATGGTCGTCCATATCCAGCACGCCGCATTGCTGGCACATGGGCGAATCCGTCAAATGTATTTCGTACTTTTTATCATTCGTAGGGTATTTCCGGTTCAGTACAATGTACCATGTTGATCTTGCTGTTGCAGGGAGGTAGAGGTGGTGTACCATGCGCCAGGCCATGTGCAAATTAACGGCTGGATGTTTGTGTTCCACTCTATTCCGGGCGATCTGTCGAAGAAGCAGATGGTACACGTCCTTCGATGTCGACTGTCGGATCGTCGGTAAACGCTCTCGAACGTAACTGTGTTCCACGGTGGACGTGCGCACATACGCTAATGGGGGCGATATATGGCCGACACTGACTGCAGGAAGATGCGTTGTTGGTACTAGTTCTTCGATGATTGTCCCCGTAAGCGAGTGATTCCTGTTGCGCCACCGTTTAAGCGTAGCATTAATATACATGGCACGTGCCTTCTCCTGCACGTTCACTAAACCAACGCCACCCTGTCGCGCTGGGAACGTAAGCGTGTTGTACTGTACCTTAAAGAGCTGTACCAGGCTTACATAGTACCCAAAAGCCGCCTGAATCCTCATAGCCATCGAGCGCGTAAAGGGGAGAAGGTGTGTCAGGTGACAAATCATGGGCGCGAGATAAAGGTTGACGAGTAACACTCGCTGCAGCATATCCATTGACCGTAGGGCGTTTAATCGTACTGCCGTGCGGACTTTGAGTAACAGCCTTCGGTAGTTGCCCGAACCGTTCCAGCCGTCTCCTTGTGAAAGGTGATACCCAAACAGCGGAGGGTTTGCACCGCAGGTAACGGTCCTTCCGTTCCTTGTTCTAGTCCAAGCCCCACATGCATGAATTGTGATTTTCGGTAGTTTACCTCACTTCCACACCTCCAGATGCCATCCCATACTTTTGTAGCCAATCCAGTGCTGTTTGAGACTCCCCCTCATTGCGCATGAGGAACACAATGAGGAACACGTATGCTCAGCATTTGAATGATAGATGCCATAGGGAAATCCAGGTAGGACGGCGGCGATGGCCTGCTAGGCACGGTTGTAAGGCGATCGCATATAGGAGGATAGACAAGGGAAAACCCTGTCTGACTGATCTTAAGATCGGAAAATACTCAATTCTCACTCCGTTGCTCACCATCGCTGATCTGGCGACGTGCAACAGCTTCTTCAAGGCAGTGGTCGATAATTTCGAGATAAGAGTCTCTCCTTTTCAGAAATCCATTTCTTATTATTTCCAACATGCAAGTTGTATGCTCACTACTTCGGCTGTTGTTATTTATTTTTCTGCCCAAACATAAAAAATAGATCGCATGATTTAATTGATCTACTTTCCAATAATAATGATTCACTTTTGTTGATGTTGATCACAAAACTTCAAGCCGTTAACCTTTCTGTTACACTGCTGGTCCCAGTATTTCACCGTAGCTGAAGGAATTGTAGTGTTTTTTGGGAAACCTCACAGTTTTCATATATGCCCACAAATTTTATTTCTCCATCCTAATGCTCCATAATTTCGTCTACTACTTGCTCAATGTCTAGACTGAATAACATCGCTTGTCTCCAACTATGAAATTTAAACCAAACATAATGTTACAACCCCTCAAGCTCTGGGGTTTGTCAGAACGACCGAGAGGTATAGTTTGGGAGAGAAGAGTGACTCATGCCGAAGAGTGCAGAAAACATGGACTAGAGTGTCTTTAATTTTACAGCACCGAAGGTACAAAACGAAACATCTCGGTGATGGCGCCGAGTGGCTTGCATGCATGGCCCAATGCCATTGCCGATGTTGGAATCTCCTGTGCTGGCGTCGGGTCACCCGTCCTTGCAGACGTACTACACACGCCACAACTGAGTAGCTGCTGCATGAAATGGCCGCGCCGGTAGCCCAGGACACGGATGACTGCTCCCTCAAGTGCAACTCGAGTAGCAACGAAGGGAAACAGCCGTTCGCCATCATTGTAGTGACTTCCCTGATGACGACAGCTCCAGCCATCTGCTCAAGGGAGCTTGTGAAGTGACCGCCGACAGCTCTGCATCCGGGAGGCCGGGAGTTCTCGCCCTGGCACCGCTCTTGCTTACGGCAGCTTGCAGTCCGCCAGACAATGTTACCAGAGAGCGGAGGCAAGGCGCCTCGCACCTGTACAGCTCCAAGGTGCGGCCCACCCTGCCACATGTATGGTGCGTCCGTTCAGTGAAAGTTTCAGCGGGCCAGTTGGCGGCCGATATCCACCTCCAGATGCCGTCATGGGTTACCTGCAACTCTCCAGATCTAGATGCAGATGGCGACACGACTGTCCAATTTGAGCCTCCAGGCTTGATTATTTATACGTCTTTTCCCTACGCCTCTGATATATTAATCTGAATGGGACGAGTGGAGTGCTCTTTAGTAATTACGACGTCGGCTTTCCTCAGCCCGCTTCAGGCGTTCTATTTAGCGACTAAGCGTCATCCATCAACAGCGGTAACGTAAACCGGCATTATGTGCACTATTGGACACGGAAAATGCACAATGACTGCGACAAGTGGAACATCAGCCACCTTGGAGGGTAAATGTATGGCGCGGTATTATGGGAGGAAGGATAATTCGCCCCCATTATATCGATGGCAATCTAAATGATGCAATGTATGCTGATTACGTACGTAATGATCCACCAATGATGCTACAATATGTTATATTGCATGACAGAATGCAGATGTACTTCGAACATGATGGATGGTTCAAATGGCCCTGAGAACAATGGGGCTTAACATCTGATGTCATCAGTCTCCTAGAACTTACAACTACTTAAACCTAACTAACCTAAGGGCATCACACACATCCAGTCTGCGAGCGTGGCGGTCGCACGGCTTCAGACTGAAGCGCCTAGAACCGCTCAGACAAAGCGGTCGGCCGATATAAACTATTTATTTTACATGTTTCTAAGCTGTTGCCTGGGATAGAGGTAAATGACTGTCATGTTATGTATCTCTTACTGTAAGAGTACTGTAGTGAAACTGGACAAGAAATTTAAGATTTTGAGGTTTGTCATTTCATTCAGGATCTTGTTATTCCCCATGTGACCATGGATGAATATTTCCTTTTTTCCAAGATGTCCAATTTCCAACACTTTTCTAAATTATGTAGTATTTGGAGATCATTGTCAATTGTAACACTGTGTCTTGTTTTCTTTATACACTACTGGCCATTAAAATTGCTACACCAAGAAGAAATGCAGACGTTAAACGGGTATTCATTGGACAAATGTATTATACTAGAACTGACATGTGATTTCATTTTCACTCAATTTGGGTACATAGATCCTGAAAAATCAGTACCCAGACCAACCACCTCTGGCCGTAATAACGGCCTTGATCCGCCTGGGAAAAGAGTCAAACAGAGCTTGGATGGCGTGTACAGGTACAGCTGCCCATGCAGCTTCAACACTATTCCACAGTTCATCAAGAGTAGTGACTGGCCATTTGTGACTACCCAGTAGCTCGGCCAGACGTTTCCAATTGGTGAGAGATCTGGAGAATGTGCTGGCCAGGGCAGCAGTCGAACGTTTACTGTATCCAGGAAGACCGTAGAAGACCTGCAACATGAGGTCGTGGATTATCCTGCAGAAAGATAAGGTTTTGCAGGCATCTAATGAAGGGTAGAGTCACGGCCCGTAACATATCTGAAATGTAACGTCCACTGTTCAAATTGCCGTCAATGTGAACAAGAGGTGACTGATATGTGTAACCAATGGCATCCCATACTAGCACCCCGGTTGATACGCCAGTATGGCGATGGCGAATACACACAACCAATGTGCGTTCACCGCGATGTCGCCATACACGGAACGTCAAGATGCTGCAACGAGAACTTGGATTCATTCGTAAAAATGACGTTTTGCCATTCGTGCACCCAGGTTCGTCGTTGAGTACCCCATCGCAGCCGCTCCTGTCTGTGATGCAGCGTGAAGGGTAACGGCAGCCATGGTCTACGAGCTGATAGTCCATGCTGCTGGAAACGTCGTCGAACTGTTCGTGCAGATGGTTTTTGTCTTGAAAACGTCCCCATATGTTGACTCAGGGATCGAGACGTGGCTGCACGATCCGTTACAGCCATGCGGATAAGATGCTTGTCATTTCGACTCCTAGTGATACGAGGGCGTTTGGATCCAACACGGCGTTCCATATTACCCTCCTGAACCCATCGATTCCATATTCTGCTAACAGTCATTGGATCTCCACAAACGCGAGCTGTAATGTCGCGATTTTATAAACCGCAGTCGCGATACGCTACAATCCGACCTTTATCAAAGTCACGATGGTACGCATTTCTCCTCCTTACGCGAGGCATTACAACAACGTTTCACCAGGAAACGCTCGTCAAATGGTGTTTGTGCATGAGAAATCATTTGGAAACTTTCCTCATGTCAGCACGTTTTAGGTGTCGCCACCGGCGCCAACCTTGTGTGATGGCTGTGAAAATCTAATCATTTGCATATCGTAGCATCTTCTTCCTCTCGGCTAAATTTCGCGTCTGTAGCACGTCCCCTTTGAGGTGTGGTAATTTTAATGTTCAGTAGTGTATGTTTCGCTATAGGTGGTTTATTCGGTTTGCCAAGTCTCAAAGAGTCAATGTGTTCTTTAAATCTGGTTTTAAAGTCTCTCACTTTTGGCCAATGTAATAATTGTTGGAATGACCACATGTAATTTTATAAAGTCCTACTTCCTTAAGTTTCTCTGTGGGGTGTGGGATGTCATGTATTGTTTTTTTTTTTTTTTTTCAAGTTGTTGTTGGTGGCAAAGGTGATCCTGGCGCCTGTTTTTTTTCAGATTGGCTACTTTGTCTGATATGGCAGCTGATATAGTAACGTTATGTACTTGGGATTTTGGATGTTGTGTGAGGAAGCAATGTCACATCGTTTGTCATATAACAACACTGTAGAGACGCTACGTAAGGACATAGACCCTGCTCAAGGCATCAGAAATGTGACGAAAATGGCATGACATTACAAGCGACTGCACGATCCAGTCTCATTAATGTTGTAACCATCGCCTATGTTCGTCTTGAACGTCCAATGACTACTAACGGACGGCACGTGACAGCACTAGTAGTCGAGGGTATATAAAGCTTGTCGGGGAACACGATAAACAGTGCAGTCGTTGTACTAATCGCGAAAAGGAGCGATTAATCTGACGTCATAAAGAGGCGCGATCACTGGCTCCCGGGCCTAGGGTGGAAGCATTTCCGAAACGGGTTAGTTAGTAAGCAGTTCACATGGTGGTTAAAATACATTGTGCTCGGGAAAGTGGTGCTGTCCAAAAGTGGCGAAGAGACAATTCTGATGCACCACAGGCCATTAATGACAGGGGTGAGAGATGGCTGCGGAGATGTGTGTGTACGGCTGAAGGAATACGCAACTGTGCTCACCATATGTCCCTCCATATACGCATCCCATGATGCCTAAGGGCTGAGAATGGCACGGGGGCCATACGTTGCCGTTAGGCATTCATGGTCTATTCGGATGGTGTCTGTTTTTTTTTTCTCTGAGACTAGTTGGACTATCCGAATTTCTTATCCAACTTTTTCCTATATTTCATTAACTATAATGCAGCGTTTGCACAGAATTTATAGCTAATGATTTCTGTAGAGATTCATTGCAGCGCCAGATGTAGCAAGAATTCATTATTGTCAAAGTTTGATTCTCGAAAGAACATTTACTGTTGATGACCGTGCAGCTTTCCCTGGAATAAATTATGGCTAACTGACAACCTCATCTGCCGACAGGTGTTGTTGATATACCTCGATGTGGACAGCTGAAAATGTGTGTCACGACCGGGACTCGAACCCGGGATCTCCTGCTTACGTGGCAGACTCTCTATCCTTCTGAGCCACCGAGGGTACAGAGGATAGTGCGCGTGCGGGGACTTATCCCTTGCACGCTTCCCGTGAGACTCACATTCCCAACTGTCTACTATTCTACATATGTAATGTACCTTATAGACATTTGCCCACCCACTCATTACTTGCGCACGCTTTGGTGATTCCCGTAACAGTTTGGGCAACCTGTGCGCATTCGCACAGACGAAGGTCAATGGCTGGGTAGCCTTTAACTATATATACGAAGACAGTAACTTGTTCTCGAAGTAACTTGTTGTCAGCAGCTGAGGTCGTTAGTTACCATCATTTATTCCAAGTAAAAGCTGAACGGTCATCAAGAGCAACTGTTGACTGATTGTTTTGTGTTAACGCCAGCTCTATCTTTGTTTGTAAGCAGCTACCGAGCGAGGTGGCGCAGTGGTTAGACAATGGACTCGCATTCGGGAGGACGACGGTTCAATCCCGCGTCCGGCCATCCTGATTTAGGTTTTCCGTGATTTCCCTAAATCGCTCCTGGCAAATGCCGGGATGGTTCCTTTGAAAGGGCACTGCCGACTTCCTTCCCCATCCTTCCCTCATCCGATGGGACCGATGATCTCGGTGTCTGGTCTCTTTCCCCAAAACAACACAACAATTGTAAGCAGCTGTGAACTAAAATGACTTTTCTGCATAGTTTATCTGATACTAATTATGTGACGAACATTTCTTCACTTGGCGCGATAAGTTTACTGATAATGAACTTTAGATAGCGACGTGAATGTTAGTGAAGTGTTTCGCTGTCAAACTTTTAAGATTTTCCTATTCGTTCTACGCGAAATTATATCCAGCTTGATGCACTTACAAGCGTCTGCAAATGCTCTGCTGACAGTATGTAACTGTATTTACTTAACTGGTTTGAATACAGAGCAGTCAAAGGACGTTGGGATAAATTTGATGCTGTAGCACCAGGGCCTGTTGGTTTCAGACAACCAAAAATGAAATATTAGCTATTGCATTGCCCACAGCAACCTCTTTGTCCAGTGAAAGAGTCACATTTTCTAGTAGTACAACCAGAGACATACAGCCAATCCTGTTGCAACGTCGCACATCTTACTACTTTGCGTAATGACATGGCAGTACACACAGAAGCTTTTTAATGAAATACTTTTTGGTTCCACAGTAGCAAACCGGAATAAAGTAATTGTCTAACTGAAGACAGACTTCAAAAACTACGCGCGTGTTGCACATTAAACAAGAGCAGTAGCAGCATCAGAGTTTCGTTGTGTGCAGTCAGCTGTACCAGTCGCTCACAAAGCTCGTAACACCCTTTTCAGACTGCTAATAATGCTAATACACTTGGTCTCGACTTTCTGCTGTATGTCACTTAAGTCGCTACACTCACGGCCTTCTTTCAAACTTTCAAAAGTATCATCGACAGCTCGTTAGTACAAGCTCTTTCAACTGCGCAGCCATTAACACAGCTAACGAACGTAATCCTTTCTGCGAGTTTGGTACTCTTCACCTTGTTAGAACGACCGTTTCGAAAATAACCTCTGTAGGCGGAGGGTGCAACTACGCAACAGACTCACAGAACTGTCGCAATGTGCGACGTCTGACAGAAAGGTAAAGTCTCGATTGCTACTGGGTTTGGGAGCCTGTTTGTAGCATTAGTAAGTTCGAGTAGTCACAGGAAACCTCATTAGTTCTTAAGTAACGGTAACTTCTGAATTAGTGTTCAAAAGCAAGTCACAAACTGCACAATGAAAAAGGAGAAACTCATAGTGTTCAATACATGCTGACATCATTGTCTGCCGTCGCTCAAGCCTCATACCGCACCCTCTAGGAATACCTGCAATGTCTTCAGTTCAGTGTCTAACGGTTTTCTCCATGATGGAAGAAATTATTTTCACAATCAACGCTTCCAAATTCATGTGCCATTACAGAACGATGTATTTGTGATTCACACCTTTATATTTCTATCTGACCAAATACAATCGGCCTATCCAGTTAACTTACATAATAAAACACTTTGGACTACCATTCGACCATAACGTAACAGGGAAACAGCAGATACTAACTATATTCTGAAACCGCTAAATCAACTAATCGGCAAATGTATGTGTTGCATCCGTGTACCATATTCGATTTCGAAATTGGCTGCATCAGATCACTCCTCCCTCATGCCGATGGCACCTGTATCTTATGTTCTGCAAACCTTTACCTATCTTTCCAATCTTCGAAAGCCATACACTCCCCTTCGCCTTTCTTATCTGTCAGCCACTTCTCGCTATAATCGTGTACGAACTTACTACATTCCCTTCTACTGAACTTTCGTACATCTTACACATCTCAAAACTTTACTCCAACAACTAATATATTAATCGTTTACCTGTAGATCCTGTGATCCTAAGCCTACAAATTTAAAGCTTCCACTCCTTCCTCAACTAACCCTAAGTACTCATACAGAGATGTTACCACTTTTAATGTCCTAATAAATACCCCTAAACAGAATATATGATTCATGGAAAACGCTGTCTAACTTTCCATTAAGCAATAACCTGAAAGCAAAGCTTCCGCAAGGCGCAATGGCAGGGGAAGCTACTCAGTCTGCCTGGAGTAAAAGAGTGATAAAATGTAGCTCGTAGGTCCAATTAGCTCCAGTAATGTAATTCACTTGCAATCGTTTATAAACAGCTAATAAACTGACAATATAATTCTTATTGACCAAAGTTACATGATTTACATACGTCATCTCCATTGTTGGATGGTCTCAAAGTGCAGTATCGGCATTAAACATGCTTTACACTCTGAAAAAACGAACACTCCTGGGTACTATGGAATCCGTATGTAAAATACGGTGCATATTCAATAGATACGTTGTCCCATGCAAGCAAGTTTAGAAATTACTACATGGATGCTGTTACACATTGTAGAATTAGCAAACATTGGAAAGAGATACAGGATAACGAATTTCCATAAACAAATTAAATTGAAATCCCATATAACTGAAAAAGAAGTTAAATATACAGTTTAGCCATGGTGAACGTGAATAAACATTCTCTATGGACAAGGTTTAATTCCCTTTAGTGCATTATGTTAGAACCACGCCATATAATTATCACTCACCAGAACATAAAACATCTTTTAAAATTGGAAGAACTGCCGATAAGTAAGGTCAGGTAACAGTGGTCTGTTACTGAAGTAGATTCGGATCATCACAAGCTGTAAAGCAACTGCAAGGGTGGAGAAAGACCCACATTTAGCATCACAATACATTCATGACTTTGGCAGAAACTGGTCGCTTTATGAAGCTCATTCACGTCAAAGTACCTGCAATGCACCGAAGATGCTCTCCAAACCTGCCATCCTGCGCGATGACGCATACCTGAATTCGTACTGGTTACTAGTGTGCTCCCCACGTCGAAGACGAGACGAGAAGTTCTGAATCCTTTCTGCTCCAAACAGAATGCTAGAAACAACAGAGTTTATACACATCCTCTGCTCCAATTGGAGGATTACTGTGAAAATGGTTAGTGACGACGCCACCCAGTTGAAAACCCAACAAATAATCACAACCTGCCTACGCTAGGAACATCCTAAGTGTCACAGGGCATCTCTACATGTCCCAATTTGACCAAGTGGCATCGTGTGTGCAGACAAATGAGTAATACATGAAAAGTATTCACAGTTGTGAATATAGACAACCCTCACCCGAATAATGGAATGAAGAGAACGATAATTTACGCCACGCCAGGTCACGAACCTGACCAGCCGCTTTACAAAAACTGTCATCTTAACCCCTTTGGCAATCCCTGAACCACTCATATCCAGAATCACAGTTTCATGTCATAGTTCATACATCACAACCTGAAGTCACACACGTTATGTTGAGAGAGGACGAGTCAGTCTCGCAATGTTCTCCATATTCCAGGGTACAATTTGATTTCTAATACAAGACATCGTGTTTGTGAGACAACAGAAAGTTATCAGCACAATCGTCCACTGATGGAGGGATGTACATTGTTAATGCATCCAGGCCTAGGCTAAACTGAGAGAATATGGACCATTTCCCTGTAAATACTGCATTCCTTCGCAAATTCTTTTGAAGACCTGAAGGCTGTCCAAAAGACTCTACAGGCCGTGGGTTGCCACCAACTGGCAGCTCCTACAATAGCGCCCGTCCCACAGTGAAAATGGAAACTCGTGAATTTTTATGGGTCACCCTTGATCACAAAATGTGTTTACAACGCTGTTGTAACATGTTGGCTGGGCAACCTAGATTTCTCTCAAACCCTGGTCCTAGCTGCGACAACAAGCATCTAACATGTAGCAACCTTAAGGATACTGGATGCATTAACAATGCACACCCCTCCATCACTGGCCGATTGTGCAGATAACCACAGCCGCATTACCCCTTTCGCTGCTACAGAGACGTGCTCCACGCATTCCGCGCTGTGCGCGTTTTTGTCATCACTGCACTGCTCGCCTGTTCAGACATATGGGGTCCCGACTGCTTTGACACACTTATCATGCGATTTCACAAAAACTATTTGGCCCAAAATTTGATTTTTACACATCTTCTTGAGTGATAAGATCCCCCCTTAAATGACTAAATTTTGTTTCGATGTTCAATGCAGTTACTGTGCAGCACTGAATGTGGTAAGCCATTGCACGAAATTTTGAAGAGTTTGCAGACGTAAAAGTACATAGTGTATAATTTCCGTATGATCGATTTTAGTTGCTACCATGTTGTCAACGAAATATGGACAAGATGCCAAAATTTCATATAAAATTTATTGTATAAAAATATCTCATTTAAGTAGCAGATAGGTGTCGTATGTAATATTGAGAAATATTCCGTCTTTCGCGACTGTAATAAAAGTTTTATTTATACCAGAGTCATTTCGCTTTTTTCTAAAAAGTTCAGATTAAAACAAATTTGGCGAAGTACACAAAACTGAATTGAGGACGTAATAAAACATAGAAACTAAAACATATTTTCAGTGAGGCGGATGGCGCAAACAATTTGTGTTTGTCACAACGGACAGCAAATACTTGCCAAAACATAGATCAGTCGACGAAAAGCAGCGAAGCACAGAAATGCGTAAGACAATAAAGTAGCTCGGCAACGTACGAGCCAAAATTCTGCTCTAAATAATACTTTTACTACTGTCGCAAAAGAATATATCTCAATATGAATAGTAAAACAGTGACTGCGGAAGAGAAGATATACAAACAAAACAGATAACGTGAATATTGTATGTGTGCCTTTTCATTGTTCGTAATTGCTGTGAAAAGAAATATTGAAACACCTTAGCCGTTACACTGCCAGAGCTTGTCATTCATCAGCATTCCTGGAGGTTTCTACAATATCACGCAAAATACCAACAAAATTGTTGGTATGGCTATGAATTACTCACGTTTCTTCGAAGTACAATAGGAAATAAACAATTGCGCTGTTCTTTATTACGAAAAAACGTTTCGTGAGAATGAAAGAAACACCTTTGCTTGCTATCGCCTGAATTAGGAAGCTTATTGCTTGTTTTGTTTAATTAATTAATTGAATATAAAGCAATTGGTATAAAGAAGGCTTCTCCAAACTTTCTATAAAAGAAAGTCTGCTATCAAGACATAGCTTTTGTTCAGTTACTTTATTTATCACTGAAAGTCTAAAATTGAAGACTCTCGTCCGTGCTCTGCACTGCAGTCGAGCTCTGGCAATGTCGCTCTCTGTTCATTGGCTGACTGTGTTGTGTGACGTTAGATGTGCAGAACGAACGCAAACTCGGCCGCCGCCGTAAATAGCGCGCACTATAGAAACCACACAGGGTTCTTAACTATTCATTCCATACTTGTGCTGTCATCGGATCGTGTTTGATTTTTGTCATCTCGCATAACATTTAGTTTTGTGCAGTATTTAATGAATAAAGCTTGTTTAATAATTTTTATAGTAGATCAATCCTATCTTGATATGTTAATCACCCATCTATAATTGACACAAATAGTGACAAGTCCACCATTTCATAAATAGTATTCCAGCACTCAAGTTCATTTCGATTCTTACAGCTGTAATAACCACTGATGCAGGATATCAACAACAAACACAATTAAATAGCAAAAATTAATACTATGGCAACGAGATAGAAAACTCAGCAGACAGAAACCGAAACAATGACCGCAGTTGACAACGCTTGTCAGAAAGGAACAACCGTAGATGAAATGGGGGTAGTTATCGATCACAGGAAAACAGCAACAACTCAAAATATAGAGGGGTAACCAGTTCCACGGGAGAACAGGGGCAGACGAGGCCACTACGACGGTAATTACAACGCACAGAAAAAAGGTAACTGGAGAGGACAGCGAAAACCAAACCATTTGCAACGGGAGACTGGTGAACCACAGCAAAAAAGATACCATTGGGTAAACAACAGGTGATGGCAGCAAGACAACCAGGAAGATCATAATATACAGATTACGCCACGCCACCCGTCACAGGGCAAACGAAACAGAAGTTTATATAGAAACTGATGCTCGGCTGCTGTAGAATAAACTCAAAAGAAGAGCGCAGGAACGAGCATCATGAACAAGTCAGAATATGAAGACACAAGAGTGCTCTTGAGTGAGAAAAAAGAGTCATGACATGATCGCCCCTACATCTTATTATTCACGTCACCATGGGCAACACTGATCCGGGTGGAATTGTGGGGATGTCGGAATCTGCGTACAGGAGATGGATTGTGAATCACGCCGGGCAGCATTCACGCTGAACGAAACGAAAATCACTGCCGCACTGAGAGGAAAGCACATGGAGATGCGGATACAAACGAAGTTGATGTACAGCTACAAAGGGCACAACATTGAAATAATATTTGGCACGGACTTCGTGAACCAACATCAGCCCTTACTGGGCATAAGACAAGGAGAGCTCGCAATGTAACAAGACGTTGGCAAGAAAATTACATTTTCTGGTCATGCAGTACGCAGTCATATTATTGCCTATTTCCTCAACCTAAATTACACCACACAATGGAATGACGATAATAATCAGTTGTGTTGTGATGAGTGTTGACGCACTGCGCAAGAAGTTGAACAAATTCGTAGGGAGATGCACAACGCAATTGATAACATATTAGGGACCCTAAAAATCATTCCAATGAATGACAAGGGTGACCTGGGAAAAATATTTCTTCAAAACGCGGGTGTATTTCTGCCGGAAACGGGCGCTATCCTTAATTTTGAACATGCATTGTGTGTCCTCGAGGACACAAATTTCTTCGAACCGCCCTACTAGATCTCCCACTGGCCTACCGTCACAAAGATTTCTGTGAGATGAAGAGGATGCTAGACTATGACATCATTGAACCAAGAACTTCCACGTACAACCAACCCCATTACGGCAGTAGAAACGTAAAAGAGTCTGATGACTCAATCTGTTTGGTGCTGGATCCACGCCAAATTAAAACCATCACTGTCCAAAGAAACTGGAGAATCTCTTACAAAACTTCCATATCGTAACAGAATTCTCGTCCTTCGGCTTATGGTCCAGTTTCTGACAAACTAAACACCACCGACACTGCAGGAAATACACCGCATTCCTCGCCTTCAGTAGACATCCCCAACGCAAACGGTTAAATGTGTCCTTAGCCGCCTTCGTTCGGGAACTTCATTGTATCTTAAAACAGTTCGTAAACCAAAGGATCACCACTTGTATACACGATCTCTTAATTGCGCAACCGACGTGGAAGGAAGTATTAAGGGAAATACTAGGGATCTTCAAGGAATGCTGCGTAGCTGCCAAAATTGCGAAGTCGTATATTAGAACCCCACGAGTAAAGTTCTCGGCCATATATCATCACCTCGGAAGGAATCTCACCAGATGCGCTCAAGATCGAAGCTATAGCAACATTTGCAAAGCTAGCGACGAAGACACAACTGTCCTCGGTGTGGCCAATTTCTAGAACAGATTCATCCAGGTGAAGGAACTATCAACACGACGTTACGCCAATACTGTGCTGGTTAATGCACCGATTTTGTCGCACGCCAGCCTGACGAATCAATTGTGCATGGCAACTGCCAGCCCATAGTCTGGTCTGGGCGCACTAATCTTACAGAGATGTTAGCTAGAGAGAAACATAGTGCATATAACCTTTGCTTTTGAAAGCCGTGCCCTCAGCAAATGCGAGAGAAACTACTGTGTATTGAATTGTGAGCACTGGCGGTCGTGGTTGGTTTCGAAAAATTTTGAGTCATTCTGTAAGAGAGAAAATCAAAAGTCTTCACAGATCACGAAGCGTTGGAGCTTCGACACGAGTAGAAGTTACGAAATAAGAGACTAATGGGATGGACACTCTTGCGACAGGATTACGATTTTCCTATTGTGAACATTCCACAATAGGAGAACATCATCGTGGATTCGCTGTCACATTCACCTGTGGAATTGGAAAGAAATGGTACAAACCCACTAGAAGAAGAACATTATTGCCTGTATTCTATTAAGGCGGCGTTTGAGAATTACGTCATCACGAGGCTAAAGAACAGCATCAGGAAACAAGACATGGGCCCACCTGTGCTTCCTCCGAAGAAAAGGTTAAAGGATAGGATGGAAACTAGGCTCCGGCAATTCCACCTACTGCAGCAGGGAATATTATTCTTCCACAGTGAAGGTGAATGAGTACGCTGGTGAGTATGCAGTACAGATAAACTTGTAAACGAGGACATGTGGTACACTCACATTAGCTATGCACATTTTGGAGCAAGGATATGCTATCTGAAATTACGTACATTGAGCCACTTTGAAAATGTGGACAGACGAATTCGGAAGATTCTGGCAGTGTGCAAACCCTGTCAGAAATCACAACATTATACGGTGACAATGCAGGCACCTCTGCATCCCCAAATACCCACTAAACTAAAACATTTGCCTGCATCCGATTTAATGGGTCCTTTTGTGCGCCGTGGTAGAGAATATAGTTACATCCTGGTAGTACTGGAACTGACATCCGAGTATGTCACCTTCAACCCTCTGAATAAGGCAGTAGAACAAACAGTGTGCAGAGTCTTCTGCAGAGATTTCCTCACCGAGATACGCTATATAGAAGAGATTATCTCCGGTAATGGACCCCAGCCCGGTCAGAGAAATGGAATGCTATGATAAAGAAACACAGGATAAATCAGATATACACATCCATGCGCCGTCCCTAATCGTTCCCAGCAGGAAGGACAATGAAAAACCTAGGAATCCTTTGCCATACATTCTGCACGAAACGGCATGGCACCTGAGAGGTTTTCTCATACGATTTCCTGTACGTCATGAATGACTTGCCACATGGAGTGACTAAGATAGCACCAGTGACTGTTCTGAGGAACAAGCAACCCTGACATATAATGCCTGAAGGCGTAGACTTCCTTCGAGAACCCAAGTGCAACACTAGCAAATTGTTGACCTGGCACTCAGGAGGCTGGGTGAGGCGTGGATGAAAAGAAAAGACATCTGGAATAGAAAGGCATGCGTAAGAGAATTCTGCGTTGATCAAAAAGTATTGGTTAAACGTTCCCATCTGCCTATCAAGCAGGAAGAGTTGTGCAACAAATTCTACCCTGTCAGTAGTGGACGTGCTCCAATCCGCAGGATCAGTCACATGAACACACAGAACTCGAAATGATTTATGCATATTACGCTACATTTAGGTATGTGGTGGTGTACTAATAGTAAAGTATATAGTGTAACTCATGTAAGCCCTTCCTCAAACCTGTCATGTAATATATACACAGATCCGACGATGGCAATTTTAGTATGTTGAAACCGGTCATCTAGTAAACAGTGTTTAAGCGATCTTGGTTTTTGAATTATTTAGATAACAGAGTGATCGCCCCACAACACACTATGTGTTAACCGTAATTTACAGAATAGGTGTTCATAGTAATTCAGTAGTTAGAATCAGTTTCTATGTAGATCTTCAGGAAATCAGCAAAGTTTGGATCATGCTTTGTAGCGTAGTCTACATTATACTTTTATAGAATTTATGAAAGTGATGCATTTGTAACTGTCCTTTACTAGCTTATCGTAAGACTCCTTGAGGTACGCGGTCAAATGAGTAGCGTGATTGTTACACCATAGTATGAATATGTTCACTGCCTGGTGAAAGACAATGTCAGGATTGTGCAGAAATCCGTCAAAAGCTGCAGATCCTCATATTAACTGACACCTTTCTATAGCATGATAACCTGACTGAACTGAGCCTTGAGTCCAACCCGCATTAAACTTTGTGACAAATTGTGACTTCGTAGGCTTTCCCGGCGTAATAAGTCTTAAAATCTCTTCGGATTTGCTGCCGGATCCTAGAATCAACTTGACTCGATATTTCGGCGATCCAACTGGTCGCCATCTTCAGGAGAATGCTGCTTGCTGATGAGTCCCGCTGACAACTAACGCCTGGCTGCAAAACGACGTCCTATATAGCCCACCGTGCAGTACACGGCGCGTGCGCCGCCCGTCACAGTTGCTGCCCTCCAAGACAGGGAAGGGGCGCCGCCACTGGTAGAACTTTGCGGCAGCGATATATCGCCCTCATGGTCGCACCGAAGAACGTTCAATTTTAATGCGGGATAGTACCGGATTCCACGTCCTGCTAAGAGGAAACCCATTGTCTCTATTGATTAAATTATCCGCCAACCTAATTTCAATTGCCTCTTTATAAACACTATTCCAAAAACTGGAAATGTTGGCAACTACCACCGTTCCGTCATATTTCATGCCGTGTCCCTCATTGAAATTTGTGACAAATTGCCATTTTGTCTTCCAACCAAACTTTTGTGGTCTATTATCACGCTCCAAAGAGTATAAGAGCATTAATCAAGTAATGACAGCATTATGAACATCAAATTGAGTTAACAGTTCTCATAGTAGTGACTTCCATAATATCAGTGTGTCCATGTGTCCCTTTTCCACGGTATCGTATGCACTACCCAAGAGACTGGTGTACGTTGGTTCCCGCTGGTTAGGGATGATGAGATTGTGGCCATGCCACTGCCCACGTGTTAGGTGCGTGGAGACGTTGCTTTTGTTGAGTTGCTGGGTCATCGCCACTCATAGGAGGTAGTTATGTTTTGCCGGAGCCTAGAGAGCGCCATAGGCAAAGCACACGATGAGGAATGAGCATATACAGTGAGAGTCACAGTGGTGTGGCGTACCTCGGGTTCAGGAAAAGGAGGGTGGTAGTGAGAAGTGGACCCCTGGTGAGGATAAATACCGATCTACATCGGAGAACTAAAGTTACCTTTTTGTATTTTATTGCAGCAGCAATTCAACAAGAGGAAATTGGGGCCGTTTTCGTAACACGCAGAGCGACAAGTAAGTGGGAACCAATGTCTCAGATGTGTGAAAGCAGGAGACTGTGTTAGGAGACAGAGCATCTATGCAGAAAGATGGGAGTATGGTTTCAGACCACTGCTGGAAGTACCAAAATCAGGAGAAGTTTACATTACATAGTCATAATCTTTGGGTAGGGAGGGTTTAGTGCTAAAGTTGACAGGAGTTCGGATAAAGAGAATACATTAATAGTAAGTGTTGTGTGGAAAGAGATGTTGGGCCAGAGTGGATGCAGCGCCAGTCTATCGTAGGGGTAAAGTACGATAGGAAATGGTACTAACAGAGCTCTCATACACAGACCAGAGACACTGCACGTCATATACTTAGGACAAGTATAAATGTTAAGGATGTCACATTTAGTCTGTACGATAACACATTGACCTTCTTTCGAACTTTTATGTTATTCGAATGACATTTATATCACAATTATACAGGGGCTCTCAATTTATTTGTTCTGGCTTATTTTTGGGCTTTTATCTTAGACACAGGAAATCATGTACTTACAACTTTGTAAAACATTGGAACTGACACGTACCACGAGGACAGCCAGGTTTATAGAACTGTCAAACCCACTATTGACGCATTCTGTGGGGCATAATGTGCAACACCCAGCGACCGTTGACAGCGATCACGTCGCAGCCTGAAGGAGAACGCCTGCCAAGTGGAGGACCCGCAGTCAGCTCGGAATGAGAGCTGGGACAGCTGGGAGACAGCCCGCTGCCTTACCAGCCCAGTGGAAACAGAGGGGCAGCTGCGCGTGCCATGGTTACTGTAAACCAGTAAGCCACATGTGGTTTTGAATCGAAGCGGTCCTCTGGACGAGGATAGTCCGCCATGATGCCACGTCATTTCCCTGACATCCCGGTGGCCGAGTTGATTGCCAAGTAAACGACAGTCGACAGCAGTCACACACTGAGTGGCTGAGAATGGGATAGCTGGACTGAGAGCTCGTACCTGACGTCACGACACCATCGAAAGACCCCCAACTAGCCGGCGCCACAACAAAACCCGTAGGGATTCCCCAGGCGTACACATCCACTCTACAGATGGCTTGCTGAGACAGGTGGCCAAAATCCAGACGAGTTGCGCCTACAGGCACATACCATGATGCAGGTTGGCACTGACAGTGAGAGACACCAGGAGTTACACACTGCTATAGTGAGAGAGGAAATCCTCAATAGGTGAAGGGTGGGACGCCAACGCTGTCTCACCATCTGATCCAATCGGAGATTACACTCTTTCAGCTGTTTGATCGAGAGATGTGACTAGTGCTGAGATGTCAGCACCTGAGGTGGAGGTTTGGGCGCCATGCAACCACACAGGTGTCTCATTCTCTCTCACCAGATCTCCTGTCTTTTGTGTCTGACACAGTGCCACACTGACAGTAGCGACCAGGTCGAGATGTTGCCAACAACCGGGTCACGATATTACCAGCAGCCCAGCTGCCTCATTGATATTGTCATGAACCAGATGGGGGCCAAAACCGTCCGCTTCTGCTCCTTAACCAAGTTCTGAGTGAGGGCAGCTCTCACTTTAGCAGAACCTTGCTGCACATCGTTGCATCAGCCGGTCCAGGAACAATTTGTGTGCGTTTAGTGCCATGTTCTCTCTGTGTGCCTTTGTAGATGTAACATGTGTCCCCAGGTACCTTTGTGGAGGGAGCGATGGGATGATTCATGTTCAGACATTCATGTAATCCAGTACATTCTCTTATGACACTCATTTTTTACTGCTAGTCTACTGTAGATAATTTGTCAAGCGTTAGTTAAGTAACTTAATGAGAGTGATTTTCATAGGATTTAGAGTTAGAATAAGCAATATTACTCTTCTCTAGGAAATAAGAACAACAGATCACACATGTCATTCATTTGGCTACATTTCGAGTATGAGTGTGTTTCTTAAGCTATAGTTTTTGTCCATTTACGTATCAAGGATGACTGAAACCTTCGGTTTGTATGCCCACAGATAGTTCACTGAGGCACAGAACTGTGCAGAATCCATAGAACAGTTGTATTGTTAGGTACCTTAGTCGTTTGTGACCTCAGAAATGGTATGAGTGAATAAGAAAAATAGATCTGGTGCAAAGCCTTTTAATTCCTTAGCACTGGTCTATCTGAAAGCTGGTGTTTAGCCACGACCTTTGCTCCACATGGATCATTCTCCACTTACAAATGTTCACTTATGCATCTTGCAGGCAAGCAAATATGTGCGACGTAGTGACGGAGTTGAATGATGTCAAGATGGGTTGTTTGTTATGTTTGGTCTAGGTTTGGAACGTCGCTCTCAACAGTAATGTCATATTAGTGAGTTCTCAATTTTATTGGACGATTTCCTCTGTTTCGTGTCAATAATGACATTCTGGAGGGGGGCATTACACATGCGGAAATCAAAGATCGTGGGAGACAGTGAGAGAGGATGAGTCACTATCCTCCATATTCAAGGTTTCAATGTAATGTTGATGTTTCACCTAAGACGTAGTGTTTGTGATATGACAGAAAAATATCAGGATGAACAGGTGCTGATGGAAGCATGTACATGTCATTGCATATCGGATCTTTAGTATGGCTCTCCCTCGAGTTATGTTGTTCTGGATTTTAGAACAAGTGGGCAGTTTCGTCATTTAACAGTAAACCTTGCAGTGGACTTTTGGGGGTTGAAAGCCACGTGCAGTTATTACGAAAAGAAGCATCACGAGGAACTTACTAGGGACATAATTCTGGGCCCAATAATTTATCTCACGGTGAGTAGACAATGCTTTGAGTCGAAGAGGCAGAAAAACCGTCTACCTGGCCTCCTGCCACAGCAGGGGCGAGGGGTGCAAGAGAAATCCAGGTCGCCCAGCCAACACGTTATGACAGCATCATAAACACCCTTTGTGAACACGGATGGCAGCCATAAAAATTCGCGAGTTTCTTTGTTCACCATGGAACGAATTCAGGTCACTTGATGTCACTCCTTCGGCTTTAGAGCCTTTTGGGAAGCCTCAGGCCCTCAGAATGATTTTAGAAGGAATGCGACACTAATGACAGCTTTGAAATAATTTATGTTAGGACACAAAGGCAACTCTATGAGATTAGACAGGGCTCCTGGTCGCACGCCCAGTAATATTCAGGTCATCCTTCTACTAATTTCCATGATAATTGTGTTGTTCGCTTTAGAGTTATACGGAAACTTGAAATAACACACTGCCTGTACTGTCCCTGGAAAGAAAAGTCCCGAGCACGATGTCTCTTCCACTCTTCGCGGTAATTTGCAAATTAGGATTTGGCCAAATCTCCTAAAAAGAGAAGGATATTGTTAACTTTGATCAGGACTGACCAATGAGTAGAGTAGATGAGTTAGAGGAGAGACATGGAGCTCGTGGAGTCTTGTGATTGGCACGAATCCCTTGTGGGGGCAGTTGTGTGAGTGCTCTTGGGCTGTTTACCCTGGTTTGCTGGGAAGTGAGGGCAGGAGATATTTGATCTTCCGATTGAGACTCCAGGCTGCAGTGAGTCTTCTGATTGAGACTCCGATCTGGAGAGGATTAGGGCCTTGTCTTCTGTTATGAGTGGGTTACACTAGCACTGAGTGTGTAATCGCACTAGCAATGGTCCTGTCTGGGGTGCCTGTGGTGAGGAGTTAGCTGTCAGTTTAGACCCCTGTCATGTCGGACAGCTCGCTGTGCCGAGGACAGTCTTATTCGTGACATGTCTTCCGCTCTGACGTTTGATCTCATTGTGCACACTGCCTCGTAGGTGAGCAAAACTGGTTCATGGTACGATGAGCAAACGGGAGTATCACACGTTAGAATCTGCAGAGATTTCAGGGCTCTATTAGAGAGTATTTGTGATCCATCTAACAGATGGCGCATCGTGAGTTTGCATATTTAGAGCCTGTGATACGTAATTACAGGCATCAAATATCGCTGCTCTGCAAACGCTTGAACCACAACCGTCAACTGAGACAGTGTTGTACACGTAGAAAATGTGTACTGTATAACTGCTCCATCTCGTTAGGGGGAGCAAGATCACAATCTTGCCACATGTTCTCAGCTGCACAAACTCACTATAACTTCTGTGTAGAATAAATCCATCAAGGTGTATTCAGTGTTAGATTATTTCACATTTTGTTATTCATATTTTGAGCCAGAATAAGTAGTCCAGTCAGACAGACCTTGGTCTATGGCTACCAGCCACCACACAAGGTTGTTAACTGTTCGTTGCATATTTGTGCTGCCATCAGATCATGTACAATTTTTCATGATGCTAAACATGTTTTTTGTCCAATTTTTAATCAATAAACTTGTGGCATAACTTTTGTAAAAGGTCAATCCCAAGTTGATATAGTAATCATCCATCTACGATTGACAAAAAGTAATGACAGGGCAACCATTTCATTGATAGTATTTCAGCATTCAAGTTCATTTAGATTCTGATGACTTTGATAGATTCTAATTCGTGCTGTCAACAAGAGTCACAGTTAAAAGGCCAAAATCGATTCGGCATATGCATGGCGCAGGTATTCAAGTTGTAGGTTTACCAGAGTTATAACTCAGAGTCACCAGTAGCCTTCCATAACGTATCCAAACACCAGTGTAGTCTGGCACTGTAATTACTGTACAAGGGGAGGAAGATATCATTGAAAGCTGCTACCTGCTGTCGGCGGATGTATACGATATTGCAAGGCCTGTGTTGTTAAGAAGTACGATAGAATGTTCCTTCGGACACGCCTTCAGCAGCGAACCGTACATGGAAAGGCACTCCTAATGAAATGGCCGCGTTCCTACTTTCTAGACAGCCTATATCGACGAAGCTTTAACTGCCTCCCTTTACGCGACAGTGTAATCCTCCCAGAGATTTACGCTTTCATCTTCCAGCTTAAACGCAATACTCTTCCTCCCATCCATGTCAGGTTCTACCGCCCCCCTCCCCTCCCAGTCATTCCCCTCCCCCCGTACACATCACGATCGTCTCTTAGATTCCCATTATCTGGTGCCGGGTCCTACACTCCAGCTGTTCCACCTCACATCCTTCCTTTCCAGTTCACTCATCCTCGAATAAACCTTTTCATCGTTTGCTCAGTTCCTGTAGCGGAGAGTGGTGTACCTAGAGGATGTTGTACGAAGGAACACGAGACGTTTGACATGAGGTTGTACACCAATTGTAAATATTTGGGGTTGTACCCATTTAAGTACTGTGTAATGTAGTAAAGCTATCTGGAATACATGGTCAATTCTTTAGGTTTTGAATTTTGTGGTGATAAATTGGTATATATTTTTCTAACTATTTCTATAAAATGCAGGCTGTTAAACCACACTTCGTCAGCCGCGGACCAAATTGTACCTAGAAGCAGAAGTATGATGCATGTTCAGAAAGTAAGTGTACTGTGACCGTAAGGGTCTGTGGTTTTTTATTATTTCTGGGTTGGTGACAGTGAGTGGTAGAGGGAACCTCCTGACTATAGCGTCCACTTGCATGAAAGATGCTGACAAGAAATTCCACCAAGTGCGAGCCACCTAGTGTGATCCACGTCATACTCGCGGAAGGAATAATATCTAATGAATATTTTTCGCAAGCCAAAACGGTTTACAGCGGAGGTGTCATGAACCAAACGAGTGTGTTCAAGTGGTGTAGGGAGTCTATTTGAGAAAGAACAAAGGTTCATGACTAAGAGAGTAGTGGAACACCTTCCCTTTTGACTGACTAGTAGGTGCAAAAAATCGAGAACACTGTTAGTAAGGACCACTGATTGACAGTGGACGGAATTACTGCAATATTTCCCTAACTCTCCTGAGCTGTCTTACATGAGACAATCACAGAAATCCAAGATATCGGGAACTACACGCAAAATGGGTGTCAGTTCAGCAGAAGGAATATCAGTTCAGTAGCGCCCGTGAATTTAAAAAAGATTTGAATTGGAAGAAGAAGATTTTCTGAGATCTGTTGTGATTGGAGATGAGACATTAGTGGCTCATTACAAGCCCGAAACAATAATACATTCATTACAGAGTCTTCACAGTATAGTCACAAAAGTTCCTTGTCTGCCAAAAACAACAAATACACAATTTGGAACAAAAGAATCATGGCCTCAATGTCGTGGGACCGAAAAGGCATACTTATGGTCAAATGTCTGCCTCGTAGGGAGGTCATCAATGCACAATAGCGTGAGACCAGAAAAAAAGACCAACAGTCTGTGTTCAAAACAAAATGAAGTGAATGCTGAGGAGAGGAACGTGCTTATTGCACAATGCCTGTCCGCACACAACCTTGGCCAGTAAGTAGCTCTTGCATTCACCTTGTTGCTATGTTTTGAACTACCCCTCGATTCCTCCTGACTTGGAGCCTTCAGATTATTATGTTTTCACTTCCCTGAAAGCACGCATGAGTGCATTTGAATTTTCAACCGACAAGCAGTTGCACAACGAGGTTCTGATAGTGAGGAAGGAGCTAGCGAGAGAGTTCTTCGAGAAGATCATAAAAAGAATTGTTTTACCATGGAACATGTGATATTTTCCAGTGAATTGATCAGATTTAATGTGCTAATAGTTCTATCTGTCTTCAACATGGATATCTGTGTCTCTACCTAAAATCCACTACTTCAAAGTGTATTTGTCAACTGACTTCTGATAGTATTTTTGCCTGCTGATCATTGGTGCATAGTTGAATAGCAATGTAACAAACGGACAAATGAATACAGTACTGAAAGGGTTTAATCGACTGCTACCCTTTGGAACTCCAATGGAATATTTATTCCTGCGTACGTGACCGTCTTGTACATCGTAACATGTTTTCACATTTGGAGAAACCTTCATAGACAGCAGTAATTTCTGCAGCACATATAAACAGAATGTCATCATTTAAAAATGGAATAGAAATATGAAACTTCTCCTTCGTGGCTGGCTAGGGCCAAGCATCAAAGTACAGTATGTATTTCATACAATTTTTTTAAGATGAATATTTTTATACCATTAGGGGCGAAAAGTCATGGGATAGCGATATGCTAACGTACAGATGGCGGCAGTATCGCGCACACAAGATATAAAAGGGCTGTGCAGTGGTGGAACTGTTCCCATCTAGCCTGGATCTCCGCCCCCCCCCCTCCCCCTACCTTTTATAAATCCCTTCAAATCCTTGAACGCCATGCTCTCCCCCTTGCTTGTCGCATCCGTCTCCCCTTTCCCACGCGTATCCTGTACGATCTCATTTCTTTCCCCAACTCCTCATTTTCCTTGAAAGGATATGGATCCTGTAGACCTCCCGCAAACTAGAATATCCTCACCCGCTTGTCTCGCCCATCCTCTCCCAACCCTGCCCAGTCTCCATCTCTCCACCCTTCTTACCCTCTCCCAAGGTGGCTTCCGCCAGCTCCCCCTCCCTGATGATGTCCTTCCCAACTTTCATCCTCCCCACCCCCAATTCTTGTGTCCTCTCCTCTTGGCACCCTCCATCCCTTCTCTTTCCTTTGCCCCCGTCCCCTTCCTCCACCCCTCTTCCCCCGGGGTTCCCCCCTTTTCCCCTCCCTCTATCTCCCTTGCCCATGGCATCTGCCCTCCCCTCTCCCGGTCCCACTCCCCTTCCTCCTCCCCCTCCCTTGGCAGGTCCCCGGACGCGCACATGCTCAGTGAATATTCGCGCACTGGAGATCTTCGCCACCAGTGTCTCGTGTGTGTGCCTTCGATGTGTTTAGTGTTCTATCGTCGTCACGCCACCTCTGTTCACGTGTACCGTCGCCGTCATCCGTGTTATGTGCACTGTGTCAACTAGTGTTCGTGATGTTTCTCGTCCAGCGTGAACGGCTCCATGTTTTTTGTTTCTTAGTGTCTTCATTTTTTGCCTGCCGTTATGATTCTCTTCCGTGTGTCTCCTTTATTTTAATACTTATTGTCAAACTCAAGGCTGAAGAGCGGCGTACTCTGCTGCTGACAGCCCGCCTTTGTATATGGTGATACAAATAACATTAAAGAAAAAAAAAGAGGAACTGTTATTTGTACACTGGCAACTCATGTGGAAACATTTCTGACCAGAGTTAACAGACATTGGACGTGGAATGGTAGTTGGAACTAGACGCATAGGACAGTCCATTTTGTAAATGGTTAAGGAATTCAATATTGCGCCATCGTCCGAGTCAAGAGCGTGGAAATTTCGGGCATGGACAACAAAGTGGTATACGGCCTTCATTTAACGAAGGAGTGCAGCGTGGTTTGCGTAGTGTCCTCAGTGGTAGCACACAGCCAACATTGCTTGAAATTTATTAAAAGACATCATAATCGCCTTTGACGGTATAAAATATTTATTGTTACTATTTCAATTTCGGCCTTACGGCCATTTTTAAAGTAACACTGCGAAGTTACCTAAACATAAAAATACAAAAGTGAAGCGCAGGGTGTATGTACATGATTAAGCAAACATTTCATTAAGAAAGTGGCTCAATTATAAAAATTGCAGGGAGGTAAATGTACATTACTTACATGTCGTCGTCAAATTGCAGACTTTTGAATGTGATAGTCTCACGAGATCCGATGAATACGGCACTTATTACATCGTAATATGTTGTTAAATATATACTGAACTGTCGAAGTTACCATCGTTCTAATAATCTATCACACATACAAGTTCAGGTGCACTGGCAACATGTGGAGCTGAGTCAGCTGGCGTGAAAATACGTTTACCAAAGATACTGCCTGTGCCCGTAACAAAGATAGTGTACACCAAGGATCGAACTTATAAGCTTTATATCGTAAAGTCTTTTCATCTGTCGACATCATACTGCTTACTAAATAGTGCTACGATTGTAATGGCCAGTAGGATAGAATGGGAATATTTATTCATAACATATTAAGGGATAATATATGTGTTATCTGTAAATAAGTTCTCATATTGACTTAAGTGCTCTTAAATGAGATGAAGACAGAGCTCTAATATATAATAATTTGTATGCATATAAATTTTACGTATATAAATTTCGTAAAACGCTCGTCACCAATCCAATTGACTGTGCACCACAGCAAATTCTGACTAAACATTACAATGCCTCCGCATAGATACTTGATGCATTTTTCAACCAGGCTCTATTATAGCAAACAGGATTAAGTAAATATGTATACTATTCCATCTAAATTGTTTAAAATGTTTTCGGTAAGTGTCTAAAATAGCTGTACAATTCTATGAATTACTGTTGAAATAGATTGATACAATAAATTACAAGATTCGGATACAATGAAATATAGAGACTACACTTCATTTATAAAACATGCAAAAATAATATACATTGGAGTATGCTTTTCTTCCCTCGTTGTTGTCATAAACTTTTCTTTACAGCAAACTACTCCTGATTAGTGATAAAATTTGTTACTTATGATTGAAGACAAAATTTGTCAGATACATCACGTAAAAACTGATGATTTTAAAATACATAAAATAAGAGAATAGATACATTGTGTGTGGCAGCGGATATGACATTACACAGTTCCTAATACAATTTTGAAGCATCTACATATTGAAATGACCACACTTAAATAGAAAATCGTGGTTTCCAAAATTTACTGTATTCACCTAGCCAGAACATGACTGGCTCTCAGGATCTCGTGACTGTGATACAAAATATCAGCACTTTATTTGCAGATGTCGTTTAATCCCTGGCAGTTCTTAAAAAAAAGAAGCTCAAACTCTATGCAAGCATGACAGTGACACACCAAGTTTGGTACTTCACGTTAGAGCAATTCCAGTGCAGTTATAACACTGTCGACGGCAGCGAGAATAGGAGATCCTATTCAGCCTCGACGGTTGTTCCGTACACGGGAATTTTCTTATGAACCCTACAAGAACAACTGCAGCAGGATCAGAGCAAGTGAATGAGATGTCCACCAACCGTGAGCACTACCTGGGCGGGTTGCGTCACCGAATCGCTAGTCGCTGAGCGGGCAGTGCGGCACTATGTTTTCGAATTTTTTCAAACTGTTGCATCTTGAGCTTCCGGTTCGCGATGTACCCTCCCAGGTTACAGAGATCGAAAATCACACTTTATTAATAATTATAATACCAAGTAATATCACCAGTAAGAGTTACATTTTCTGTAAGTACACCATGTTCTTTCTTCCATACATGTATTTTCTCATTATTACTAACTTTTCTACACGAATGTGTATACAACATAAATGGCATACTGCTATAAAGATAACTAGGTCTACTTTGAGTCTAAGTCCGTTACCACCACGTTACGTAACCAAGGTCACCCGTTGTCTATATAAGCGGGCAGTGCACGCCAGAGGAATCATTCCGCTGTGAGCTATATCTGCAACGGGATTGAAGCACTATGCCTCGTCGAAGTATGTATCGTCAATGCCACCACCGCAGACCTGTCTACAAACATATTCTTAGCATGGAGAATAAACTGGGAGGAAATGGAACTGCTCAGGCTGTTATATTGAATGGACCTATATTCTACGATGGCTAGGGTAAATCAAACCACTACCAGAATTTGCAGTAGCGACATCCAGAGTAAAATTAACCCTGCAGCCACGAAAGAATATAGGTCCATTCAATATAACAGCCTGAGTAGTTACATCATTTCCTCCCAGTTTAATATCCAGATAAGAATATGTTTGTAGACAAGCATGTGGTGGCGGCGTTAACGATACATACGTCGACGAGGCATAGTGCTTCAACGCTGTTGCAGATATAGCTCACAGCGGAATGATTCTGCTGGCGTGCACTGCCCGCTTGTATAGACAACGGGTGACCTTGGTTACGTAACGTGCTGATAGCGGACTTAGACTCAAAGTAGACCTAGTTATCTTTATAGTAGTATGCAATTTACGATGTATACACGCTTGTATAGTGAAGTTAGTAATTACGAGAAAATACATGTATGGATGAAAGGACTTTGTGTACCTGCAGAAAATGTAACTGTTACAGGTGATATTACTTTGTATTATAATTATGAATGAAGTCTGATCGTCAATCTCTGTAACTGGGGAGAGTACATCGGGAACCGGGACTGAAGATGCAACAGTTTGAAAAAATTCGAAAACATAGTGTCACATTGCACGCTCAGCGCCTTGCGATTCGGTGACGCAACCCGCCCGACTTGTCTCGGTGCCAGACGGGCGCACCAGGGTAGGCGCGGTGCTAGTAAGACTATAGCGCGCGTATGGGATAACGCCTGCCGGTTAGTGCCTTACAGCTATTTATGAATTTCAAATAATTTCGTTAATAGAATCACTGTGGCTTCAGTACCATAGAATCAGGTGTCAATGCTCAGAATCAAAGATTTTAGAATTAGTTACTTGCCTAAAAATTATGAACCTAACGAGATGGAGACGAAGATTTTTCAAAGCAATTTATTTTCCTAGCTGAAACTTTATCGAAGCCTTCCTGCTTTTACTCCTGAAAACATCATTCAAACCATCAGGGCCTAATAAGTCTAAGCCGGGAACAGTTGTTCTATTCTGTCTCCGCATAACAGTCGTCGGATCTCGACGAAGAAGAGCAACACTACCACTAAATAATGAGTTGCAGTCTCAGTAGGCCAGTTTCCTGCCTCGTGGAAATACATACAACTGGAAGTTTCACCTTCTTATACGAGGTGTCTACAACGGAAACAGTACCTATTCAAATGATCTTTCTTAATAAGAGTTCGATAGTATAAACATTCCCCTTACAAAATCTACCTCCGTTTGTGGCTTCATTGTGCTGCCTATTATTTGTATATCTATGTCCACACGTAGTTCGTTTCATGCGAATTCGAGGTCTGACCCATCTCACGATACACTAAGGAGACAAATGTCGTGAGATACCTCCTAAAATAGTATTGAACGTCATTCTGCCCTGCGTAGGGAGCACTCGACCTGATATGGTCTCAACATGTCCTACAGATATACTGAGCCATGTTGCTCTACAGCAGTCTATAATTGCGAAAGCGTTGTCAGTGCATTGTGTTGTGCACAAACTGACCTATCGATTATATGCTGTGGTGTACGGGTGGGATCATGTTGACCGATATATACGACCGAATAATTTGTTCGAATTGTCCAAAAAGTAATTCAAACCAATAACGTACAATTGTGGCCCAGTGGAATGGCGCATTGTCATCAATAAACGTTCCATGGTTGTTTGGTAGCTGAACATAACCGATTCCAGTCTATAATCGGTCCATTTGAACCAGAGGGCCCAGTATACTTCATGTAAACACAGCCCACACCATTATGCTGGCACCACCAGCTTGCACAGTGCCATGTTGACAACTAAGGTTCATGAATTTGTGGGGTCCGCGCCACACTTTAACCCTTCCACCCACTCCTACTAACTTCAATCTGGACTCTCTGAATAGGCTACGGTTTCCAGGGTCCTACCGATATGGTCACGAGCCTAGGAGAGGAGCTGAGGTCGATGTTGTGCTATTAGTAGACGCACTCTCGTCTATCATCTGCTGCCGTAGTTCATTAACGCCAAATTTCGCCCCACTTTCCTAACGGATACGATTGTCGTACGTCCCCCACATAGATATCTGTGGTTATTTCACGCAGTGTTGCTTGTCTGTTAGCGCTGACAACTCTAATGGAACGTCGCTGTTCTCAGTCGTTAAGTGAAACCCGTCTCCCACTGCGTCGTCTATGGTGAGAGTTAATCCCCAAAATTTGACACTGTGGGTCTAGTAATATTGAATTCGCTAACGATTTCCAAAATGGAATGTCCCATGCATGTAGATCAAACTACCAATCTGCATTCAACGACCGTTAATTCCCGTCGTTGGGCCACAATCCAGCCGGGAAACTTTTCACATGAATCATCTGCGTGCAAATGGCATTCCGCCAACGCACTGCCCTTTCATATCTTGCGTAATCCATACTACCGTCGTCCGTATATGTCCATATCTCCGTCCCTGGAGTTTTGTCACCACACTGTATATATACAGGGTATAATGGGTATAAGGACAAGTATTTCTGTTGGTGACAAAGAAGAGTGCAGTGAATATTTCGTCAGTATTTACTTCATTTTCTGACTATTCATTATGGCATTCATAAGTCATTTTCTAAGGTTCGTTAGTACCTCCAAGGGCATGTGCAAAAGTCAAGCAATTAATGCTTATTTTGCCCTGGGAAGCAGGTCAGGTGTTTAAATGGTGACGCGTTGGCGCAAAAACTTTTATTGTTTACTGACAGGCGTGGTCCAATTAGTGCTGTTGTTACGACGTAGCAAATTATATGACGTGTTCCTGGGAAGAGAGCAGAGCAAAAACAACAAACATACTGACGTGTCGACGTATTAAGGTACCACATGAAAAACACTTAAGTGGCTGACAGAGGGTTCACCGAACCACCTTCACAGTAAGTCTCTATTATTCCATTCTCGAACGGGACGCGGGAAAGACCAATACAAATATCCTTTCGAGCGAGCTGTGATTTCCCTTATTTTATTATCATGATCGTTTCTCCGTACTTAAGTTGGCGTCAACAAAATATTTTCGCCTTCGGAGGAGACAACTGGTGATGGAAATTTCGTGAAAAGATCCCGGTGGAACGAGATACTCATTCGTTTTAATAATGCCCGCCCCAAATCCTGTATCATGTGCTTGACACATTCCCCCGTATTTCTCGATGATACAAAAAGTGCTGCTCTTCTTTGAACTTTCTCGATATACGCAGTTAATCCTATGTGGCAGTATTCCACACCGCACAGTACGGACGGACAAGCGCAGTGTAGGCAGTCTCCTTAGTCAATCTGTTGCATCTTTTAAAAGCTCTGACAATCAAATGCTGTCTTTGGTTCGCCTTCCCCATAACATTTTCTATGTACTCCTTCTGGTTTAAGTTTTTCATAGATTCCTAGGTAATTAGTTGAATTTACGGCTTTTAGATTTGATTCATTTATCATGCAACCGAAGTTTAGGGAATTCCTTTTAGCACACATGTGAATGACCTCACACTTTTCATAATTTGGGGTCACTGGCCAATTTTCGAATTTAGATCTTCTGATGACTTTACTAAACCATAAACGACAGCATTATCTACAAACAACCTAAGATAGCCGCTCAGATTGCGTCATAAATCGTTTATACAGAAAGGCACATGAGATGGCCTATGACACTACCATGGGGAACACACGAAGTCACATCTGTTTCACTAGACGACTTTCAATCAATTACTATGAAACGTGACCCTTCTGACAAGAAAATAACGAATCCTCATACATAACTGACACAATATTCCTCAAGCAAGCAATATTAATACAAGCTGCTTGTGACGTACAGTGTCAAAAAAGCCTTCTGGAAATCTAGAATTGCGGAATCCGTCTGAAATACCTTGTCAGTAGCACTCAACACTTCGTGTGAGTAAACAGCTGTTTGTATATCACCGTCATAATCTGTACACGAATCCTAAGATATACATGTTATACCATAACATTATTAAACGCGTTAGGTAGAGCAATTTATTTTGTTTTGCATGTGTACATTAAATTGACAGGTACTGGCAGATGCGCATGGTGCATTTTGCTAGGTTTCTATGCTGTGGTGTGTATTACGGCAGGTTAAAAATAAATTACAGTGTATGGAATCGAAAAACATGTCTGTCTTTTGATGCAGTGCGTATGCTAGTGGGGATCTGGAAAAGAGGAGAATCGAAGCCATTATGATATGGAGTTACAGAAGTGTACTGCAGATTTAGTGGATGGAAAGGATATGGAAGACTGTTCCACTCAATCGGCGGGGAAAGTAGCACTTTGAAAACTCTAACACAGAAGAAGGGGCATTAGACAAAATGTGAATTAAGACATTAAACTTTCTAACAAAGAAGAAGGGGCACTAGACAAGACAAGAATGAAGACGTTAAACTTTCATGGAGCTACAGGTAAACATAGTTAGTGACATCAAACCACCCGGCAGTGCGATGACTTCACAAAAAATTAAGAATGAAACGTTTAGAACACATACCACATCTGTACCTTAGACACATCTAGCATCCACAAACAAGCTAATGTATTGAAATGTTCTGAAACAGACAACAATGCAGCATATGTTTCCCATTTTAAAGTAGTAAATAATATGCTTCATTGTTCAACATCAAACAAGTCATGGGGGGAGGGGAATTTAGACAAGACGACCAGGTTATGAGAAAGACTGGTCATTTGTCACAACAGAATGTATTAATGAAACCAGAGGTATCTTCGCCTTTGGTGACGCAGGGAAACTGCAGTAAGATGCCTACACGAAGGTGTAGCTCACAGCCTTCTCGATGAATACGTGCGGGTTTTTTCACCATGACCATCGTCAGCAAGTGTAACTCATTCTGCACACGATAACAAAGGCGCCTTTGTTGTACTGTCGCTTCGCACCTGCCGATAGACTTCCGGCGTATTCAGAGCCAGAAGTTACGCTCATTAACGGGAGAGCTGCTCGTTAATTTTATGCCACACGGAGACATGACCCGCGGGGTCCTCCGAGTTCTCTGTGCCCATTCCCCGGCGAACGCAGTAGGCCGACGGAGAGATGGTGACGCAGGACGTATCGATCTGGGGCATGATACGGCTGCACCCGCCCCTGCCACCCCACCTCACCACCCTGCTGCCCCACCCCTGTCCACACTCTCTGTCCGCCACCCGCAGAGCTTCCGTTTGCTCGGTGAGGCGGCAAAACGCTGCTGCTGCTGGTGGTGGCTGCAGCTGGGTGGCTAACTGGGGCAGAAGTGACGTAACACATCTGACGTACAAGTCCTAGCAGATATCAGTAACATCGTTAGTACTCGGCACAAGTACATTCTGAGGCGAATAGGAAGCAGGATGTATGCAATGATATCTGTCGACTAGTTTGGCTTCAGGAAAGGCGTAAGCACCCCAGAAACAATACTCGGCTTGCGATTAATTATTGAGAAAAGAGTAAAGAATGGTCAAGACACATATAATGCCTTCATCGACGTAGAAAAAGCATTTGACGGGGTAGAGAGATGTCAGCTTTATAAGATTCCGGGAGAGATTAGTATAAGGACAGAAGAGTAACGCAGAGAGTGTGTAGAGAAGATGTAGCTGCAGTAAGTTGTGGACAGTATCAAGGGAGAGGCACTATTAAGCAGGATACACGACATGTAACTACACAATTCGACTTACGAGATGAGAAATGTGCTAGTTTTGAGATGGGCTCTGTATATCAGCTGTGTTCACAGTATTCACAGACAAGAAACTTAACGCTACGCGCACTTGAGATTTAGCATATGTGTGGCAACGACTGAAAGGACTGCGAGAATACACCCTCTGCAACGCGATGCTACTCTTTGCTGATATAGCATCCTTAACACTTTGTTAATAACACTTTTATCTGTGATACAACAAGGGCTTTCACGACCGGATGTTTCAGCTGCTGACAATTCTTCCGGGTTGTATGGTCGTGGTCCATGGAACTCTTCAATCCATGACGTTTCGTCCAAGGCTACGTTGGACATCTTCGGAGGTGCTCCTGGTTGTGCTGAGTCTTGCCGACAAGTCGGAAAGGCGAAACGTCAGGGATTGAAGAGTTCAATGGTGCACGGCCACTCAACCCGGAAGAATTCTCAGCAACTTTTAACTATGGCTTGAGAGACTGGAATAGAAATACGTGATATGTGAGTGGATCAAAATGGCTCTGAGCACTATGGGACTCAACATCTGAGGTCATCTGCCCCATAGAACTTAGAACTACTTAAACCTAACTAACGTAAGGACATCACACACATCCATGCCCGAGGCAGGATTCGAATCTGCGACGTAGCGGTCGCGCGGTTACAGATTGAAGCGCCTAGAACCGCTCGGCAACCCCGGCCGGCTCGGAGTGGACCTGATTGTATTCTTGCAACGGCAGCCATTACGGAATTTTTTGGAGAATTAAGTTTATTTAACATCTCGGAAGTAATAACTTGTGGATAAATATAAGAATGAGGTTGTCTTGTGAAAGAGAACTCTCGCACAAATAGTTATTCAGAGATGAGCAATTTCATCATTTTAACAACGCTGGAAATTTTTGATTCACGTTTACATACATGCAGGAATAGACATTAGTCTCTGTGGCTTTATGAGGGTTAGTTCGAACCTACACTCTTTCCGGGTCCGCCGTAGCAGGCCATATTTGCTTTAGAAGTGTTATTGACTGCTTTCTCCCCCAAACATTGAGACGACTACATTCTACTCTTCTGTGGTACAAGTGTAAGTGGCCATGCATGTCTAAAGTGAGGAATGAACTTAAATATTCTTTTCAGGAGAGCGGCGTGCATAAGCAGCGGTGCGGTGTTTTGAGGCTACAGCTTGGTATCGTTACCATTTGATCATTACCGTGACTGTACGGACCGACCTAATATAAGTAAACATAGGCATAGCTTGACACATGTGAAAGCTTAGATCCCTTTAAAGTCACTCTTAATTAAGGGCAAAAGTTTTTTAGAAGCACGTTAAGATTTAACATTCAAGTAACATTCATTCCAACTGTTACATTAGAAGTTTAATATTCATTGAAATGAATCGCATTTAAAATTTCTCTCCCTTCATTTTTCTGTCGCCAAGTAATAACATCAACAAGAAGCTAATACCAAGCAGAACTGCTCGATCTCTGCTGTTTTATTCAATGGATATATTCATGGAGCAATAGATAAAGATAGGGGGAAACAAGAAGCTATAGTTGGAATTAAAATTCATTGTAGCGAACTAGAAACTTCGAGATTTGTTGGTGATATCACCGTGTTAAGTGAAGACGCAGAAAAATTAGAAGTGATGTAGGCCCATGTGGAAATCGCCCTTAGCTCTTTCTGTGATATGAAAATTAATAAAGGTAAAAGAAACATCTTTGCGGTAAGCACACATAACACCACTGGCCAGTGCCCAGTGCCTTGAGAAGCTGCAGACTGTCGATTCCTGTTCCTGCACAGGGAGCAAAATTACATCCGATTGCTGGTCAAGAAAGGATGTTGGAAGTCAAATCTACGATGCAAAAGCTGCATTTAACAAGAGAAGAAAGCCTTTCACATGCAGCATCATAGACAAACATCCTACGAAAAACGCCATAAAGAGAATTGGGATGTGGTGCTATACAGAAGTGATACATAAAAACATGAAATAAGAGCCTTTGTGATATGGAGCTACCGCACAATGCTCTAGATCTCCTGAGTAGACAAGATGTCAAATGAAGAGATGCTCGACAGAGTCGAGAATGAGAAGCATTGTCTCCTGAAGGTAGTCGAAAAATGAGGTACACCACACTGGTCGGCCATCTTGTGAGATGTGATGCCACCGTTAAAATCACTGAAGGGACAGTAGAAGTGACAGGCCTAGACTGGAATACATCAACCAGGTAATCGAGGATACCACATATACCGCTTTCAAGAGTAGGTTCAAAATGGCTTTGAGCACTATGGGACTTAACATCTGTGGTCATCAGTCCCCTAGAACTTAGAACCACTTAAAACTAAATAACCTAAAGACATCACACACATCCATACCCGAGGCAGGATTCGAACCTCCGACCGTAGCGGTCACGTGGTTCCAGACTAAAGCGCCTAGAACCGCACAGCCACATCGGCCGGCTTCAAGAGGAGGGCCGAGAACAGTAATGCATGCCAAAACGGTGCTAAGAAGACCTAAGAAGAAGAACATAAAACAAATAATACATGAAACGGTCTGACCTTTGATTATGTCACACTGACGTGCATTACTTAAAGAGTTGGTATGTCAAAAATTATGAGAGCCTTTTGTTTCAGAAAATTAGTTTGCAGTGCTACTGTGTTCTCAGTACTCCAATGCATATCCCAGAGTTGCTCCAAGTGCCAAATCACGGAGAAATTGTTTCATACTATCGTTACAAAATAGGATATGGGCCTTGTGGCAATCCGTGCTTCCTCCTGCAGTTTCTAGTTCCATGCATCAAGGTCTTCTTCACTTAATTGAAGCGCCGTTAGTCTGCTTAGAAAAGGGAATATAAGCTTTCGTTTGAACCAATAAACCATCGTTGTAACGGAAACTGATAATTCATATTTCACAAATAGAAAAATACAGCTTGCGAACTGAACAGACGAAAACAACAAGAGTCTGGAAAACTCCATTAAAAGAGTAAGACAAGAGCCAGTGTTCTCAATGAACAATCACTAAACAATTAGGTTAGTAAGTCATATTAGTGTTTCAGAAACATAAATTCCCAACATTTATATATGTCAGTTAATATGTTGAAACTAGTATTTGTGATGTCGCATTCAATCTTTGAATTCTGTTATTATTATGAACTAACACCTGGTACTTTGAAACAAAAGAATAGAAAAGTGTAAATGTGTTTAACACAAAAACACATGGGTGACATACACTATGTCGTACTTTCCCTGAATGGCCAGCCACATTTTATCAGTTGCGAAACAGAAAGGCCTATTGACGATGTGGCCGCTCCTTTCCAACAGCACAGGGAGCTCAACAGTAAACTTTGAAAAAAATTTTCCCAAGATTGTAACTGTATGAAAATCAGAAACCATTTTTAAGACACGTTTTGCCTTGAAAGACTTTTTTTCTTATCTGGAACCAGAGTTAAGGGACATGAAAATTTTTTCTTCTAGTTACGAAATTAGTGCTCTATATCTGTGCTTGGCTCACCACAGATAACGCGTAGCACATTAGTATTGATGGTATTTGAAAGTAAAACTTCTTATTGGCTCTTACTAGTCAGTTCCCTAGTACGTCACACTGGAAGTTAATCGTAAATTACTTATTTCATAATTCTTGTCTTCATATTTTCAGTGATGACATGAGCAACATAATTTGGTTTTACCTGAATGAAATCCCAATTTTTGTAGGGACATATTTTTTTGAATACTAGTAGGTTATGTGCAAACAGAGACACATTGTTTGTTGTTTCTGTTGACAAATACGATACTTTGGCCGTTAGAAATATTGACATTCCTACATTTCATTTATTATTTAACGTTTCAAACCGTTGGACAGTCAGCAGTGTGTGTACTGTAATGGTTTTTCTGTTGAGTCACAAGTTCTATGACTGTTTTGATGCTGCTTACCACGAATTCCTCTTCTGTGCAAACCTCTCCGCCACACAGTAGCAATTGCAACCGGCGTCTTCAACCGTTTCATGGATGTATTCCAATCTCTGTCTTCGTCTACAGTTTGTGCTCTTTTCAACCCCCTCTAATACCATGAAGTTACTGGTTCAAATGGTTCAAATGGCTCTGAGCACTATGGGATTTAGAACTACTTAAACCTAACTAACTTAAGGACACATCCATGCCCGAGGCAGGAATCGAACCTGCGACCGCAGCGGTCACTCTCTTCGAGACTGTAGCTCCTAGAACCACTCGGTTACAACAGCCCGCATGAAGTTATTCCCTGATGTCTTAGCAGATGTCCTGTCATCATATCCTTTCTACTTGTAGGTGTTTTCCATATGTTCCATTCCTCCACGATTTTGCAGAGCACCTCTTTATTACTTATCTTATGCATCCACAAAATTTTCAGCATTAGTCTGTGTCCTGTACGACTTAGTATACGATGACACGGACAGGTGGGCTATAGAGTGGTGGGGCTCCTCTCATTGTAGGAAAGCTGTGCAGGAGCAGAAATTGTTAGCGAACACTATAACACAACAAATAGTATATTTACTTAATTCCGCTTTCGCTAAGCGAACAAAGACTGTTGGCAAATGATGCAGCAAGAAACAGAGTCCAGCTTTTTCAGTGTCAACTGAAATATAGCCTCTGAACAAAAGCACGAATTATGGTGTCGATGTGTAGTGCAAGTGGGCTGGATCGCTGCCACTGGCAATCCAATATCATGGCGGCAGAAGGCGCTCGTAATCCAGAGCCGCTAGATGCGTGGATTTCTGGGCGTGTTCCACTGTGTCCACCAGATCGCACACGAACGCAGTAGGCGTCACACGCAAACTTGCTATTCTGCTACGAACTCTGATTCGCCGATAGGGTGGTACCGAGGCGTGATGCCACCGGCTGTAGCACCACACCTAAAATGCTTAGACTACCTTCTGTAAGAGTTTCCCCACAGTCCATTTTCCACTGCCATAATAAATATGTTCTGTAAACGTACATTATCAGAAAATTCTTTCACATATTAAAGCCTGTGTCCAATATTAGTAGAGACCTCTTGGCCAGGAATGTACTTTTTGCCAGAGCTAATCTGATTTTTATGTCCTCCTTGCTCCATAGGTGATGTGTTACTTGGCTGTCTTGGACGTAGAGTTCCTTAATTTCGTCCGTGATCGCCAATTCTGATGTTTAGTTTCTCACTGTTCTCAAATCAGCTACTACTTCTCATTACTGCCAGTTACTCTCAATCTATATTCTATACTCATTAGACAAGTCATTCCACTAAAAGCTCCTGTAATTCTTCTCTCTCACCAACGATAGCAATGTCACCAGCGAAATTTATCATTATATCCTTTCACCCAGAATTTTAATCCCACCCTTGAATCTTCCTTCTATCTTCGGCATTGTTCATTCGATGTAGAGACTGAACATCGTTGCCTTGCACTATTTCTAATCCGAGCACTTGGTTCTTGGTCTTCCAGTCTTACTGCTTCGCCATGGTTCCATCACAAACAATTCCCTATAGCTTACCCCTATCTTTCTTAGAATTTCAAACACCATTTTGCATTGTCGAACGCATTATCCAGTTCAACATATCCTACGAACTTGTCTTGACTTGGCAGTCTTGCTTCCGTTTTCAACGCTAACCGCAGAATTGTCTCTTTGGTGGCTTTACTTTTCTTATAGCCAAACTGATTAGCTTCTAACACATCCTCAATTGTGTCTTCAATTCTTTTGAATATAATTTTTTGCGCCATCTTGGATGTACGATCGGTAAGCTGACTATGCGATAAATCTCGCACTTGGTGGTTCTCGCTATCTTCGGATTTGTGTGGATCATGTTTCCCGCTAAACTCTGATGGTACGTCGAAAGTATTATACATTATTCACACCAGCGACAATAGTCGTTTCGTCGCCTCTTTCCCCAATGACATCAGAAATTGTAATGTTATCTTTCCCTTGCGCCTTATTTGATCTTAAGTCGTACAAGGCTCTTTTCAATTCTGATTCTAATGCTGGATACGCATCTTCCCTATCAATTTCTGTGTCTTCTTCCAACACGTCGTCAGACAAGACATCCCCTCATAGAGGTATTTGATGTAATATTTCCACCTACCAACTCTCTCATCTGCATTTAATAGAAGAATATCCATAGCACTCTTAATGTACCGCCCTTGATATTAATTTCACTGACCGTTGTTTTGACTTTTCTGTATGCCGAGTCAGTCCTCCCGACATGTTTCTATTTCGATTTCTTCACATTTTGCGTGCAGCCATTCGACATCTTATTAATTTTATTCCAAAGTGATTTGTATTTCTATATTCCTGACTTTCCCAGTACATTTTTGTGCTTCGTTCTTTCGTCGATCACATGAAGTATTTCTTCCGTTACGTATGGTTTCCTCAGGGTTTTCTTTCTTCTACCTATGTTTTTATTTCCCCCTTTTAGAGATGTCCATTTCTCTTGAGCTGAAGTGCCTAGTGAGCTATTCATTATCGCAGTATTTATAGCCTTCGAGAACTTCAAACGTGTTTCTTCATTCCTTACTGCTTCAGTATCTCACTTCTTTGGGAGGTGATGCTTTCTGATTAGTCTCTTAAATTTCAGCCTGCTCTTCATCGTTACTAAATTGTGGTAGGAGTCTATATCTGCTCCTGATAAGCTTTACAATCCAGTATGTGATCTCAGAATCTCTGCGTGGCCATGATGTAATCTAACTGGAGTCGAATTGCATCTCTCTGGCTTTTCCGTAAATATCTCTTCCACATCTGGTTCTTTAAAATAAATTGCTGTGTTAGTAGCAGAAATTATTCCAGAACTCAAATAGTCCTCCTCTCTCATCCCTACTACCAAACATATATTTTCCGTAACCCTGTCCTTTACTCCCTCCTCTAAAACCGTGTTGCAATCCCCATCGCCATTAGTTTTTCAATCCCTATGCGTATCGAATTACCATTTCAGTATATACTTCTCTCAGTGTTTATCCCCTGCTTGCGACGTCGGTATGTATATCTCAACACTGATTGTTGGTGTTGCTTTGCTGCCGATTCTGATGAGAACTACCCATCACTAAATTATATAGAGTACTTTGCTCTCCACCCCTCTTTCCTTTTCATGAATCCCACTCCTGTTATACCAGTTTCCGCTACGGTCGGAGGTTGGAATCCTGCCTCGTGCATGGATGTGTGTGATGTTCTCAGGTTAGTTAGGTTGAAGTACTTCTAAGTTCTAGGGGACTGATGATCTCAGATGTTCAGTCCCATACTGCTCAGAGATCTTTAACCATTTGAAACGGCGCCCAATGTATTTCGATTGAGCCTCTGCTATTCCCTTTTCAGATTTTCTAGCTTCCCTACCACGTTAAAACTTCTGACGCTCAACGCCCTGACTAGAGAACGTTACCCTTTCATTCGTTATTTACTCTTTGTCTGTTGGTCACCTTCCCCTACGCAGTTCGCTCCCGGTGATTCGGGCTTCTCCAGAATCTTTTGTCCATTGAGAGATCATCTTGACACTTTTCCAATTACAAGCCACGTGTCCTGTGGGTACTGATGACGACTCATTGTACCAGTGGTTTCAACTGCTTTGTGCCTTCTCATACCGTTAATCATGGCTTATTCTTTTGCCTTTTAGGGGCAGTTGCCCACAACAAGGCAACAGAGTGCCTAGAAGCTCTGTGAGTTCCCCCGCCCCCTTTGAGAAGACTGTTGGTACAATAAGAGTGACTTCTCACGCTGTAAATCTTCGGACGCCAAAAGTGATGATTTTTATTCAAAATTAAAGCGGTGGAGGACTTATACTCCAAGACTGGTGCCCTGCTCTGGCACAGTGACAATAGGTAAAGATTAAAAAGAATCTCCAAGATAGCGCTCTGTTACAGACGCCTGCGAGACGCAGAACGGACGCCTTATCATCCTCTGCCATATCACGTCATTTCGCGTTTATGTAAAAGGACTACGTGGTAAGCCCACCCGTCTATGGCCGCTGTCATGTTTACATTCCTTGGAACCGCTACCTCTACATCTACATCTACATCTACATCCGTACTCCGCAAGCCACCTGACGGTGTGTGGCGGAGGGTACCCTGAGTACCTCTATCGGTTCTCCCTTCTATTCCAGTCTCGTATTGTACGTGGAAAGAAGGATTGTCGGTATGCTTCTGTGTCGGCTCTAATCTCTCTGATTTTATCCTCATGGTCTCTTCGCGAGATATACGTAGGAGGGAGCAATATACTGCTTGACTCTTCGGTGAAGGTATGTTCTCGAAACTTTAACAAAAGCCCGTACCGAGCTACTGAGCGTCTCTCCTGCAGAGTCTTCCACTGGAGTTTATCTATCATCTCGGTAACGCTTTCGCAATTACTAAATGATCCTGTAACGAAGCGCGCTGCTCTCCGTTGGATCTTCTCTATCTCTTCTAGCAACCCTACCTGGTGCGGATCCCACACTGCTGAGCAGTATTCAAGCATTTACGTGTTCCAAAATTCTACAACTGATCGACGTTAGAGATATAGGTCTATAGTTCTGCACATCTGTTCGACATCCCTTCTTGAGAACGGGGATGACCTGTGCCCTTTTCCAATCCTTTGGAACGCTTCGCTCTTCTAGAGACATACGGTACACCGCTGCAAGAAGGGGGACAAGTTCCTTCGCGTACTCTGTGTAAAATCGAACTGATATCCCATCAGGACCAGCGGCCTTTCCTCTTTTGAGCGATTTTAATTGTTTCTCTATCCCTCTGTCGTCTACTTCGATATCTACCATTTTGTCAACTGTGCGACAATCTAGAGAAGGAAGCACAGTGCAGTCTTCCTCTGTGAAACAGCTTTGGAAGAAGACATTTAATATTTCGGCCTTTAGTCTGTCATCCTCTGTTTCAGTACCATTTTGGTCACAGAGTGTCTGGACATTTGGTTTTGATCCACCTACCGCTTTGACATAGGACCAAAATTTCTTAGGATTTTCTGCCAAGTCAGTACATAGAACTTTACTTTCGAATTCATTGAAAGCCTCTCGCATAGCCCTCCTCACACTACATTTCGCTTCGCGTAATTTTTGTTTGTCTGCAAGGCTTTGGCTATGTTTATGTTTGCTGTGAAGTTCCCTTTGCTTCCGCAGCAGTTTTCTAACTCGGTTGTTGTACCACGGTGGCTCTTTTCCATCTCTTACGATCTTGCTTGGCACATACTCATCTAACGCATATTGTACCATGGTTTTTAACTTTGTCCACTGATCCTCAACACTATCTGCACTTGAGACAAAAGTTTTGTGTTGAGCCGTCAGGTACTCTGTAATCTGCTTTTTGTCACTTTTGCTAAACAGAAAAATCTTCCTACCTTTTTTAATATTTCTATTTACGGCTGAAATCATCGATGCAGTAACCGCTTTATGATCGCTGATTCCCTGTTCTGCATTAACTGATTCCAATAGTTCGGGTCTGTTTTTCACCAGAAGGTCTAATATATTATCGCCACGAGTCGGTTTTCTGTTTAACTGCTCAAGGTAGTTTTCAGATAAAGCACTTAAAAATATTTCACTGGATTCTTTGTCCCTGCCACCCGTTATGAACGTTTGAGTCTCCCAGTCTATATCCGGCAAATTAAAATCTCCACCCAGAACTATAACATTGTGGGGAAATCTACTCGAAATATTTTCCAAATTATTCTTCAGGTGCAGAGCCACAACAGCTGCTGAGCCCTGGGGTCTATAGAGACATCCAATTACCATGTCTGAGCCTGCTTTAACCGTGACCTTCACCCAAATCATTTCACAGTTCGAATCTCCGTCAATTTCCTTCGATACTGTTGCACTTCTTATCGCTATAAACACGCCTCCCCCTTCACTGTCCAGCCTATCTCTGCGGTATACATTCCAATCAGAGTGTAGGATTTCATTACTGTTTACGTCTGGTTTCAGCCAACTCTCTTTGAAGAAGGTCCTCAGTTATCCTCACATCAGTGCGTGCACTCTAGTACATCTCCATACATTCCATATCCTTTCGCAGTGTCTTTTCGCCCGTATTTCCCTCCCAGGCATAAAAACGTTCCTGAGATTTACCCGTAACTGCAACCCTGCGCGCCTCGTAGGAGATGTAACGAGATGACTAAACCTCATCAAGCTACATACCAGCGTCTTTTTTGTTGAGAAAGCTGAGCGTGACATTATTAGCCGGCATGGAATGATGTCGAACGCCTATTGGAAAGACAGGGCTGTACACGATACGAACTGCAATGCCATCTTAGGCACCGGCGGATATCTTAAATAGAGATTAAAACTAGCATGTAGACGAGCCTGGTTCCCTGCTGACGTTTTGTTCCCCCTGTTTGAACCACCACCTGCGGCGTAATAAAGCTCAAGATGTTATCCCGCAGAGAAGCATTGTTGTCAGCGAACCTTGAAGGACTAGGCACGATGCGTGTCACAGCAACCTGTGGAGCTGGCAGCAAGCAATGGCCAGCACGATGAGCGAGGTGCTGGGCCGTCGCTACCAATGCTGCTGCAGGAGCGGAGACGGCCGGCTGGGCTAAAGACAGGGTACGCTACTCAACTCGCCTGCCGAGCAGAGTGCTGGGTTTTAGCACGCTTCGTGTACTTCAAGTTTATGTCACAGCTTGGAAAATCTCGGGCTCCGCTCGAGCTCTCGATCATTTTGCTACCTACTAGCTTCGTTCCGGAAGTAATACCTCCTATTTGTATTCATGGATGCTACAGGAGATACATAAATCACAATTGCACAGCTGAATACAGCAATATTTCAGGTACAGACTGTCTTTTTTCGACCTAGTCACCACCATTTGTTACATAAATGCCGAAACAGAGCCTGCATCCCGCGCTCGTAAAAATCGGAACCAGCTGAGAATAAGCCCTTCCTTGCAGCTTTGACAAAAGCATCCGAGTCTTGAAAATGCTCACCACATAATCCATCTTTCAGAAGGCCAAAGATATGGAAATCTGAAGGCGCTAAATCGGGACTAAACAGTGGAAGTGGCAAGACAGCCCAGCCGAATTTTGCAATGAGTTGCATGGTCACAAAGGTGGTGTGGGGCCTGTCTTATCATGTTGCAGGTGAAAGTTGGTATTGTGTGGCCTTACGCTGGAAATTAGGGCTTTCAGCTTAGTAACGTCTTGTACCGTGCTGAATTGACAGTCTCCAGGCTCCAGGACATCCTAAAGAACCACAACCGAGCTTTCCAGAAGACTGAGCACATAATTTTACCCGCAGACGGCTGTGTATTGAATTTCGTCTCTGACGGAAAATTCGCATGTCGCAAATCCAAGGAATGTCTTTTGGATTCCGGCTCGTACTGGTGACACCATGTCTCGTCTCCGGTGCCGATGCTGTTCAGAAAATTGTCACCTTCAGCTAAATATCGGTCCAGCAGGTCCCGACAAATTCGCTTTCGATGAGTATTTTGTTCTTCTGTAAGCATTCGTGGGATCCACCTCGTACAAAAAGGCTCTGAGCACTATGGGACTGACTTCTTGGGTCATAAGTCCCATAGAACTTGGAACTACTGGGACCTGGCTAGCCTGGGGACATCACGCACATCCGTGCCCACGGCAGGATTCGAATCTGCGACCGTGGCCATCGCGCGGTTATGGGCTGTGGCGCCTGGAACCGCTCGGCCACTCCTGTCGGCCCCATCTCGCACAGACTTCATGGTAACCAAGATGTTGCAACATTATTTCTAAGACATCACGCGCGACGTTCAGCTTTGCACACAATTTTCTGGTCATCATCCGCTGATCAGTGCGGATAAATTGATCAAGACGCTCTTCATTGCGACGGATGACAGCTGTGCAGGATCGACCGGTCTGTGGGTTGTAACACACATCCTTTGCACCACCTTGAAAATGTACCCGTCGACTCACATTGCTCACTCATATTGTATCTTCTCCATACACGTTCAACAAGCGTCGGTGGATTTCAATCGGCGAATTTCTTCAGCAGTGATGAATTCAATCACACATCGCTTGCCGTTGGTGGGGAGGCTTGCGTGCGTCAGCGATACAGATAGCCGTACCGTAGGTACAACCACAACGGAGGAGTATCTGTTGAGATGCCAGACAAACGTGTGGTTCCTGAAGAGGGGCAGCAGCCTTTTCAGTAGTTGCAGGGGCAACAGTCTGGATGATTGACTGACCTGGCCTTGCAACATTAACCAAAACGGACTTGCTTAGCTGATACTGCGAACGGCTGAAAGCAAAGGGAAACTACGGCCGTATTTTTTCCCGAGGGCATGTAGCTTTACTGTATGAAAAAATGATGATGGCGCCCTCTTGGGTAAAATATTCCGGAGGTAAAATAGTACCCCATTCAGATCTCCGAGCGGGGACTACTCAAGACGATGCCGTTATCAGGAGAAAGAAAACTGGCGTTCTACGGATCGGAGCGTAGAATGTCAGATCCCTTAATCGGACAGGTGGGTTAGAAAATTTAAAAAGTGAAATGGATAGGTTAAAGTTAGATATCGTGGGAATTAGTGAAGTTCGGTGGCAGGAGGAACAAGACTTCTGGTCAAGTGACTACACGTTTATAAACACAAAATCAAATAGGGATAATACAGGAGTAGGTATAATAATGAATAGGAAAATATGAATTCGGGTAACCTACTACAAACAGCATAGTGAACGCATTATAGTGACCAAGATAGATACGAATCCCACACCTACTACAGTAGTACAAAATTTTATATGCCCACTAGCTCTGCAGATGACGAAGAAACTGAAGAAATTTATGATGAAATAAAAGAAATTATTCAGATGGTGAAAGGAGACGAAAACTTAATAGTCATGGGTGACTGGAATTCGGTAGTAGGAAAAGGGAGAGAAGGAATCATAGTAGTTGAATATGGATTGGGGCTAAGAAATGAAAGAGAAAGTCGCCTGGTAGAGTTTTGCACAGAGAAGAACTTAATCATAGCTAACACTTGGTTTAAAAATCATGTAAGAAGGTTGTATACATGGAAAAACCCTGGAGATACTAAATGGTATCAGATAGAATAGATAATGGTAAGACAGAGATTTAGGAACCAGGATTTAAATTATAAGACATTTCCAGGGGAAGATGTAGGCTCTGACCGCAATCTATTGGTTATGACCTGTAGATTAAAACTGAAGAAACTGCTAAAAGGTGGGAATTTAAGGAGATGGGACCTGGATAATCTGAAAGATCCAGAGGTTGTACAGAGTTTCAGGGAGAGCATAAGGGAACAACTGACAGGAATGGGGGAAAGAAATACGGTAGAAGAAGAATGAGTAGCTTTGAGGGATGAAGTAGTGAAGGCAGCAGATAATCAAGTAAGTAAAAAGACGAGGGCTAGTAGAAATCCTTGGGTAACAGAAGAAATATTGACTTTAATTGATGAAAGGAGAAAATATAAAAATGCAGTAAATGAAGCAGGCAAAAAGGAATACAAAAGTTTCAAAAACGTGATCGACACGTAGTGCAAAATGGCTAAGCAGGGATGGCTAGAGGACAAATGTAAGGATGTAGAGGCTTATCTCACTAGGGGTAGGATAGATAATGCCTACAGGAAAATTAAAGAGACCTTTGGACAAAAGAGAACCACTTCTATGAATATCAAGAGCTGAGATGGAAACCATGTTCCAAGAAAAGAAGGGAAAGCAGGAGGGTGGAAGGAGTATATAGAGGGTCTATACAAGGGCGATGTACTTGAGGACAATATTATGGAAGTGGAAGAGGATGTAGATGAAGATGAAATGGGAGATACGATACTGCGTGAAAAGTTTCACAGAGCACTGAGAGACCTGAGTAGAAACATTCCATTGGAACTACTGACGGCCTTGGGAGAGCAAGTCCTGACAAAACTACCATCTAGTGAGCAAGATGTATGAAACAGGCGAACTACCCTCAGACTTCAAGAAGAATATCACAATTCCAATCGCAAAGAAAGCACGTGTTGACGGATGTGAAAATTACCGAACAATCAGTTTAATAGCCACAGCTGCAAAATACTAACACGAATTCTTTAAAGACGAATGGAAAAACTAATAGAAGCCGACCTCGGGGAAGATCATTTAGGATTCCGTAGAAATACTGGAAAACGTGAGGCAATACTTACAAGAAAAATTAAGGAAAAGGAAACCTACGTTTCTAGCATTAGTAGGCTTGGAGAAAGCTTTTGACAATGTTGACTGGAATACTCTCTTTCAAATTCTAAAGGTGGCAGGGGTAAAATACAGGGAGCGAAAGGCTATTTACAATTTGTACAGAAACCAGATGGCAGTAATAATAGTCGAAGGACATGAAAGGGAAGCAGTGGTTGGGCAGGGAGTAAGACAGGGTTGTAGTCTCTCCCCGATGTTATTCAATCTCTATATTGAGGAAGCAGTAAAGGAAACTAAAGAAAGATTCCGAGTAGGTATTTAAATCCATGGAGAAGAAATAAAAACTTCGAGGTGCGCCGATGACATTGTAATTCTATCAGAGACAGCAAAGGACTTGGAAGAGCAGTTGAATGGAATGGACAGTGTCTTGAAGGGAGGATATAAGATGAACATCAACAAAAGGAAAACGAGGATCATGCAATGTTGTCGAATTAAGTCGGGTGATGCTGAGGGAATTAGATTAGGAAATGGGACACTTAAAGTGGTAAATGAGTTTTGCTATTTGGGGAGCAAAATAACTGATGATGGTCGAAGTAGAGAGGATATAAAATGTTGACTGGCAATGACAAGGTAAAACTTTCTGAAGAAGAGAAATTTGTTAACATCGAGTATACATTTAAGTTTCAGGAAGTCATTTCTGAACGTATTTGTATGGAGTGTAGCCATGTATGGAAGTGAAACATGGGCGATAAATAGAGTGGACAAGAAAAGATTAGAAGCTTTCGAAATGTGGTGCTACAGAAGAATGCTGAAGATTAGATGGATAGATCACATAACTAATGAGGAAGTATTGAATAGGATTGGGGAGAAGAGAAGTTTGTGGCACAACTTGACCAGAAAAAGGGTACGGTTAGTAGGACATGTTCTGAGGCATCAAGGGATCACCAATTTAGTATTGGAGGGCAGCGCGGAGGGTAAAAATCGTAGAGGGAGACCAAGAAATTAATACACTAAGCAGATTCAGAACGATGTAGGTAGCAGTAGGTACTGCGAGATGAAGAAGCTTGCACAGGATAGAGCAGCACTGAGAGCTGCATCATACCAATCTCAGGACTGAAGACCACAACAACAACAAACTGCGTGCACATCGTTCCATTCCTTACACAAAGGAAAAACCCGTGGCAGTACCGTGAATCGAACCCTCTTCCTCTCGTTAGTCACTCCCATTGACCCCTCAGCTAATAAAGCGAAAGTTCCTGTAATTACATCTCTGCAAAGTCGTACCGTCTGAGGTGTGATTTCTTTTAATTGTGACGATTTATTTGTAGTATGGTAATGTATGTACTTACAGATGGGCCACGATTCCCAGGAGATAGCACAGTAAATTATCACAATACATGCGTGTGAGCAGATACAGTTATTCAGGTGGCTTATCAGTATTTGTGCAGTATCAATATATGGGCAGCGGCTGCCGGTGACAGATTCATTGGGACATACGCATCACCGAACACATTAACGGATCAGGCTGTGTTTTGCCTCTTTCTGCCCTAAGAATTACCAGAGCTATTGGGGAACGTTAACTTAACTTTGCAGATGGATCTTGCGACGTTACGTTATAGCAACGTTTCATAAGCTGCTCATTGGAGGAGGAGGTCGTAAAGCGCAGTATCCCCATTGCTGCTATGAGAGCAGGTAAAGTTATTGACGTATGCTCATCGACAACGTGCGGTATTGGAAGAGAATGTGGGAAATGCATATGATGCAACACAAATGGAGCCTGGTGTATTTGAACCAATGCGCGATTCACTGCGGAGAAGACTCGAAGTTACGTGTCAGGATACATAACAAACACACGCAGAATTGCCTATAAAATATTGTGTGTTTGTGCGTGACAGACACACAGGAATGAGTGGACATACTAGGCCATATTGACAAGTATTATTTACTATACATGTGGTTATAATAACATTTCTTCTAGTTTGATCAGTACTGCCTCCTGTAGGAATACGTGACACTGTTTTAAATTCCCGTTGAACGCAATAAAATAAATGAAGGGAAAATCTGAAGCAATATCTTCAACAAATCGAATCTAGTGAAGCCTACTTGTGAAAGATCATCCAGGGATCCAATTAAAATCCTCAAGTTATGGTCCAGAACCCTACTTGGCACCGTCTATATCACCCAACGACAGACTTTCTCTATCACCAGCTTCGTGTAATAGCATCAGATCTTGCTATCCCTCAATTAATGCCGTTGAGTTTGCGACATATGGAGCGATGTTTAGGAAAGCCCAGAGGTTGAACCGAAGGGTTTTTGATTAAGCCTTTAGGCTGTGAAGCTGGCAACCCCGAGAACCCAAAGAATTGAAAAATTTATGGCGCTACAGTAAGCTGGCTGAAGAAGTTTCAGTTGGCATATCGAACCTTCTCTGACTGTATGGAGACATTGCTTCTGCCTTACAGCTAGAAAACGAATGATCTCTGGTTGCCTTCGTATATGAAGTGATACTGCTTAGCACGGAAAGTCATCTAGAAGGCCTGGGCAGAAGAGTATCAAATGCAGTGCGCATGGCGTGTCGAAGCATCCACTGGAAGGAAACTATAGACTCGCGCGACTGTGCCATACCCAGCTGATGAAGAAACGAAGGCCACTTCTTTAGAGTTCACTGTGTCTGAGTCATCACCGTAAGAAGTACAGGTTATTTTGGTGATAACAAAAATCGAATTCGCGAACGCTTCCAGCACGCTTTGTACATCTCTGGATGTTGAATCTAGCTGCCTTTCACAAACTTTCAAAGAATATCATCACATACTTCTAATGGTAATTGTAGAATCCGCCCGCTTGTACATAATTACCAAAATTTTCTCTATGATATTATTTTGCTTCCTTAACGTGAGAGTCATATATCATACACTTTTACCGCTATTATGAGGTAATAAATAATTGTAAGTTGGGCACAGGGGAAATTCGAAAAAATTGCAAACATGAAATGCTTTTAATGCATACTTCCACAGTAGTTTAAATATCTTGAATGTAGTCATTTTCCGTGCGTGATCGTTTCAATATAGCCACTACGCCTTCATATTTTAATGTGATACTTACGCCAGCACAGCGACAGAACACTTAGAAGATGGTAGTTTCTCCATTGTGCATACACACTTCACATCTCGGAATTTGAGCCCGTACCAGCTATGGTCGTCAGAATCTTTCGTTAGGGATTCCTTTATATGTTCACGTCACCCACATTCATGAGTAGAATATAACATAGAGTAAGCATGTACAAACATACATACACGAAAAAAATTTTTTGCATCACCTCGGATTCGAGAGTTCTGTTCAGAAAATTGGAATAGAGATCAACATAAATATCCAGAATCAGATTTTCACTCTGCAGCGGAGTGTGCGCTGGTATGAAACTTCCTGAGAGATTAGAACTGTGTGCCAGACCGAGATATGAACTCGGGACCTTAGCCTTTCGCGGACATGTGCTCTATCAACTGAGCTACCATAGCACGACTCACGACCCGTACTCTCAGCTCTATTTCTGCCAGTACCTCGTCTCCTACCTTCCAAAAATTTACAGAAGCTTTCCTGCGAACCTTGCAGAACTAGCACTCCTGAAAAAAAGGATATTGCGGACACATGGCTTAGCCACAGCCTCGGGGAGGCCTCCATAATGAGATTTGTCGCTCTTCAGCGGAATGTGCGCTCCTTTGGAAGGAAGGATACGAGTTACTGGCAGAGGTAAAGCTGTGAGGAAGGGCCCTGATTCGTACTTGGGTAGCTCAGTTGGTAGAGCACTTGCCCACGAAAGGAAAAGGTCCTGAGTTCGAGTCTTGGTCCAGCACACAGTTTTAATATGCCAGGTAATTTCCGCTCTTCCTATTGCTCATGAAAACTACACATTGCGTGTTAAAACACCATACAGTGAGGTTTGCAGAGGTCGTGGTCCAGATTGATGTAAATCCCGGTACCTCTAGTACCCAGTAGCACGTCCTCTTGCATTGATACATGCCTATTTTCGTCGTGGCACACTATCCATATGTTCATGAAGGCACAGTTGGTCCAGATGGTCCCACTCCTCCACGGCGATTCAGAGTTGATCCCTCAGAGTTGTTGGTGGATCACGTCGCTCATAAACAGCCCTTTTAAATCTATCCCATTTATGTTGGAAGGGGTTCACGTATGGAGAACATGCTGGTCACTCGAGTCGAGCAATGTCGTTATCTTGAAGGAAGTCATTCATTGTTGTCCATGAAGACGAAGGTCCCGCCAATGTGCTGCCGATATGGATGTCATTCACGTATCGTACAGCATTTACGGCGCCTTCCATGACCACCAGCGGAGTACGTCGGCCCCACATAATGGCACCCCAAAACACCAGGGAGCCTCCACCTCGCTGCACTCACTGGACTGTGTGTCTAAGGCATTCAGCCTGACCAGGTTGCCTCCAAACACGTTTCCAACGATTTTCTGGTTTTAGGCGTATGCGACACTCATCGCGAAGAGAACATGATGCCAATCCTAAGAGGTCCAATCGGATTGTAGTTGGACTCATCTCTACCGCGCTGCATGGTGTCGTGGTTGCAAAGATGGTCCTTCCCATGGACGTCAGGAGTGAAGTTGCGCATCATGCAGCGTCCGGTGGCTGCACGAAAAGTGTTATTCAACATGGTGGCGTTGCTGAGAGTTCCTTGGAGCCATAATCGGTAATTAACGGTCATCGATTGCAGTGGTAGGCCTTGGGCGGTCTGAGAGAGGCATGTCATCGCCATTTCCTTTCTCTCTGTATCTCCATGTCCGAACAATATCGCTCTGGTTCACTCCGAGACGCCTGGACACTTCCCTTGTTGAGAGACCTTCTTGGCGGGAAGTAACAATGCGGACGCGATCGAACTGCGGTATAGACCATCTAGACATTGTTGAACTATAGACATACGAGCCGTGTACCTCCTTCCTGGTGGAAAGACTTGAACTCATTGAGTGTCGGACCCCCTCCATGTAATAGGCGCTGGTCATGCATGGTTTCTTACATCTTTGGGCGGGTGTAGTAATGTCTCTGAACAGTAAAAGCGACTCTGTCTGTGATACAGCATCCACAGTCAACGTATATCTTCAGGAGTTTTGGGAGCTTGGGTGATACAAAACCTTTTTGATGTGTGTATAACAAAATCTTTTGATAAATTCACTAAAAGGGAATACTATCGGCAAGGAGAAATACTGAGTAACCTGACCAACAAGAGAGACATGAGAAAAAGATGGAAAACGCACTTCTCACAACTATTCGACTGCAACGGTCCCCATTTCTTACTTTAAATTTGAAGAACCTGACACAGTTGATGTACGAGCTTGTTCTGGAAAGTAGTGGCTCCGTATTTTTATGTGAAAGCTCTTAAAGATTTTGTAAATAAAAGAAGCGTTGTTGTCATTCTACAACTTTATTTTTCAAGCCTACGTATTTTCAGCTCCCTGCTGCTAGACGACTCCGATTTGTAGAGTGTAACATGGCGGTGTGTAACGTAACAACGTCGATGTGTGCGGAACAGCGAGCTGTAATCAAGATTCGCATCTGAAGTGTTCGACCACACGTGGGGCAGCATGCCAGCGTCAAACCACCCTCCAGCGCTATGACAGCTTGTGATATTTCTGGCTTTGGAGCCATTAGATGCCTTCCATAGATTCACTATACAGATTGCCTGAAGTTACAGAAGATGACGCAAAACGTGAGAGATGGTTTTGGGGGGAAAACTAGAGATGGTACAGAGGGTTGCGGTTCCGTGAGAAACTGCCGCAATTTAAGTAGGAGGGCAATCTGATTAGCTGCCAACACAAGTCCCAGGGAGCCAAAATTGTTGCATTCGTCTATTAATATCTCACGATGTGTAAGTCAGATTTTATTGTCTGTCATGTTGAACTACCTCTGAATACCAAGCTGTAATCTACTTATCTCAGCATCAATTATTAAAATAATTTTTGTTAACATTACAATGACGACATTCAGACTAATCACTTGGCGCACATTAAGCTCGCTCAAAAAGTGTGCCCCGATTGATGCGCGCTGCCTGTTCAGTCTTCCGTGGGATACCGCCAATCGCCGATTACGTCAGCATTTCCCCTCACGCGTCTCTGGTCGTCGTAAAGACCAGCCTTATGATTAGATTTTTGTTCATTGTTTTCAGCACCCTTTTATGAAGAACACTGATGTCAGGAAATAGCACACTAGTTGCGTTCAGAGTTCCTCTTTTACACATCTGGTGTGCTATTTCTTCACATTGCAAATTTTGCTATTCCATTCAAACTTCCACCCCTTAGTGCAATCGGACTTCTTTTGTGCCACACATATTTGCTTCACACAGTCAGAAGAGAAGATTGGACCTATTCAAAGCTCAAAAAGTAGTAAGGCTCCTCCACACAGTGAAAGTAGAATTATGTTCTACTACAACTGCAAAAGAATATCTTCAAATATGTAGGGAAAAAGGCAAAATAAATAAATAAATAAATAAAAGTAATATAAAATAGAAACATTTGCACTCATTACTGTCATTTTGATATTGCTATATCGGAAGAGAAAATATCGATTATATATACCGATATCTCATTAACAGCCTTAGTCAGGAGCAATGGGTTGAACGGTACGGTTGGCGATACCAGGTACACAAATAAAATCCCCGATGCGCGGAACACAATACTGTATTTAAATAACGGGCGTCAACGTGCAGAGTAGAGGAGTTAAGAGTAACTGCATATACGATTTTTGTAAACATGTCTTGTACATAACTTAATACAATTGGACTGCGACTATTTGTTGTAAGAAATGTGAAACGAGGTATTGCCTATACACCTTCAGTTAAGCATTAAATGACATATCTTCATAGAAATATAGGTTGTTTTAAATAAATGCTTTGAAAATTAAAATTTTGTCCTGATTGACAACAATGACGTAGTAAATTGGAGTGAAGGTGACGTAGAAATAGGAAATCACGTCGACATTTCAAATGACCCTGCCGTGATATCGGGTTGATTAAACCATGGTACTACATCAGCTGGTACCTGGCCAACTGTAAATAATTGCAAAGGTAATAATGTTGAGGAACAGAACCAGGCTTCATCAGCAGAAGTAAAGTCACTATTAATATCACTAATGCAATCATTTACAACAGAAATCATAAATAAGCTTTAGGCAGGGCATAGACCAACTAATTAAAATCTAGATGTAAGGCAAAGTGAGTTCAATAAAAGCTTCAAGGCATTAAATCAATGGCAAACAAGGATAAAATTATCAAAGAGATAGGTACATGAAGGAAAGGATGTTTCAGGAAATTAACTGAGTTAGAGAAAAAATAAATGATTGAATAAGTGAGCACATGGGTACGCGTGACGTTGTAACCAACACTGAAGCTGTAGATCGTGAGGTTATTCAAACAGGTGGCACATCAAATGAGACCAGTAACCCTTTTGATACAAATAAATAGTGCAACTACATCAGCACTGTGTCTGTAACTGCGGAACAATGTAAACTTAACAGTTGTTAGTGTAGAGTCAGTTAGAAAAGACGAAATGTAGTCATGTGAAGTTAATATTGCAACTATGGACACGAAAACTAATGAAGCTGTCGAAACAGAAACTGAAGTTAGTGAACTCAGTACTATTCTACATGCACCTCGGGAGGTACTGAGTGATCCAGTGTCTAAGGAATCATCTCAGTGTAACCGTAATATTTCCAAGGAAGACTCCGTTTGTAAAGTCTGTGCAATTGTTATTCAAATGCATCTGAAGGTATTCGCAAGAAACGCAAAGAATTTTAGAAAAGTAAATAACAATATTGTGACCATTAACGTAGCTGAACTTACCAGAAGTATTAAACGGAAAGTTGAAACAGAATGTGACAGGAACGAGAGAATAAGTAGCGTTAGTGAAAATTTTATATAAGATTAGGTCACTGTAGACAGTGGTCACGCTCTGTCAACGGAAAGGCACGTACAGTCAGTGACTGACCTTCACGCGGCTGATAGAGGTAAATATTACGACTACGTGGATACATCAAGAAACTTTCCAGAGGGGTACGTGTAAATTTACAGTCACCTAAATAAGAACAGAAGTTAATAAAAGTGCACAAAATATTGCTAGAGTTGCATTTGAAGGAAGTAGCTGGCAAAAGAAAATTTGATGTAGTAGTGTTGCAACAAATAAAGTACGAACACTGACCTCAGAGGGAATTTCATCCTTTGCAACGCTAGGTGACCCACGACCGTCCGGCACTCGAGTCATTGGCAATGTTATTTAATTTTCTTTTCATGATGCCTATCTTCCTCTTCATTAATTCAGAACTAGAACTATCATATTTATCAATCTTCACTACATAAACGAAAAAGTAAGTTGTAACATGTGGGAGAAGTTTACAGAGTAGTAAGATAACGGGTGTTAAGTAAAGATAAAATAGAATGTTGTGATGTAGCATGTCATTTCTTGAATGGAAGTCATCAGGTAAACAAAATCGAAAATTTTTTATTCCTGTCTCTGATCACAATATAAAGTCCTTCGACGACGACAGGTGTGATTCATTAATGACCATCTTCAGATCCGTTGGCTGAAACCTGCCATCGTCGAGGGACTTTATATTCTGATGAAAGACTAGAATTAAACGAAGATCTTTGACAGTACTTGGATCACTCTTTATATTCGTGACAATGTTGCAGCTGGGGGAAAAATTGATATTTGATAATATTATGCCAAAATCTGGCACTGATCAACAATGAAAAGATACACGTAGTATTTAAACCAATTTGTGTAACCAAACTACATCTAACTGTAACAAAAGGAGTCGTGTTAGGGGAGATTTAGATAAATATTACGTATAAGTCGGCCAACTGTGAGAGAATTATGGAATTTAAGGCGGGGTGTGATTTTCGCCAGTATTTAAGGATATGTTAGGGACCAGACATTAATGTTTACACAAATACAAAATACAGAGTTAACAATAAGGCCACATATGAGATTGGATACGGTACAGAAAAGATTCACTAACGTGCCGCTCATACGGGAATGTAACGCACACAAACACAGGTATGACTGTTCCACAAAAGAATTAACTTGATGAGACAATTCACTTAGCCTCATGAGAAGCATCACACTTTCATAAGAAAAGCTTTTATTGCTGCTAAAGTAATACAATGAGGTGAAATAGTGTGAGAAATTGGGCCATGTACGCACTCACGGAAAAATACTTAATCTATGAACTCTGTTCCAAATTGTAGGGCGAAGTAAAATGTCCGCTGCCAGTCACAGTAAAAGATTGTTTATTTGTCACACGACCGGTTTCGGGCTTGTGCCCAACCTCAGTTGTTCATACATTCGCGTACATTTTTATGTTGCTGGAGATCTCCGGATAAATACAAAAAAAAATTTGCTGGTGACTAACCAGATACAAGTAGAACAACTATAAGTGGCAAGGCAACATTAGTCGAAAATATATCTGTACTTACAATAAAATTACGCATCACTGTTATATTTCTCTCTGGTGAAAGTTTTTCCAATTATTTGCACAACTGTTATCATTTTAACGGCCATATTTCAGTTTTATAATGCTAAGCTTCGTATTTCACTATTACGATGTACACTTTTGAAATACACTGTGTTTACATACAAACATGTGGGCTATGGTCAAAGGGATAAAGATGGGAAAAATCAGCAGCGCACGAGACTGTAACTGAGCCTCTGAGTCCTGTTTCGGTCATTACGTATTACACATTTTCCGTTCAATTCAAATATCTAAATTATTTAAACATAAGTTTCAACAAATATATGTAAATTAACAAAAATTAATAGCCAGTTTTTTGAAAAATTCACAACTTCTTCATGTCACCCTACTGTTGCCCAGCAGATTTGTTAGCAATGCTCGACTATAGGTGATAAGCACGGAAATGTTTCCTTTGGATATCTGTTTTAGTGTTGCCTGATCGCACCCAATTACAGAAGCTGAACTTCTGGAACTTTCATTGATTGTTTATTCGACATCGTTTGTTTTCATATTTTTACCGGACGCAAGTATCCGGCTGTTAAGATGTATTAATATTTGATGGCCAGTATAATGTTTAACTTGAATAATATATCTTTATTGTTCTAGGTTACAGGATAGCGAATATAAAGTTTGCCATTGTATTCATTTTCAGTTTCTCATGCTGTGGAAGCCTTAAATAAGGGCATTAGTCGGGCCACGTACAGCGCAGCCGCTTGCCTAATGTACACACACTGTGTCGCCTTAAGTTGGAGCGAACTTTTGCCGGATTTGCAACCAGCG